>NC_064620.1:333338499-333666713 GCF_023898315.1 Schistocerca nitens | reverse complement strand
AAAAAAAAAAATGAAAAGGGCTGAATTCTGTCTGTTTCTCACTGCAGAGCTCATTTTGCGCTATTTGGTTAGTTGCACCCTGGTCACAAACAGTACAAACTACATTCAGCCTTTTTCTTGCAGCTGCCTTATAACATAGGTAATGATAACTTCTAAAGCAGCACTTGAAACTGTTTTCTGAGTGAATTACTATGCTATAACCTGCTTTCTACTTTTATGTATACCTCTTGGTTTGCATAAACATTTCGCCCCCCTCAATGTCATAAATCCTGAAATCTTGGAACTTTGTTGCTTCCTTGCATCGTAATACAACTGTCTCTCCAAAGACATGTCATGAAACAACAAAGCGCAGTATTAATCGCTGTTGCATATTCCCTCATCTCCTGCTTTTTTTGCGTTCATCACTGTAGGAGACAACCCTGGCTCAAAAAGTACAGCAGACGATAGAGATGTCAGATGGCACACAGAAGGAAAGGAAAAATGAACTGATAAATATTTGTGTAGCCCATGGTTTCACTTGTATGAGGACGGAGCAAATACCTTGCCCACAGATGTCCATCGTCTAACATTTGCTGGTTGATGGGCGTTTCTTAACTGGCTGTTTATGAAATCTCTGGAAACAGAAATTAAACTGTTTTCTGTGAAAGAGAAAGTATTGCCAACATATAAATTTTTTAGTATCTTTAGTTCATTTTGCTCATGATCAGACTTCGCTTTAAGTTTTGCTAGCATTGTCAAAGTGTTCCTATGAATCTTGTAAACTTTCGATTTTCTGAGGCTTAAGGATGCTTTTGAAACTCCAGTAAAAGATGTTTCAGATAAGAATGTATACTCACCATCTGTAGATTCATGTTGAGAGGGAACAAAACGTTTACGAGGTGCATCACTCAAAGAATTACTATGTTCAGCATAGCTAGTGCTTGGAAGTTCACTAACACCATAGTAAAAAGAACGCGAATACGTTCGCATGGCAAAATTTTTGGCAAAATTTTGACGGTGCTGAGGAAGGTAGAATGAAAAAAATGGCTCTAAGCAGTTTGGGACTTAACATCCGAGGTCATCAGTCCCCTAGACTTAGAACTACTTAAATCTAATTAATCTAAGGACATCACTCACATCCATACCCGAGGCAGGATTCGAACCTGCAACCGTAGCAGCAGCGCGGTTCCGGACGGAAGCGCCTGGAACCGCTCGGTCAGGTAGAATGATGAATCCCGATAATTTCTTCATGATGCCGATGGGAGGGCGCGAATCCCTCGTCTTGCAAGCTAACAGCTCCGCCCGTGGGTCGAGGGGAGCTTGTGCAAGGCGCAATGACGGTCGAGGGGAACGCACACTGTTTGAATACCACGTACACCCCTTCATGACGACCATGTTCCCCTACGACAGCGACATTTTTCAACAAGATAATGCGCCGTGCCATAAGGCCAGGATTGTGGTGGAGTGCTTCAACGCAGTGGTGAGTTCCAGTTTGTGTGTTGGCCCCCCAACTCGCCAGATCTGAACCCGATCGAACATGACGTCGGAGCTCATCGCCTCCCTCGTCGAAATTTACGGGAGTTAGGCGACTTGTGTGTGTGGTGCCAACAGCCTCCAGCGACCTACGAACGCCTTATTGCTTCCACACCACGTCGCGTCGCCGTTGTTACCCGCGCCAAAGGTGGACGTACCTGCTATTAGGTAGGCGGACATAATGCTCTGCCTGATCAGTGCACAACTATGAGGACTACGGTGAGGTAGCGGCAAGTGACGCTTATTCACGTTATATCTACGTTGTTGGAAATGACGCGTGCACTAAGATTTTACAGAAACGGGTTTCTCTTCGAGTTGCATTCTGCATGTAAACTTGCAGTGGGAATGTTATGTCCTTGTCCTCTCTCTTCATTTCATCAGAACACATGGTGGTCAGCATCCGTTTCTAATTTAACCATCCGTGAATTCAGGTGACTTCATAGTCGTCCGGAAGAAGAACATTCAGTTTTATGCATCATAGATTTTGTAGAACACCTTGTACAACATACCGATGTTGATGCGCACGTTTATGCAACTAATCTATCGGCCAAAATGAATCAATCGATAAAACAAAAATATAATTTTCTGCCCTTGATGAAAGGCAAAGAAAGCGATATCTCACGGTCGAAAAGACGGTTTCTCCACGAACTGGGACGTTTTCAAGTGTATAGGGTGTATGATAACGCAACATGTAGTCATAGAGCTACGAGTTATGCAGTACTGTCGGTGTGGCTGTACGACAGTATGCCAAGCGAGACAAACGAAGACTGCCTAGTCCGTCCTAGGCTGTTAGAAGTGGATTCTGCCGGCCTATTTGAGTGTTGTTTTGGGAGATTTCCACCTTTATCTAATCATATACTTACCCTCAGCTACATTTTACAAAACCAAGACAGAAAAGTAGCTTCCAGAACGCATTGTGGTCCACTTTAGTTGTGCTATTTAGCGCTAAAATAATGCAGGACTGTGGAAAATAAAAGAATGGAAAACATGAAGGTAATACAATACTAAAACGTGATCAGATGTGAAGTCTTGTAAGCAAAGAACTGTCGTAATTGGCATTAACTTGAATAACAATTTTTTAAATCTTTCTTCTCCGTTTCTCCACTTCGAGACGTTCAACAATTCTCAATCAGTCTTCCTTCTTTTTTTTGTAATTAAGATTTTTAATTTCAGCTTTAATCTGATATTATGGGACTGTCAATAAATGTTTTCAAGTTTCATTCATAACTCGTTGGATATCTTCGATTTAGTCATATGAGGGTTATCTCGTGATGTTGAATCAAAGAGGTCCCATCCATTTTCATATTAGTAACATTAAATATGTATTTCATATGTGCAAATGAAATATATTTACCATTTAGGTACCAAGTTAATCTACTTTAAAATGTATTTCCTTTCTGATTTTACCAAAAAGGATACTTTTGGAATTCTGTCCCTCTTGGAAAAATTTCTGTGGGCGCTCATGAGTGTCTTACAACCAGTTTCTCTCACTCGTAATATGTTGTTTCAAAATCTTGTAACGTTATTTTGAATCTTCTTTGTGCTATGATGACCAGTTTGATCCGATATTTTATAATTTTCCGTATTGGATAACCTTATGTATGTTGTCTCCTACAAGCTTTATGCTACAATTTTCATATGTTTTGGGTTCGCGAATTTATTATCTCGCACCCATTTCTCAGTTCGCCAGCCCCAACAAGTGCTCCAAATCTCTGCACGTGGATACTTAATAACTGCTTCATAAAGTCATACCTCATCCACCTTCTTCGCAATTAATTCAGCGTTAACGGAGCATCAACATGAAGCACTTTCAATTATTTTACTTAAGATACTTGCATCACCACAGGTACGTTTACGTAATTGGACTACTTCAAGATATTTGGAGGCAGAGACGGCATCACCGGAATTTATTTCTCCCACCACGCCACCTCATAGATTTACGGGTTCTTGAGCAGGATAGGCCACAAATGACAAACATATTTATCCTGAAAAGTTGAGCCTATATGGCACTTTGAAGCAGTATAGTACGATGTTTGTAGTTGATGTTCCAATTTAAATTTCGTCTGTGTTACTTCCGAGTAACTCCCCCGTTTTACGTTGCATTTTGAGAAATTTTGCATTGTTAATGGGTCATGTTCAATGTTTGAGTGTATATTTCAGTGCAGAAACTAGGTTCGTCATCTTAAATGAACACATATGTTTGGCTTCAAGACGAGTAGCGTGCTTTAGTACTGTTTGAAGTCCTTATTAAGTATACGTGGCAGCAGACATTGGACGAACTCTGGGACGGTCAGTTTTGGTACCAATGTGAGCGTATAGTCCATACGAAAGTGTAACGGAGATGCTCGGGAACTTACTGGTGAGAAATTCATTTGTTTTATTCTACATACATTTGCTGTACCAGACAGCCTACAGGAGTGGAAGAAATTTTACGAAAATTCACTTTAGCCAGGAGATCTGTGAGATGGTCTGCCTCTCCTTTTGGCTTTAGATTGTAAGTAGGCTGTTTAGGTTCTTATATTGGTAACGCCGCCGCCACGTAGCGCTCTGTATGAAAATCACTGGCTGTGCTCTGTGCAGTCTGAGGCTGGTCGGCATTGTTGTAATATTCGCCATTGTAGTGTTGGGCAGCTGGATGTGAACAGCGCGTAGCGTTGCGCAGTTGGAGGTGAGCCGCCAGCAGTGGTGGATGTGGGGAGAGAAATGGCGGAGTTTTGAAATTTGTAAGACTGGATGTCATGAACTGCTATATATATTATGACTTTTGAACACGATTAAGGTAAATACATTGTTTGTTCTCTATCAAAATCTTTCATTTACTAACTATGCCTATCAGTAGTTAGTGCCTTCAGTAGTTTGAATCTTTTATTTAGCTGGCAGTAGTGGCGCTCGCTGTATTGCAGTAGTTCGAGTAACGAAGATTTTTGTGAGGTAAGTGATTTAGTGATTTGTGAAAGGTATAGTACGTGAGTACGTTCAGTTTTGCTCAGCTGTTTGAAAATTAAATAATGTAAGAGGTTTATCAGCACAGTAATTCATTAAGTTTTCTAAGGGGACGTTACAAGATATTTGCTTTGATGTGGCTGTTCCTTAGCCCCACCCAGAGATATACTCAGCAGTAGAGTGCTATGCACCAGTCTGGCTTAATAGTCCATAGGTAAAAAAGATAGACGTACAACTTACCGAAGCAATGCGTATTGTTAGTGTGTCAACAGGATCTACTCCCACATACTGGTTGCCTATCTTGAGCCACATTCCATCTCCTGATACCAGACGGAAGAGCGCGCTACTACGTGAATACGAGAAGACTGCTGATAATCCTGACCTTCCAATAATGAACGATGTATTTCCTGAGGAGCGAAAAAGATTGATCAACTCATCCTGCTCTTACCACAGCCAGGACTCTTACAGAAATTTAATTCAACGACATCGATAAATGGAAACGCAGCTAGCAACAAAACTACCCTCGACAATGCCTGAAACTCCCCTGCATTCAAAAGAAACCCCCTGGATTTGACCAGCCTCAGGAAATTTGCACTACCATGAAGCGCATCCGAACGGGCCATGGAAGATGTGCAGACATTCTCAACAAGTGGGGCCAATCTTCATCACCATCTTGTGACTGTGGTGTGGAACGACAGACAGTTCTTCATGTTGTATCAACACGTCTCGCACGTGCTTACAAGGGCCGTATCAAGGATTTCCTGACTGTCGAGTGGTGTGATAAAATACGTAAAAGATCTTGATATCCGTATGAGGCTATTGTCTTTGTGTTTATTTATGCTGGAGAGCTGTGTTTGTTGACATGTAACAGTTTTGTAATCTTTGAATATGTATTGCTACACGATAAATAAATAAATAATAAAATCGGAGACTTCAGTGTGAATCTTTGGAGGAACGGCGTCATCGCTCTCGCGAATTCTGTTGGACACAAGAATAAACCCGATTTGAAACTTTCTGGCTGGTTAAAACCATATGCTGGACCAATCTCAAACCAAGAATCTCTGCCTTTCACGGACAAATAACTCTCGTACTGACCTGGCAGCCCTGTTGGCAGGGCCGCATTTAGGTGCAAGCTATCTAGGCTACAGCAAAGAGGCCTCACCGTAAAGGGGACTGATGCCACTAACATCTTCTTCTTCAGTCTTCCTTCTTCTGTCTATTTATCTGTGGATCTATCTCCTATCTGTAGATAATATCTACTGTCGCGGTGTCTGTCGTTTTCTCAAGCTGATCTCAACAGCTACTATAGGGATTTTGATACAGTTCAGTTTTCACTCTCAGACAGAATGACCGCAAGGAAGATTTGATGTATAATTTATAAATGTTTCGTGCAATCATCCATACATGTTAGGGTGCCGGATTGCAATGCCACGCCGGCGAGAGCTACCGTCGAGTCCCAAAACGACCTGCAATGCAAGACGATTAGATACCAGCAGAAAAATGCTGCTATCAGAGCACCAAAAGGGCGAATATGCACCTATTTATTAATATACTGACAGAAAAGAGAGTACCACCAGCCTCATTCTATCTTCCTCAGCACCTTTAAAAATTATCCCGAAAATTTGGCATGCTAACATATTCACGCTATTTTTAACAAGCAGTTCACCTCTCACTGCCACAAGCTACCCTTACTGTAATTTTCTCACACTTCTATAGTTGGAGTCACGAACGATGATGATCGAGTTTAGGCTAGTTCTGATCGTTTACGTCACGCATTCTCCGACAGCCAATGAACGTTCAGCAGTGTTCTCAGCGATCTGCTCTGAATGTTGTAGCTCATGTGAGCATTAAATGTGATCGTAACTTGTTAGTGATTTTTTATTTGTTGTCATCGCTGATGGTGGTGGTAAGTGATACATTCCGCATAAGCACGCGACAGGCATAATTTGCAGGACATACGCTTTCTTCAAGCGGAAGCACTCGCATGCTGATACCGCAACTGTCACTTGAAATCGTCAACAATGCAGTCCTCGTCCGTGCCTAGACATGCGCGAACCGCCATCGTTCATGGATTGGACTATAGTCCAACACTGTAAGTCACTCAGTTCTTTCTGTTCTGCTAATATTGTTTCCACTCATTGTCATTGTCTTCCTCTTGTTCTCTCTTACTGTGACTATCTCATTCGTTCCTTTCTACCTCTGTTGTCTCTTCTCACTATCTCTCTCTTCCTCGTTGTCATTGCCATAAACTCTGCCTCTCGTTATCACTCGCTCTAAGCCACTTCCACTTCCTCCTTCCCTTTATTCCTCTCCCACTGGCACCGTCTCCTTCACTCTTTTCCTAGCACTCTTCTGTCACTGTCTACTATGTTCCACTGTCACTGTGTCCCTCTCTCTCTCTCTCATACAGCCATTGTCTCCTTCGCTGTTTCTATAACACAACCATTGTCTATTATCTCCAGTATTTACTACTTTTCCACCTCTTTGCCACTGTGACTGTCTTCTTCTCACCTACCATAAAAATGCGCGAATATGTTTGCATGCCAAAATTTTTAGAATATTTTGAAAGATGCTTAGGAAGGTACAGGGTGTTTCAAAAATGACCGGTATATTTGAAACGGCAATAAAAACTAAACGAGCAGCGATAGAAATACACCGTTTGTTGCAATATGCTTGGGACAACAGTACATTTTCAGGTGGACAAACTTTCGAAATTACAGTAGTTACAATTTTCAACAACAGATGGCGCTGCAAGTGATGTGAAAGATATAGAAGACAACGCAGTCTGTGGGTGCGCCATTCTGTACGTCGTCTTTCTGCTGTAAGCGTGTGCTGTTCACAACGTGCAAGTGTGCTGTAGACAACATGGTTTATTCCTTAGAACAGAGGATTTTTCTGGTGTTGGAATTCCACCGCCTAGAACACAGTGTTGTTGCAACAAGACGAAGTTTTCAACGGAAGTTTAATGTAACCAAAGGACCGAAAAGCGATACAATAAAGGATCTGTTTGAAAAATTTCAACGGACTGGGAACGTGACGGATGAACGTGCTGGAAAGGTAGGGCGACCGCCTACAGCAACCACAGAGGGCAATGCGCAGCTAGTGCAGCAGGTGATCCAACAGCGGCCTCAGGTTTCCGTTCGCCATGTTGCAGCTGCGGTCCAAATGACGCCAACGTCCACGTATCGTCTCATGCGCCAGAGTTTACACCTCTATCCATGCAAAATTCAAACGCGGCAACCCCTCAGCGCCGCTACCATTGCTGCACGAGAGACATTCGCTAACGATATAGTGCACAGGATTGATGACGGCGATATGCATGTGGGCAGCATTTGGTTTACTGACGAAGCTTATTTTTACCTGGACGGCTTCGTCAATAAACAGAACTGGCGCATATGGGGAACCGAAAAGCCCCATGTTTCAGTCCCATCGTCCCTGCATCCTCAAAAAGTACTGGTCTGGGCCGCCATTTCTTCCAAAGGAATCATTGGCCCATTTTTCAGATCCGAAACGATTACTGCATCACGCTATCTGGACATTCTTCGTGAATTTGTGGCGGTACAAACTGCCTTAGACGACACTGCGAACACCTCGTGGTTTATGCAAGATGGTGCCCGGCCACATCGCACGGCCGACGTCTTTAATTTCCTGAATGAATATTTCGATGATCGTGTGATTGCTTTGGGCTATCCGAAACATACAGGAGGCGGCGTGGATTGGCCTCCCTATTCGCCAGACATGAACCCCTGTGACTTCTTTCTGTGGGGACACTTGAAAGACCAGGTGTACCGCCAGAATCCAGAAACAATTGAACAGCTGAAGCAGTACATCTCATCTGCATGTGAAGCCATTCCGCCAGGCACGTTGTCAAAGGTTTCGGGTAATTTCATTCAGAGACTACGCCATATTATTGCTACGCATGGTGGATATGTGGAAAATATCGTACTATAGAGTTTCCCAGACCGCAGCGCCATCTGTTGTTGAAAATTGTAACTACTGTAATTTCGAAAGTTTGTCTGCCTGAAAATGTACTGTTGTCCCATGAATATTGCAACAAACGGTGTATTTCTATCGCTGCTCGTTTAGTTTTTATTGCCGTTTCAAATATACCGGTTATTTTTGAAACACCCTGTAGAATGAGGCAGCTGGCACCCGATTTTCCAGTCGCTGTCTTTTGAACATGAGCTTATGCATCTTTTCTGTGGTCCGATAGGAGTATTTTTTCGCTGGTTCCCTTCTTTTCCCTACCACAGCAGACACGTCACTCATATGAGAAGAACTTTATGCGTCAGTAAAATTTTGATAGTTTATTTATAAGACTCTGAAATAACGCAAAACTATATAATCTTACACCTCAGACTGGATTTTATGTGCACAAACGTTTTGATTGTATTTCGGTGCTACAGCATGGGGTTTCCAGACCCTTCTGATGACAACTGAGACAGTTTAGAGCATATTTCTCCGTGCTACGTTACTTTATAAACTACGTTTTCGCCTCATTTTACGTGTACTCGTAATGTAGCTTCGAACCTGTATATCTCGGAAACGGATAAAGATAGCAAGAAAATTTTCAAGGCTGTTGAATTCGGGATCTTAGAGATATATCGTAAACATTACAGCTATTTGCTGTGTATAGCCGTCTTGGAATCCGCGGCTCTGTTTTGGGCAAGAACTATGTTTTTTGACTGTTTCTCGATACGGATAATTCTGAAAACGGGAAAATGGACTTTCTAGATAAATGCCTGGAGAATATAGTCAAAATTTGAGCAATTTGCTGCAGTTTTTTATTTAGATTTCGCCTCACGTCCTGTTCTAAGTGCGTATTTTACGTGTACAAGTAGGGTAACTTTGAAACACTGTATTTTCAAGATCGGGATCTTGGGCATAAACCGTAAAAATTTCAAGCATTTGCCATTTGCCGTTGGTAGCCGTCTTGGAATTCGCGGCTCGGTTTTAGCGCCCAGAAATCACGTTTTCTGGATTTCCTAAGGTACCGCCCTCGAACTAAATGGTGCCTCCGTAAGTCTCTTAAGACGCACCGAAGACACACTTAATGCGAACTTATCGCTACGCCAGACAGTATGCCGACCGCGGGTACTTAGTACTACCTGTGTGAAAACGGGGCGGTCGTTAGTTGCGAATGAAAGTTTATTTTTTCAATACTCAAGTGCTTGTCCTCTTTGGCAACCTATATGTACTTATTTTCCTTGAGCTTATTTGGGCTGAATTTTTCAGTGGACAGAAGTTACAAACAAAGTCAGCGTTCATCTCTCAAACCCCGCTCTCTCCCTCGCGTCAAATTTCCGGTGCTGGAAGGTCAGACGCGTGCCACTTCAGTTAGCATAACAGCCAAGTCATTTAAAAAAAATAGGCAACAGAATTTTGGCAGCCTGAGGTGAGTAGGATTTCGTGGGAAACCGATTCCTTCCGTATACCTTTCGTCAGGACCTGGATTCATAAATTGTTTTATTCCTCGTCGCTAGACTCGGATTCCTGATCTCATGATGCTGGGGAAAACTGTTTTCCTATAACCTTACTCCTTAGCGAGACGTTATGTGCGATCAAGAAGTTGCCGTTAGAAAGCCGTGCAGTCAAAATCGATATGCCAATCGGGCAAAATAGCCTTGAGCACCAGGATGAAGACACCTGTGTGATAAAACATCATGTCCTGCTTCGTGAAGAAGTGCGTAACTGTCTGCTGCACCCCCTTGTCCAACAGGAATGGTCGGTCGTTCGAGGTCTTTTATACAAGTCGAGGCGTGATAATCGTTTGAGGAGAGATCAAGAATATAGGGCGAGAGCTCGTGTGTCTCCAACTTGTATGTAATAAATGGGGCTGGCCACCGATATCGACGGTGGTCTTGGGTCGAACTGCGACCAGCATGGAACTTGACGCACCATTCTACAACGGTGGTTTCTGAAAGACATGCTGCCCCTTATGCAGTCCTCATTCTGCGATGGATGTCTGACGGTATTCTTCAGCCATGAAAAGAATAACATTATGTTGGTCCTGTATGGATGCATTTGGTAATAATGTTGTCATCGTTCATGTTTAGCCATTTCTTGCACGCATGTCGGGAAGACACGAATGCCAAACTAATCCCTTGCAAACATTTCGGTGCTTATATACCCTCATCGAAGTTGCACTATGTTGCATATAGACTGCTGTAACGCCTCCAAATGGGAACTTTTTTATCGCTGCTGATATTTCAGGGAATGTACAATATGTGTTACGATCCACAGTGTAACAGATATTATGTTGATTCGAGATGCCAGAGCAATATCACGTGACCTCTTTTTTTGATTAAACTGTATATTAATATCTTATGCAATTAAATGATAAACCTCGACTGCTACTTTTAGGATTTCACTTCGAAAATTAATCTTAAATACAGTTTTTGCATGTTAGTTATAAAAAAATTTCTCCTACTAGGGCCCACATAAGGTCCAACCTTGTGTATCTATAGATCGTAAATACTGTTGGATCAATTTAGATAACCGATATTTGAGAAATAGTGTGCAACAGTTGTGCTGCTACTGTTGCATATCTCTCATAGGGGTCATAGAATGAGATAAGAGAGATTAGGATATGTACATCGGCATGTTGTTGTTGTAGTAGTCTTCAGTCCTGAGACTGGTTTGATGCAGCTCTCCATGCTACTCTATCCTGTGCAAACTTCTTCGTCTTCCAGTACTTACTGCAACATACATCCTTTTGAATCTGCTCAGTGTATTCATCTCTTGGTCTCCCTCTACGATTTTTACCCTCCAGCTGCCTTCCAACGCTAAATTTGTGATCCCTTGATGCCTCAGAACATGTCCTACCAACCGGTCCCTTCTTGTCAAGTTGTGCCACAAACTCCTCTTCTCCCCAATTCTGTTCAATACCTCCTCATTAGTTATGTGATCTACCCACCTAATCTTCAGCATTCTTCTGTAGCACCACATTTCGAAAGCTTCTATTCTCTTCTTGTCCAAACTATTTATCGTCCATGTTTCACTTCCATACATGGCTACACTCCACACATCGGCATATACAGTGATTTTTCCCTCTTTCAGAATCAAAATTTAAATGAATATAAAATCGCTTAAACTGGCATGAAGTAACCTCCGCCACGCACCTTACACTAGCTTTCGAAATATAAAGGCTATCTCATTACGAGCAGAAAATATTTTTAGAAGTAGTAGTACAGACTAATTTGAACGAAATATTTCTTATAACATGAATCCAAATTTTATTAGTTACAGAGATACAGCTGTTCGAATATAAACCAATCAAATACTAACAGAGGTCGTTACTCAAGGGTAAATCAGTAAGTTAAAAGTAATCCAGCGCCTAAGAGAGAGAGCCAGGACCCAGGTATTAATCATTGCCGGACAATGCCCAACTGATAAAGCAACTCAGCAAAAGCATCCATTTCAACACCACTGCTTCCACACACCAGTGACCTGGTATGCTGACCAGTTTCCAGGAAGGTTTTGCAGTTTGAGGGACTGCCATGTGACATCAGACACCGATCCAGTTTGAGACCTTTCGGCAGTGACACAGAAATGAAGACCACGTCTGCAAAGTCAGTCTGGAGCAGCTCCATTTAAATCCCTCTGAGACGAGCCTTCATCATCGATGTGCTGGGCGACGTAGCTACTCCCAGTCTGTGTCTGCCGCAGCCTTGGAATCTTCACCTTAACTATGTTGCAGCTGCCACTGGCGCTGCCAGGCTCCAAACCAAACAACGATGCCTGGCTGCCCAAGCCCTGACAGCCAGCACTCTACTGCTGTCGTCTCTATGCGGCTGTTCGTCATCGTATCTGCAACTCATCCACTCCTACTATCTAGCCTTCGGTCCAACTCTGGGCAGTTCCATGATCTTGCCGTGGCTGCCACTGTCAACTTAGCTGCCAGCGTGCCTGCTGCCCCATCTCAGCATACCACCTTCTCAACAGCATGTGAAGGGCCGATTTAAGGCCTAAACGACACAAGCTGCCATTTTGATTGCCAAGCTGTGAGGGATACCAGTGTCGCACAAGTGCAAGGTTTGAATACATTTGTATCACAGTTAGTAGTGAAAACTAACACAGATGAAGATGTAGGCGGGAGAAGCGGAGGACAACGGGGATACCAACTGATAACTCACTTGTGTGGAGAAATGTTCTCCAAACGGCCCTGAGCGCATGCACACAGCTCGCTGTAGATCATCACCTGCTGCTACGACTTAAATGTCACAGGAGGACGCTAAATCGTAGCAGAGACGAGGGCGCACTCACACGACTGTCCAAGTTGAACGACTTAATAAAGAATCGAACATGCTCACCGATTGTTTTTCTACAGCTGTCAACTGCTCCACTCCCATCTCCCAAGCCATCTAAGAACAGAAAGTGCTCAGGTGAACTAGCCATCGTCATACTGAGCACCAGAAGAATGGCTCTTCGTGCCCTCCATTGCAGTCGTTGCACCCTCGACCTGCTTCTTTTTGGCGCCCAGACAGGAAACATTTTGCTGCACTCCAGCAACTGAATCTCATAAATCCCACCTCCAACTTCACTGCACTCTCGAATTCTCTTGACAACACCGTGAGTAGTTCTCAGGAACCGTCTTGGCATTCTTTTATGAGGCACCACTGTTCGTAATCTGAAACAACAGTTCCTCTCTTGTTATTTCAACCACACTCGCAGGTAAAGACACACTACCACTTGTATGTTCTGGGGAATGTTAGGTTCAGATAACATGTCACCTGTCGTCTAGAATGTGCAGCTGTCCCACCATGCTAAAAGAACATGTTCATTCTTATACCCAAAGTAACCTCTTCCAGCAATGCCAGAAGCTCGTTTTTAAGAAACTCTTGATAACGAGGCCCTGTAATGCTATGCTGTATCACAGTAGGACAAATCAACTTTCTCTAGATCACTACAGGATACATTTAAACAGAAGCAATTACAATTATGCAAACTGAAGAATAACTTCACAACTTGAACTTCGAAACAACAGTGAAATCGATATATAAACCAATAGCAACTGCAATAACAATACGCTTAATGAATACTTATTTCTGCAACCAGCTGTATCTCTGGAACCAATAAAATTTTGGCTCATGTCATATGGAATGTTTTATTCGAATTAGTCCATGCTACCACTCCTGAAATATTTACTGTTCCCTCTCACACATCTTGTAACGGAGATATAGAGAATGAAAGAAAAAACATTCCACAGTGCAGGCTCTTAACCATCTCATCTACACAGAATAGATTCACATTGGGTGCTTTGACTGTAGCACTGACAAGGGAAAATTTTCAGGTATAAATAAACGAAGAAACTTGATGGGCATGTACAGGATCAATATAATGAAATATATGTCTTGAGTTTTTGAGTGGTAAAACGCACACCGAAAGGTAATTTCGCATATTAACTTCAGGGGGAATATCTTCTGAACTATGGTATAATTATGGAAAATGCGTTTCACTTAAAATTTTAAATTTTATTGTTGTTCTTGAAATTGGTACAATCAGCTTTTGCAGTAATCTGAAAATTTGTAAAATAGCCCCACCATTAATTAATTTTCAATAATGAAACCTTTTGCTACAGCATAAATTAAAGAAGCTTTCACGCCACATCCATCTATGTGTATAAAGGCCGGTTTCTGAAACAAAACATTTGGAAAATGAGTTGTATGTACCTAATTAAAATATCTAAACAAGCATTAATATTTTAATTATTTGTTTTACTTGACTTTGTTTTACGTTTTAATTGTTACTTTATGTTTTAGATTAGTTCTTTGTTTGTTTTCTAGTATAGCATTTCACATAAGTGTATTTTGTTAATTGAAGATAAAAATTAACTCAATGTTACGATACAAACTCATTACAATAATGACTACCTGTAAATAAATACATAAGAATAACGTTTTTTACACAACACATATAATGAACGAAATTTCTACACGTAATACATACAATGTACGAAGTAATAGGAAACAAAATTCAGAAAGATTCACATATTGTGGCAAGTGATCCTCTAAATATCCTGATTTGTATCAGACACTTTTCAGTACACTGGTAGACCTTTGCAAAGAGAACTGATTATGAACTAGTGACTGCAGCTTAATTATGTGGTTACTCAAGTGGAGACTGACGTCATACTCATACAGCAGAATTACATATGAAAATCTCACAAAGTTCTTCCAACATCGAAAGCTATATTAGTACAATGGATGTACCTGTCTCTTTGAGTCGTCTGGGATGACTAGATGGACAAGTTCTTTGTCCTCAGGTACGACATTCAAAGCGGTTTTCTAACCCTGAAAACCCTCCTTTTCACAATTTTAAAAGAAACTGTAGTAGAGTTTGGATCGAGAATTCGAGAATCTCTTTTCGAAGCCCCAAATGTTCTTGTGATGACATCAAAATCCGGTAAACTAACGTCTGACCACGTCAAAAGACATTTAACGGAAGTTTTCGTTCCCACTGTGGGAGGGAATCCGTATTATTGTTAGATTCTCTGGGTGTTCAGTGTAAAAGTTCCATTTTGAGTGTCATACCTGAGGACAAGGAACTTGTTCATCTGCTGATTCCAAAGAGCTCGATTCCAGAGGTACAGCCGTTGGACGTATAAGGCTTTCGAAGTGGAAAGAATTTTCTGAGAAGATTTTAACATCTAGTTCTACTGAATGATCATAATGTGAATCTCCACCGGAGAAACAATATAATCAAGCTACAGTCACTAGTAAATAACCAATTCTCTTCGCCAAGGCGCTGTAATGTACTGAAAGATGCCTGATACTAATCACGACAATTAGAGTATCACGCAGCACAACATGCAAATCCTTGTGAATTTTGTTTTATACTGTATTACCTGTCGTGTGTATTATGCGAAGAAATTTCGTTCATTTTATGTGCATGTTGCAAAGAAAAAGGTTATGCTTTAAGCATTTTTTTACAGATAATCACTGTTATAATCATTTTGTATCATAATAACAAGTTTTCGATTAACAAAATACATAACTTGCAAATCCTGCTGAATTTTGTTTTCTATTGTGTTGTCCGTCGTGTGTATTATTAAAGAAATTTCATTCATTTTCTGTGAATGGTGAAAAAATGAGGCAATGCTTTCAGCATTTCTTTATAGATAATCATTATTATAATTATGTTGTATCATAATAACGAGTTTTCAGTTAACAAAATACACATGTGAAACAGTTAACTAAAGAATCATACAAAGAAACACGAGTTTAAAACGTGAAATAAAAATTTAAAACATAAAACAAAAATAAATAAAAGAAATAGCTAGAATAATAATGACAGTTTAGATAATTTAAACAGGTATGCTGAAAATACTTCGACTCAACTTTATGTTCAGCTTATTTTCCAAAAATTTCATTTCAGAAACCAATTTTTTTTTTTTATTACACGTCGGTGGATGTGGCGTGGAAGCCTCTTTAATTTATGATGTAGCAATAGTTTTCATTATTCAAAACTGACTAGTGATGGTGGGGTATTTTGCAAAATTTCAGGTTATTACAAAAGTTGATTACACAGTTTTCAAGGACGTTAAATATGTTTCAGCATTTACAAGAAACACTTTTTCATATTCACATTTTCGGAGATATTCCCTCTAAACTTAATACGCAAAATTGCTTCTCCGGGTGTGTTTCACCCCTTAAAAGTGAAACCGGGCAAAAACAAATAAATATGTACTGCATTATTCTGTACCCTGTGCGTTGTCTGCAAATGTTCCCTTGCGAGTATGGGATAAAACGAGCAGGACTCTTGGTTGAAAAATGATACTAATACGTTCAGACATGCTTCTCCATGGTATGCGATGTGTACGGTAGGCGTACTTTTCATGAGATGTGAACTTACTTAGTAAAAGTTTTGACAACGCAAATTATACTAGCGAAACGAGTTTCGGGTAGCTTCATGCCGTGCAGCAGACTTTCAGCCACACTTTTACATTTCAGATTCTATACCAGAGTACAGGTTCAGCAAAAAGCCAACAGCTGCATTATACAGTTTTAACGAACACCACACAAGCAAAGAGATCGACGTGATTCCCTGTGACGCAAGTCCGCTTCGTTTAACTGATAATGGAACAATGAGCTTTCAGAACCTTGTGACGTCATTCGACTGCATCGCAGTTCCAATCTCCACAGCAAAGTAAAATCCCTGATCGAATGTTTTCGCCTGTACTCCGACAACTGAAACCTGCAGATCCAATACACGGAAGAGAAAATTACTTTGTAACAGGCATCGCAAATTTACCTGTGAACGTTGCTATTTGCACAGTGATCCACAAAAGAGAGCGAATTACCGCAAATACGACTAATAAGCATGTAACTATTGCATCATCAATGAAAATAAAATAAAGTACGACTACTGGAGTTTTATTTCTGTCTGTGTTCGGAGTGATGATAGTGCGTTATATCATCACTGAGCACAGGTGTAAACTGGAAAGTAAAGAGAAGCGAGAGGTAGAAATATATATCCGATTAGTAAGTGCAACAGTAAACAGACTGCTGATTATCTGAGCAGTCAGCATCAAACATTCGGTACTGAGACTGAAAATATTGCGTATAAATGGACAAATTTCTGAACTGTTGTACGATAGCCTTAACATTACGTGCTGAGCAAAACAGTGAGGCATGGGAAGGATCGTCGTGATTCGAGAGCCGTGTTAGAAAGCTACTCTAATGCAAAAAAGAGCTTCACCGAAAATTTAAAAGTAACCAAAACGTAATAAAAACTGAACAAAGGCAAAATTAGAGTAACGAAAGCCTTCAACGAATTCGAAAGTAAAATTTTTATCCAGTATATAGCAGATAATCATGACAAGTTTTGTCTGAAGTTATATGACTACGTGTATCAGAGCCATCTGCCTAGACACTCAATTACCATAACGGTGTCGAAGCGGAGCTTGAAAGAGAGGAGATCAGAATATTAAATTCCTTTTTCCGATACCGATTCACCGAAGAAGGTTGTACTGTTGTAGTTCCTGCTTCTAATCGTCAAACGAAGGTCAAAATGACAGATATCGAAATGATGACCGCGGAATAGAAAGTCAACCAAAATCACTCAAACTGATGGAATGTTCGCATGTCATGACCTTTCTAGAGCGAAACAACATGGATTCCACAAAGGACGATTGCTTTCTGTTCGTCCACGAGACCTACAGAGTAGCAGATACTGGCGTACATGTTGATGCCGTTAGGTTCACCGCGGTGATACCTCTGCAAGATGTCACTGTGTCGTAGCCGTGATCAATGTCGACCGTTAAGGAGTGTTTCAACTTTCGTGGTCGAATCGACCCTGAGCGCGGTAAACGTCCCGTAGCACAAAGCTCACGTCTGGTATACTTGCTGCCGTAACTAAATGAATCTTAGAAATAATATACTATTTGCCGTTTTAAATGCCTAATTACTTCCCAGTTTGGAAGAATTGTGTAATTAACCAGCTCACATTCATTTTAGAAATGTTGTCTGCAAATGCATAATCATTGTGTGAACCTAATTAGGGTTAATAAATGGAAACGTATTTATAGGTTGTACACCAGTGCGTAAGTCACATTTTCCTTCATCTTATTCGATTTGATCTATTTATTGACTTCGTTTTAGTTGGTATGTTTGTTCATTTGAGGACCATATACATAACATAATGTCGTCTAGTTCCGAATAAAAAATTGTTTGTTGTTTGCACACCAATAATAATAAGCGTAGTATCAACATCCACGTAAAGCCTCATCGAGCTTCCATTTTTAAGCAGTACAAAGATTGTAAATATGAAGTATCGTTGTAACTGTGGTATCCATACTTACACGCGAATTACATTCTTACACGCGAATTAAAGCAGTACCGTAACTCATCTGCTCAACTAGTATATTCATTGCGATTTCGGAAACTTTTGCTGCCATTTCCTTCAATGAAAGTCAGAAACTGCCAACTTCATACTCGTTATTTACATAATGTATTACGAAAAGTACTTGACAGTAAACTCCCCCAACAGTTAAGGTGTGCTGGTTCTGTGAAGCATGTTCTAATTTGTACAAAAAATTACAATTCACTGCGGGAAAAAATAAATGTCTTACTTTGCACTTGAAAGTATCAGGAACAACGAGAAAAAACAGCAGCAGAAACATTCCTGTACCTTAATTGAAGATGTTATTGCTTGGAAAAAAAGGCTCTTAAAATAACTAGCTCCTAAATTTTCTTTTGTACTTTATAGACAGCTGATACTAAGTCACCTTTTGATTCTTTTACAAATGTATCTCTCTTTTCTGTCCTTTTTATTCCGAATGGTACCTAGTTTGTTTTACGAGATAGACGGCATTTTCTGAATATTTAGTGACATTGGCGTGTTTCATTCTTAATTTGTAAATTAATGACAATGATAACTCATTCCTGGGACAGTGAGCTCTTATATGTTCATAAAATCGAATATAACAAAACATACTTTTATTGAATTAACAAGGAGGTCCCAGACTTTTGCAGAAAAGCGAAGGAAGAGAAGAAATAACGAGAAACAGCACGACAGGAACCAGTTCACCTAATAATTTCTTTTTCCTAGCACAACACTGTGGCGCTCAGAAGTCGTAACTTCATTTTGTACTTACACTTGCTGAAGGCTTTTGCTACCGACATTTCTTTGTCTTGTGTTTAATAGTAACAAATTGTACCAGCAACGACGCTTTTGGAGAGATCCTCAATATGTGAAGCAGTATATATTCATATGACATACGTTGTAATTTAAAACCTATTAAATACAAACTTCAACAAAAATACAAAACCTAGTATTGCTTCGTCCATTTCTCGGATCTCGATACGACCATGAAAGTCGATAGACCGTCCAAACGGTCGAATATGGAGATGTGACGTCATGGAGAAGTAACACCGTGACGAACCTGGCGTCTCCCGTTCCTTGACTTACATCTATTAGCTAGTGCTTAAAAATGGAAGCTCGATGAGGCTTTACGTGGATGAAGAGGAGCTCCTGAGTATGACGCTTGATGCAGGTACTGGTGGGTGACCCTCAACACAAACTAATGTTACGTATTGCACGTAAATAGGCGGTAAGACCCGGTATTGTATAATTACGCGATTGCAAGTCGATCACTGGTTCAAAAAATGGTTCAAATGGTTCTGAGCACTATGGCACTTAACAGCTGTGGTCATCAGTCCCCTAGAACTTAGAACTACTTAAACCTAACTAACCTAAGGACATCACACACATCCATGCCCGAGGCAGGATTCGAAACTGTGACCGTAGCAGTCGCGCGGTTCCGGACTGCGCGCCTAGAACCGCTAGACCACCGCGGCCGGCTCGATCACTGGAAGCATCACATTGCGACATAATGAGTGACTGCTTCATAAAAGTATTTGTATGAATGCTGAATACTTGACTGCGCAGTTTGTGGCTAGCAAATGGCGTGGCGCTGGTTGCGAGCAGCCGAACGGTGAGAAGCAGCGGTCAGTGGGTTTTTCCCTGATGTGCAGAGCATGTTGGAATTCAGGCGACGCGCTGGCCAAGCGTGGAGTGGGGGCTGGGGAGGGTGGGGGAATGATGCTACAGATTTGGATTCAAAAAATCGATTTTTCAAAAATATTATTTTCTTATCTACAGTTTAATCAGTTGCTCATAGACTTCCAGTGTGGACTGTACAGCAGCGGAACTTGATAGGTATTCTAAATCGCTAATTCGAAACTCACTTACACTGGAAAAAAATAGTTTCAGTTTTGGCAACCAGATGCAAATCTGGCGCTGTGAATGCAGGAAAGATGTATAGAAATGTTTCCATATGTGCTATGAATTAGAAACGGGACTTGGACAGGAAAGGTCAAACAAATGGGAAAGGCATACTGTTGATTTTATTAGTAACTGCCAGTTATTGAGCTCCAGCGACGTAAACGACATGCTGTACAGAGCCATATTCCCACCTGGTAGCCGGAAGTGGAACTAAATTTTTCCAGCTAAATCGGCTCCGTATTAATGTACTACCATAGCAAAAAATTTTCACTGCCAAACGATAATTACAGCCCACACTAGACCTCTGTGAGTCGGTGCACTTAACTTACAACCACCTGGAATGTTGTGTATAAATTTTATCTTGATATCAATATTATAAATGCCTTTAAAGTGTTAAAATGTTTGTGCTCGCAGCGTGTCCCACTTTTTCAGACTTGTGGGAAATTGTGATGGGAATTACTCTTCTTTTAAAGCTATGTAGATAATAAACCAGGCAATACTCGAATAGAAAACTTGCAGTGTGATGGTCATATCCAAAAGAGGCTCGGTGGTAGGCTTCATCGCTTGCTAGAGGAGAAGAAATATTAAGCGCTTGTGGATGGTAAACAGCTGGGATGAAAAGACAGGTTTGCTCTTAAAGAAACTGATTCTCTTCAGTTATATTATCGCAGAGCTACCAGGAAAAATTCAACCAATTTATACACAATAAGGCTTACTGTGTGGGCAGTTTACTCTCAAAAGCTACTCAACGACCACATACCAAAGCATAGTCTGCTCCCGAAACACGACTTCTTTAAGTAGAACATAATAAACAGAACTTACATGAATACTCACTACCAGAACCTGTTATGAATGCAATTAAGACCACATTCAGGTTTCTTGCAAATCCTCATTTATTGAAGAAGTGCCTCCATGGGAAAACAAAAAATGCGAATTAAAGCTTAAATAATGTAATTTGGATTAGATGTAGAGAAAGAACAAAGGACAGTCTGTGCACTGTATGAACTGAAAATAGGTGTCCATGGTCCAGTTTTATATTTCAGCGAGGGTAATAATGGTGGAATTAAAATGCTGAACAGAGGTGGTGTAAATTCAGGTGTGTTTACTGCAAAAGCATTTCACACCATCGATCAGAGCAGGATCAACAAAGTTGACACATCACTGTTTAATCTATAAACACAGGCCAGACAGATTAAAAGGGGAGAGAAGAGACACCCGGACGATGAGGGGTATCAGTACCGAGAATTTTAAAATGGAAGTAGGCCTATTACATGTTGAAATATGTGAACTAAATCTTTAAACTGCTTTTCCTGATTTCTACATATTTAACACTCTTAGAGAAGCCTTTTCTCAAAAAATCCTAATCCTACAAAATTTGCAGAAGCTGCCCGAAACAAGCTGCTGTCCCATTGTAGCTAAGCATATATAATACCTTCAGTCAGATTCTGATTTACGAAATTGTTTGTTAGAAAA
Organism: Schistocerca nitens; assembly: GCF_023898315.1. Taxonomy (NCBI): domain Eukaryota; kingdom Metazoa; phylum Arthropoda; class Insecta; order Orthoptera; family Acrididae; genus Schistocerca; species Schistocerca nitens. The sequence continues at coordinate 333,645,059 of NC_064620.1, read as the reverse complement.
AAGATGGTTGATTCTGATTGTACGAAATTCTAAACTTTGCAAATAATAAAATTTTAAACACATATTAATGACTGTAGTTCAGTGGTGCTACATTCCTCTTACTACCTCTAAATAAAGTTTTCAGTCTGATTGCAATAATCAGAATTTCGGTTATGGCTTTTTAAAATAAGACATTTAAAAAAATTAAATTAAGACTGTTTGAAAAATATGAACTCTGGGACTTTTCCTATATTTTTCCATACAAATACAGGTCTTTTGGTTTTCACATGCAAATGTTCAGACCTCCACCGTACTGTGGCTGTAAAGATTTTTTAAAGAAATATTTACGTTTCCCTTAGCATTCCCCCTTGGCTACGCGAGCCAAGGTGGAGACTCCACTGAGTCAGAATATGGAGCCAACTGTCACTGAAAATACATCTTTCAGACGTGTTACAAGGAAACCAAGCACAGCTTTTGAATCGTAGCCATGAGACAAGCTCATTACAAATTAATCCATGTTTGCAAATACATTATTCATAAATTTATTAACATTTACAATTATTATAGTTTACAGAATTCGTAACGGTTCAAGCAAACACGCAAAGCACACAAATAACACGACGTTTAAAATCTGGTGACGCCAACAAATACGACACGACGTTACTTTTACAATTAAACAAGTTGATAAATAGTTACAATTTAATAGAATGTATGCAAAGATGGGCCTAAACTACGGTTCCTCAACATGAATAAAAGCTATCAGACCTGTATGAGCATCTCAGTTTCTTATCTGATTGCTATGTTTAATTGAATATAATTCGATGTTTATAATGTATTTAAAGTTGATGGTTTGACAAGTCAGTCTGCTCTGCCAGACATAGCAAGACTGCATAAAGTTAATCGTTATTGTAAGAGCGATCAAAATGTTTCCGTTCCAAGATCGTACAGTCCAGAATCGGTTACTTAGGTAGTTAGTTAGTTACGTGTTCCATTGATCAATAGCACGAAAAGCCCGTTATGACGTGGAACGTGTCAAATGCTCAAGAAATGCGCACAGGAAACAAGTATTTTTGTTTTATTTACATTATAGTGTTATACCTAAATATATCTATTATCTATCCCATTCCATTAAATGGCACAAAATGCATATATTATATTTCCAAATTTATTTACTCATATTCAAGAATTCATCTATGGTATAGAAGGAGTTGTCAAGGAGGTATGATTTCAATTTGTTTTTGAAACTATTACTGCTGTCTGTCAGACATTTTATTTCATCTGGTAATTTATCAAAAAGTTTTATAGCAGTATATTTTACCCCTTTCTGTGCCAAAAATAGGTTAGGTAAAGGAAAGTGCAGGTATTTGCTGGTATTGTAATCATGAATCTCGCTGTTGATTTTAAACTGGTCTATGTTGTTGAGAAAAAATTTCATCACTGAGTAAATGTACTGTACAGCAGTTGTAAGAATTCCTAACATTTTAAACAGATGCCTACAAGATGTGCGACTATGAACCCCACACATTATTCTAACTACTTTCTTTTGAGCAGTGAATACCTTTTGCCTAGGCTAAGTGTTGGGTTGCCCCAGAATATTATTCTGTATGACATCAGAGAGTGGAAATATGCAAAGTATGTTAGCTTACTAATTTCTAAGTCCTCAAAATTGGCAATTATTCTGATTGCAAAAGTTGCTGAACCTAGTCGCTTTAGGAGATCCAAAATATGAATTTTCCAATTAAGAGTCTCATTTATAAGTACACCCAAAAACTTAGTATGCTCTACCCTGGCTACCGACTTCTTTTAATGTGTTACGTTTATCGAAGGAATTATACTTTTTGCAGCAGAAAATTGGATGTACTGTGTTTTTCCAAAGTTCAGAGCAAGCCCATTCGCAGAAAACCAATTAATGACTTTCCAAAGACCTTATTTGTATCATTTTCTATCGGACTTTCTTTTACTAGATTAATAATTATGCTTGTATCATCAGCAAACAGTGTCAGTTCAGCATCTTCTTTCACATAAGAAGGGAGGCCATTCACATATATCAAGAACAGGAGGCGACCCATGATCAAACCTTGTGGAACACCTAATGTAATTTCACCCCAGTTAGATGAAGTGGCAAACTCCTTTGAATCACTTGAAGCATATAAAGAGACTTTTTGCTTCCTGTTCTGTAGATATGACTTAAACCACTCATATGCTGTTCCATTTATATCATAGAATTGTAATTTCTCGAACATAATGTCATGGTTCACACAATAAAATGCTTTGGATAAGTCACAGTATATTCCTACTGGTGACATTTTACTGTTTAAAGACTCTATTATGTGGACAGTGACATTGTATATTGCTGTCTCAGTGGAACAGCATTTCTGAAATCCGAACTGTGATTTACTTTGAGATGGCTAACCACTCTTGAGTATATTACTTTCTCAAATATTTTTGAAAATTCTGTAAGCAAGGATACTGGCCGGTAATTATTGACATCTGTGGTTTCTCCCTTTTTGTAGTGAGGCCTGACAATGACATATTTTAACCTGTCTGGAAAGATATCCTGAGTCAGTGATGCATTACATATGTGACTCAAAACATCAGCTGTAATTGCTCCACATTGTTTTAATAACTTTGCCAGTCAGGCAAAATAGCCGTGAACATTGAGGCAGTCGTCCCATCACCAGGTTGAAAATGCCCGTTTGGTAAAAGACTGTGTCTTGCTGCATGAGGAAGTCCGTAACGGCCTGCTACACTTCTTCATCCGACGAGAATCGTCGACCATTTAAGGCATATTTGGAGGGCCCAAAGGCGTGATAATCGCATGGAGAGAGATCAGGACAATAGGGTAGGCGTTCGAGTATCTTCCGCTTGAGTTGGTGTAACTTCTGCGTTACGACATTTGCGATATGGGAACGTGCATTTTATGTCGAAACGCGACCGCCACGGATCTTTCCGCACCATTCCTCAAAGCTGGTTTTCGACAGACATGCAGCCCCATATACATTCTTCGTTCTCCGATGAATGTCTGCCAGTGTCTGTCCTTCGACGGCCAAGAAAAGAATAACAGCACGTTGATCCTGTTTGAGCACATTTGGTAATAACGTTGCTATATTTCCGGTCTTTGCATTTACCGAACGCACGTTAGAAAGAGACGAATGCCACACTTTTCCCTTGCCACAAGTCGATGTATGCGCTACGTTACATATACGCTGTAATAATGCCCTCAAACGAAAACTTTTACATAAAATTTACATTCAAATCTTCCATTATGAAGTCACAGACTGATCTATAGAGTGTACTCTTTGTGTTTGAAATTTCTATTTAAATTTCTTGAATTATGGTCATGGTCAAACTAAGAGTGTTGCTCAGCGCAGTCGTCGCGTGACTGAACTTTTTAAACAGTTTGCCAGAGCACAGCTCGGGGTCTTTTGGTCAGTGCTCCACCTTAGCTCGCGTAGCCAAGGTGGAATGCTAAGGGAAACTTAAACATTTTTTTTAAAAAATCTTTTCAGCCACAGTAAGGTAGAGGTCTGAACATCTGCATGTGAAAACCAGAAGAGCTGTATTTTCATGGAAAAATATAGGAGAAGTCGCAGAGTTCACGTTTTGCCACCAGTGTTCATTTAATTTTTTTAATGTCTTCTTTTAAAATGCTGTAACTGAAATTCTGATCATTGCGATCAGCCTGAAAATTTGTCTGGTTGGGACGGGCAGAGCGCCGCCGGGGCTTCAGATTGTGTTCGTGAGATTTAGAATACTTCGGTGATCGGTAGCTGAACACTTAGAAATATTTCGGGACTTGAAATTCGGTTCGCACCTATAAATTGGTTCTTTGGCGTTCACGCGAACTTTATCTTTATTTAACTGTTTGTAAGCAACAATGAACTTTAATGGTTTTGCAGCATAATTTTTTAATTGTAATTGTGTGACGAACTTGTACTATATTTGTAACGAGAGTCTTTCTGATAATGAACTTTAATTTTCGTTGCGAATGCTAGAAAAATTTCGCACTGTCGAAGTTTTAAGTTTTTGCTACTGGTTCTTCGTGAGGTAATATTCATGTTTACGACATTACACTGTGTTTGATACCGTCATTAAATGCTCTAGTGAAACTACGTGACAGATTTGCTTTACTGATTTGAAAAGTGTTCAGTTAATCTATCAGTTTGATATGAGGCCACCATTCAAGCATAATTTACTATTGAAATCTTGTTAAATCTCAAACGTCATGGAGTAGACAAAATTATTATCCTGTGGCATTCTACTCATATATTTACCTTTCATTATTATTATTTACGGTAATGATGGGAGCTGAAGAAATGAATTAAAATTTGTGCTACAGCCAGGACTTGAACGCGGGTCTTCTTGCTTACTAGGCAGGAACGCAAGCCCTTATTTTTTCACTGCTCTTTTCTTGTTTTTCATTATTTTGGTTTTAAAGCAGTAGTGCGCAACCCTCGCCTATTGTTTCCAGTGAACCAAAACTGAAATACAGGCACTGCATTGCTCACAGCAAGCTGCTTGTCCAGTCGCAGAGACACGTCTTCCGCTTACCTACAGCCGCTCCTGTTGCAACATGCGTTATACACTAAGGCGCCAAAGAAACTGGCATTGGCATGCGTATTCAAATACAGAGATATGTTGTAACCTCCCCAGAAAATTTTGTGAATGACAATAATATAATGTTAATGGGAATAGAGCCAAGTGTAACCTCCCCACAAAAAAATAAAAAGGAAAATATCTAAATGTGAATAATCATCGTGCTAAGTGTAAGCTCCCCACAAAAATATGAAAATGAAAAGAATTGAATAAGAATTGCAAATAGTACCAAATGTTAGCTTCCCACAGTAATAAAACTCAATGATAATAACAATGTGCAAAAATATTAAGTCCCTACAAAATTAACGTTAAGATTAACCTGATAAATTGATTCTGGGAGGAAAAGCAAAGGAAATATTGTTTCAATTGTAATGATTATTTTCTTAAAAGATTGCTTTGAGAACAAAATTATTATTGGGGCGATTCTTGAACAAATTAATTACAGTTAAGATACACTACATTATCAGATGTGCGCAATGCTGCTTTATTACCTTATTTAAAAAAGTATACCTCGTCCTGAACCTTGACCAGAGGCCCATGTCGACGCCCGCCGACTCCTTATACAACTGCGACTGTCTCTCGCGCGCTACTACATGCTCTCGCGACTCGATACGTACAACTACTGCCTCGCAACTGCACTCTCGCGCTACAGCTCTCCAACTGCACTGCACTCTCGCGCGGTCAAGCGCAGACTAGCAACGATAAAAAACTCTCTGGTCAGAGATTCTGTCATGCCTCGCCATCGCTGTTAATGAATACACTGAATACATACGCGTTTCATAACCCTCCACTGGGGGGGCAAAAATTTGGCAGCGATGGTGAGTCATTTGGACTTGCCATGAGCAACAAATTTTTTCTTAACTAATTAACTTTACAAACATGAAGTAAATATAGTGTACATGCACTGAGTACAGAACATATCAGGCAAAGACAAAATATATACAATGAGTACAAAACATATTCACAATTGGCAAAAGTGCACACGCACAGTAGTACAGAACATATCAGGTAATGACAAAATATATATACAATGAGTAGAAATCATGTTAACAAAATGACAAAAATGCACATGCACTGTAGTTCAGAATATATCATCAAATCACAAAATGTATATTTAATGAGTACAAATGGCATAAAGTACACACACACTGAAGTTAAGTACAAAACATATTAACAAATGGCAAAAGTGCACACGCACTGTAGTTCAGAACATATCACTAAATCACAAAATGAGTACAAATCATACTAACAAATGGCATAGAGTGCACACGCACTGTAATACTCTCTAGTATTTTTCTACAACAAACAAACAAATCAAGGAGTGTAATAAAGTGCACATGCACTATAGAAGTCTTTAGTAATTTCAGGACAACTGATCTTATTAACAAATGAAGGGAAATGCACACGCACTGTATATGACTTTTCATTTTACAAGAATTAGGAAAGGAATAGGAAGGATTGCGTCATGGTTGTAGCACTTTAGGTTGCACGCAGCTGCACTGAAAGTCTATATCTTTCCACGTAAGTACAACATCAAGTAAGACAATCTGAAGTTCTTTTCCCAGAAGTGTTTATCAGCGTAGCCAAGACACTGAAATGTCGTAGTAATATTCCATGTTATCATTTTGGCAGTACATCAGGTACACCAAACAGTGGGACCATAATAACGTCTCCATCGCTCACGGTGGTGGACAGCATGTCGTGTCAACACCACGGTCTTACAAGGCACACCAACGTGGAATTAGTGCAAAAACCAAATATAGTGCTCCATGATCATGAGGATATACAGGACAAATGGATATTGCAGTAATTCAGGGTAGTTAGGCCAGAAGGTGAAGGACATTAAGTCACATACTAGTCTTCACTGAAAATTACATTAGTAGTTTGCGGCATTCATTGCCCAGTTATTGAACATTTCTGTACCATGTATGTAGTATTACAGAATAATGTTCATTGCTTGGCGTTTTACTGACAACATTGGCACTCATTGCCTAATTATAAATCACAGAAATCATTCGTTTTACAGATAACATTGAAATTCGTTGCTTAATTACAAATCATCAGAAGTCATTCGTTTCACATTGAAATTCGTTGCCTAATTACAAATCATCAGAAGTCATTCGTTTTACAGATAACATTGAAACTGATTGCTTAATTACAAATCATCAGAAGTCATTCGTTTTACAGATAACATTGAAATTCGTTGCTTAATTACAAATCATCAGAAGTCATTCGTTTTACAGACAACATTGAAATTGATTGCTTAATTACAAATCATCAGAAGTCATTCGTTTTACATTGAAATTCGTTGCCTAATTACAAATCATCAGAAGTCATTCGTTTTACAGAGAACATTGAAATTCATTGCCTAATTACAAATCATCAGAAGTCATTCGTTTTACAGATAACATTGAAATTGATTGCTTAATTACAAATCATCAGAAGTCATTCGTTTTACAGACAACATTGAAATTCATTGCGTAATTACAAATCATCAGAAGTCATTCGTTTTACAGAGAACATTGAAATTCATTGCCTAATTACAAATCATCAGAAGTCATTCGTTTTACAGAAAACATTGAAATTGATTGCCTAATTACTTGAAATTGATTGCCTAAATACAAATCATCAGAAGTCATTCGTTTTAAAGAGAACATTGAAATTGATTGCGTAATTACAAATCATCAGAAGTCATTCGTTTTACAGAGAACATTGAAATTCATTGCCTAATTACAAATCATCAGAAGTCATTCGTTTTACAGAGAACATTTTACAGAGAACAGTAGAATAAAAGTATTATTCACTGAAATTATGCGCATAGTATTTATGTCAAGCGCAGACTAGCAACGATAAAAAAAACTCTCTGCTCAGAGATTCTGTCATGCATCGCCATCGCTGTTAATGAATACACTGAATACATACGCGTTTCAATGTAAATAGGCAGAATATGGCCCTGCGATCGGCAACGCCTATTATAAGACAACAAGTGTCTGGCGCAGTTGTTAGAATGGTTACTGCTGCTAAAATAAAAGATTATCAAGATTTAAGTGGATTTGAACGTGGTGTTATAGTCGGCACACGAGCGATGGGACACAGCATCTCCGAGGTAGCGATGAAGTGGGAACTTTACATCACGACCTTTTCACGAGTGTACCTTGAAAATCAGGAATCCGGTAAAACATATAATTTCCGACATCGCTGCGGTCGGAAAAAGATCCTGCAAGAAAGGGACCAACGGCGAATGAAGAGAATCGTTCAACCTGACAGGAGTGCAACCCTTCAGCAAATTGCTGCAGATTTCAGTGATGGGCCATCAACTAGTGTCAGCATGCGAACCATTCAACGAAACATCATCTATATGGGCTTTCAGAGCTGAAGGGCCACTCGTATACCCTTGCTGACTGCACGACACAAAGATTGCTCCTTGCCTGAGCCCGTCAACACCAACATTGGACTGTTGATGACTGGAAAGATGTTGTCTGGTTGGACGGGTCTCGTTTCAAATTGTATCGACCGGATGGACGTGTACGGATATGGAGACAATCTCATGAATCCATGGACCCTGCATGTCAGCAGGGGACTCCACCAAGCTAGTGGACGCTCTGTAATGGTGTGGGGCGTGTGGAGTTGGAGTGATATGGGACTCGTGATACGCCTGGATACGACTCTGACAGGTGACACTCACATAGGCATCCTGCCTGATCACCTGCATCCATTCATGTCCATTGTGCATTGAGACGGACTTCGGCAATTCCAGCAGGACAATGCGACACGCCACACGTACAAAATTGCTACAGAGTGGCTTCAGGAACACTCTTCTGAGTTTAAACACTTCCGCTGGATATTAACCTCTCCAGCCATAAACATTATTAAGCATATCTGGGATGCCTTGTAACTTTCTGTTCAGAAGATATCTCCACTCTTTCGTACTCTTTCGAGTTTATGGACAGCCCTGCTCGATTCATGGTGTCAGTTCCCTCCAGCACTACTTCAGACATTAGTTGAGTCCATGCTACGTCGTGTTGCGGCAGTTCTGCGTGCTCGCGGGGCCCTACATGATATTAGGCAGGTGTATCAGTTTCTTTGGCTCTTCGTTCTACATCACCAGCATTGTTTTATATTAGACAATTTTCCATGCGGAAGTCATTTTGTTGCATGCACTGTCGGCTTTCGGCTGGGTCTTTCTTGGAAAAGTTTTATTTGTAAATAGTGTGTATCCTCCTATCCAATATGCAGGTGATAATCATTAATGTGTTATATATTTAACTTCTCTAAGGCAGGGGTGTCTAAACTTTTCGTCTGACGGAACACTTCGAGAACGCTGGTACTTTCATGGAACACCTTGTTTATTTTGAAGGTTAACAAAATCTTAGAAATGAGAAAACTTGTTGTATTCGGTGATTACTTCAATTTTAAATCATAACTAAAAGCACAGAACTCATAAAATTTTTTAAAAGTTTTTAGCATTATCAAAATGTCGAAAAAACACCATGTTATTAATGGTTTTTCACGGTGCGTTGATTCCCACCGAAGAACAGTGTTCCACGAACACAGTTTGGGAAACCCTGATCTAACGGCATCTCTATTGACATGCATCCAACTTGCCCTCCATAAAAGAATGACGAAGTCCTTTTCAATCTGACGAAACGTCCAGTTAGCAAGACCATATTTTTCTGCAGTTGCAGTTACTGTTGCACGATTCAGAACTTACTTTCGCAAGATGAGGTGGCCGAGTGGTTAAGGCGTTGGACTGCTAATCCAATGTGTTCTGTACGCAGGCGTTCGAATCCCATCCTCGTCTAATGCCTTGCGTACATAACTCCTAAATACACGCGCGATTCGTACTTCCTCCTGCGTCTGAATTATTATATCCTCTAGACTGGAGCTGCTGTTTATAAACCTTACTTGTCTATGACTATTCACATAATTAGGCTGGCAATCTAAAAGTGACTCGGATCCACACACAAAGCTATTACATAGCGATGTCTATTTTTCCAAATCACTTAAAAAGTTTGTTGCAGGTTTGTCAGATCGCCTCTCTTACTTTGCTAGAATATCGATTGAATACTGACTCAGGTAAAGAAGATGACGTTATTGTGCTGTCTTACGTAACGAGGAAAAATATAAGATGCTGCGTCCAATCACGCCTTGAAAAGAACATCCACAGGAGATTATTCGTAACAGCAACGAATAGCGAGCCGACGGATGCTAAATTAATGTATATTTATCGTATAACAACAGTCAGAGCGGAATACGCAAATAACGGAGAAAAATCCAAAAGACCAAAAAATCGATAATGACAGGGAGGTAACAACAATTTAACAGCGCCAATGGTGAGATGCCCGATCAGCCAGAAAGAACGACAGAGGCCGTGGGATGTCCTCTGGAAGAGAACGCCCACGTAAATGACAACACACTACGAAATTGCCCACCAGTAAGATTGGTTCAAATGGCTCTGAGCACTATGGGACTTAACATCTATGGTCATCAGTCCCCTAGAACTACTTAAACCTAACTAACCTAAGGACATCACACAACACCCAGTCATCACGAGACAGAGACCCACCAGGAAGAAGGTAAGCAACAATTGCTTCTGTAAAGAATAACAACTATCTATAAAAAAAACTACGACAATATATGGACGAAATGTGAAATGAAACAAGTCCAAGCATATAATGCGCCAACTCCAAACAAGAAAAATTCAAAGGACTATAAAATGTGAAAAAATTTGTCTTGGAGTCCGACGTGTTTTAATGTGTGAGAACTCAGATATAGGACTAGATCGGAATAGTCAGCTGAAATGTCGTCGCCTGAGAGTGGAATCGAGTCGTGAAATGGCATACTCACCAAAGAAGGCAACGCTGGACAGGTTGAGAAACTGAGAAGCAGAACATAGATCGCTTGCAGTATAAATAAAATATCAAATTAATTCAGCGCCAGAGCTCTGCTGTTTGAACCGCACGACGAACAAATAATAATACGAGGAGTCGGACGTTCAGACGGACAGACAGACAGGCCGACAGGACAACAAAGTGAACCTATAAGAGTTCCGTTTTTACTAGTTGAGATATGGAACCGTAAAAAAAAGGCCGAAGTGTAGCCTACGATGTTTTCAGATCATACGGTGTACAATTGTCGGATGAACCTCCAGAAACAAAAGACTTAATGCGCTAAAGGCCTGGTGTCGTGGGGTTTCCTGCCGCTTGTCAAGCCTTGCTCGCGCTATCATTCAATCAAAACCAAAGAAATCTCCACTCAATTTGGCTACCTAGTGGATAAAGTTATGAAAACCCTCCCTTGTTTTTCACGACTTTAATAACAGAAATCGACAGTCGAAGCACACCGGACACATGACACAAAACTACCAGCACCTCTGCACGTCGCCACACCATACACAAAGAAAGTAAAATGTTGGCCCCTGAAGTAGCAAATGACGGAAACAAACGATGTCTACGCAAGTTGTAGGAATTAGTACTCTACCTTAAGAAACCGGCCTTTAGATTCCATATAGTTACAGTGACTACTTAATTTTAATTTAAACACAGTCCCCACATGGCTATAAGGTCACATTCCCCACCAATAACAGTTTAAAGAAAAGACTAGTGCACACGCTTGGGATAATCGTAGATCCTTTCACCATTACAGCTGTTTACGAAATCTGTGATAACCGTCCGAGATATTATCCAGGACAAACTCGAAGAACTATCAAAGATAGGTATAAAGAGCACTTGCCGGACAAGAGAGGTAATAACGTTTGTAATTCCGCCTACGTAGTTGTTCTGAACACTCTCCGAGAACATTTTAAGAAACACTAACATTGAATAAACAAAGGAAAATATTACAAGTTACATTTAATGGGCGAAATTGAGATTTTTTAGCATCTAGCTAATAGAGTTGGTTTTATCATAAGTGAACAGCTGCAGCTTAGTAATAAGAACTTCCTCAATGGCTTTAAGATGTTACTCACGACCGCTTAATAGCGATTTACCGGCTGCGCCTACTTTGTCGAGGAGATCATTTATCTCAAACACACTTTCCTAAGTTTGTTATCCAGCACGATATGTTTTGAGTGAAGTCCAGTTTTTATGCCGCAAGAAAGGAATCCAATATGCATAACTACACTGACATAGAAAAAAACCGCTGCACCAAGAAGGAGTTGTGCAACGTATAGGAAAGGTGGTAGGCGTTTTTCTACATGTGAAAGATGATGTCTGTTGAAATTTCGCACCTGTCGCATGAAATGGCGCTAGTAGCGCCACTACGATGATGCACTTCAGGTTTGCACTAAACACACGCTATAACGGTCATGAGCGTTAGCTACCTTTGAGACTGGACGTTGGGAATTCATGTTAGCCAAGAATGCCTTCAAGGCGACAAAGACGCCTGTATCAGCACATTGCTGAATTTGAACGATGTCGTGTACTAGGACTACGAGAAGCTGGATGTTTCTTCTGTGATACTGCAGAAAATCGTGGCAGAAATGTAGCCACTGTACATGATTACTGGGAGCGGTGGTCACGAGAATGTACAGTAGGGAAGAAGACCGGACACCGAACGGCCAGCTGGCATTACCGATTAGAGGGAAGACCGTTTTCGGCGTGTGGTTCTGGCGCATCGTGCTGGATCTGCAGCAACAATTTGAGCGTCAGTTGGCAGCATAGTGACACAATGCATTGTTGCAAATCGGTTACTTCGAGTACAGCTCCGAGCCAGAAGATCCGTAACGTACATTCCACTGACCCCAACTGCAGGTAGTGTGGAAGTCTGCTGTATTTTCTGATGAAAGCTGGTTCTACCCTGCTGCCAGTGATGACCATGTGTTGGTTAGGAGGAGACCAGTTGAGGGCCTGCAACCAAACCTGTTTGTGAGCTAGACAAGCTGAACATACACGTCTAGTTGTGATCTGGGGTGTATTTTCGTATGACAGCAGGAGCACGCACCCTGACTGCATATTCGTACGTCAATCTGATGAATTGACCTGTTGAGCTGACACTGATGTACAGCATCCCACATACAGCTGTTGTAACCCAACATGCTATACGGAGATCGACATATTGCCCTGGCCTGCTCCATCACCAGATCCATCTCCATTCTAGCGCATATGGGACATCACCGATCACCAGACGAGAATTCCAGCGTCATCCACAACAGCTGTTAACCGCCCCTATATTGTTCAGGGAAGAATGGGTAGCTTTGAGGGATGAAGTACTGAGGGCGGCAGAGGATCAAGTAGGTAAAAAGACGAGAGCTAGTAGAAATATTGAATTTAATTGATGAAAGGAGAAAATGGTTCAAATGGCTCTGAGCACTATGGGACTTAACATCTGTGGTCATCAGTCCCCTAGAACTTAGAACTACTTAAACCTAACTGACCTAAGGACATCACACACATCCATGCCCAAGGCAGGATTCGAACCTGCGACCGTAGCAGTCGCGCGGTTCCGGGCTGAGCGCCTAGAACCGCTAGACCACCGCGGCCGGCTGATGAAAGGAGAATATATAAAAATGCAGTAAATGAAGCAGGCAAAAAGGAATACAAACGTCTCAAAAATGAGATCGACAGGAAGTCCAAAATTGCTAAGCAGGCATGGCTAGAGGACAAATGTAAGGATGTAGAGGCTTATCTCACTAGGGTTAAGATAGATACTGCCTACAGGAAAATTAAAGAGACCTTTGGAGAAAAGAGAACCACTTGTATGAATATCAAGAGCTCAGATGGAAACCCAGTTCTAAGCAAAGAAGGGAAAGCAGAAAGGTGGAAGGAGTATATAGAGGGTCTATACAAGGGCGATGTACTTGAGGACAATATTATGGAAATGGAGGAGGATGTAGACGAAAATGATATGGGAGATACGATACTGCGTGAAGAGTTTGACAGAGCACTGAAAGACCTGAATCGAAACAAGGCCCCGGGAGTAGACAACATTCCATTAGAACTACTAGCAGCCTTGGAAGCGCCAGTCCTGACAAAACTCTACAATCTGATGAGCAAGATGTACGAGACAGGCGAAATACCCTCAGACTTCAAGGAGAATAAAATAATTACAACCCCAAAGAAAGCAGGTGTTGACAGATATGAAAATTATCGAACTATCAGTTTAATAACTCACAGCTGCAACATACTAACGCTAATTCTTTATAGACAAATGGAAAAGCTGGTAGAAGCCGACCTCGGGGAAGATCAGTTTGGATTCCGTAGAAATGTTAGAACACGTGGGGCAATACTGACCTTACGACTTATCTTAGAAGAAAGATTAAGGAAAGGCAAACCTACGTTCCTAGCATTTGTAGACTTAGAGAAAGCTTTTGGCAATGTTGTCTGGAACACTTTCAAATTCTGAATGTGGCAGAGGTAAAATACAGGGTTCGAAAGGCTATTTACAATTTGTACAGAAACCAGATGGCAGTTATAAGAGTCGAGGGGCATGAAAGGGAAGCAGTGGTTGGGAAGGGAGTGAGACAGGGTTGTAGCCTCTCCCTGACGTTATTCAATCTGAATATTGAGCAAGCAGTAAAGGAAACAAAAGATAAGTTCGGAGTAGGTACTAAAATCCATGGAGAAGAAATAAAAACTTTGAGGTTCGCTGATGACATTGTTATTCTGTCAGAGACAGCAAAGGACTTGGAAGAGCAGTTGAACAGAATGGACAGTGTCTTGAAAGGAAGATGAACATCAACAAAAGCAAAACGAGGATAATGGAATGTAGTCGAATTAAGTCGGATGATGCTGAGGGAATTAGACTACGTAATGAGACACTTCAAGTAGTAAAGGAGTTTTGCTATTTGGGGAGCTAAATAACTGATGATGGTCGAAGAAGAGAGGATATAAAATGTAGACTGGCAATGGCAAGGGAAGCGTTTCTGAAGAAGGGAAATTTGTTAACATCGAGTATAGATTTAAGTGGGCCCAGTAAATGACCTGGGGGGGGGGGGGGTCTCTGCAAACATCATGAGACTCTGACATAAAATGGGGGTGATGCGCGATTACAAGAACTCAGCAAGAGAGTTCTCACAGCCTCTGTCACCTCAATTCTCCAACTTCCTACCTACACGTGGTGCCCCTGTTAAGCCGAGCAACTCAGCGGAAGGTTGGGTAACCAACCCCAGCGGGAAACTGAGTCGGTGAGCAGATAGGAGTTGGAGGACAGTGGACGGCAACGGGAAACCACCACTGAACTATCCCAAGAAAACCCCATGGCTTCGCTCAGCTCAAAATGTTCCGAAATTCCCCGATCGGATCTCCGGGGGGAACCAGGTTGAGAGCAGCTTCACGAAGAGTAAGATGGTGCAAAGAGAAGCACTGCATAGGAACATGGAATGTAAGATCCATGTATCAAGGAAAACTAGACATAGTGAAAAGAGAAATGGTGAAAATTAACATCGACATATTGGGAATAAGTGAAATGAGGTGGACTGGCATGGGAGAATTTGCTTTGGATGGCCATATGGTGTATTATTCTGGGCACGATAACAACAAAAGTAATGGAGTAGCCTTCATAGTTAGTGATAAAGAGAGAAAAGCTGTAATGGGATGCAAATATAAAAATGATAGAATGATGTCCATCAGACTTCAAGGTCAGCCCCTCAACATCACAGTAATTCAAGTTTATGCACCGACAACCCATACTGAAAAGGAAATTATTGACCAGCTCTATAGAGATTTACAAGAATTACTACTTTCAACACCAAAAAAGGATATCGTCTTCATAGTTGGAAATTGGAATGCAAAAGTTGGAAATCAAGCTGTAGAAGGTATAACAGGGAAATATGGTCTTGGTACAACAAATGAAGCTGGCCAGAGACTCCTAGAATTCTGCCAAGAAATTTCATTGATAATTACTAATACACTGTTTCAACTACGAAAACGACGCCTATATACCTGGACTTCGCCAGATGGCCAACACCGGAACCAAATTGATTACATACTTTGTAATCAGAGGTGGAAGAGCGTGGTTCAGTCAGCTACAACGAGACCTGGGGCTGACTGCGGATCAGATCATGAGCTCCTGATTGCAAAATTTCGGCTGAAACTTCAGAATGTAGCAAAAAGTATCCCAACTTGCAGATACGACCTTAACTCTATACCCTCCGACTACGCTGTAGAGGTACAAAACAGATTTAATGTATTACAGCTGGAGGACAAAAGCCCGCAAGAGATGTGGACAGAAGTACCTAATACTGTCAAGGAGGCCGCAGAGAAACACATTCCCAAGAAAAGGAACAGTAAGAAGGCTAGATGGCTATCAGTTGAGTCACTGCAAGTTGCAGAAGAACGAAGGAAAGCAAAAATCAAGGGAGATAGATCAGCTATGTTTGAATTAAATAAAGATTTTCAGAAATTAGCTAGAAGAGATAAAAATATATTCTTTAATGAACAGTGCAAGGAAGTTGAAGATAGTAACGGAATGGGGAAGACAAGAGATCTTTATAAGAAAATTAGAGATATTAAAGGAAAATTGCAGGCAAAAATTGGAATGATAAAAGATAGAAACGGGAAAGATCTGAGTGAAGCAGAGGATGTTAAGGAAAGATGGGCAGAATATGTAGAAGACCTATACAAGAAAGAACTGCATAATGACAGGGCTCCTACTGCTGATGTTAATGTTAATTTAGAACTAGAGCCAGATATTTTGGAGAGCGAAATCCAGTGGGCCCTTGAAAATATGGCTGATAACAAAACTAGTGGACATGATGAAATACCAGCAGAATTGTTTAAAGTCACTGGAAAGGATGCAGTGAAAGTGCTGCACTCAATATGTCAAAAAATATGGATCACGCAGCAGTGGTCAGAAGACTGGAAAAGATTAGTATTCATCCCCATTCCAAAGAAGAGAAGTTCTAAAGAATTCTCAGATTACCGAACAATCGCACTTATTTCATATGCTAGCAAAGTTATGTTGAAAATCTTACAAAATAGACTTCGCCAATATCTAGATCGAGAGCTACCAGAAGAACAAGCTGGATTTAGGAAAGGAAGAGGAACTAGAGATCAAATTGCTAACATTCGGTGGATTATGGAAAAAGCGAGAGAATTCCAGAAAGATGTGTACCTCTGCTTTATTGACTACGCCAAAGCCTTTGACTGCGTCGATAACAACAAATTATGGAACGTACTGAAAAACATGGGTGTACCAGGTCACCTCATTCATCTGATACGGAGTTTATACCTTGACCAAGAAGCCACGGTGAGAGCTATGTATGGAACAACGAAATGGATAAAGATTCAGAAAGGGGTCCGGCAAGGCTGCATACTGTCACCGTACTTATGCAATCTGTATGCAGAACATGTTATGAGGAATACGAGGAGAAACAGGAATTAAAATAGCTGGAATAAATGTAAACAACCTCAGGTACGCGGATGATACGATCCTTTTGGCAGACAGTGAAGAAGAATTGAGAACACTCTTACTGAACGTGAAAGACGAAAGTGAAAAGGCCGGTCTTATGCTGAATGTGAAGAAAACGAAAATTATGGCAACTACACCTACCAATTCGTGGGATATAGCAGGAGAAACCATGGAGGTAGTGACCACATTCAGTTATCTCGGTTCCCAGATCTCTGCTGATGGCGTCTGCAGCCATGAAATCCGGAGACGCCTGTTGCTCGGTAGACAGACGATGTTGAACCTTGACAAGGTTATAAGGTCCAGAGATATAACACTAGCAACAAAGATCCGTATTGTGAGGGCTATGGTATTTCCAGTTGTGATGTATGGATGTGAGACCTGGACCATTAGAAAGGCTGAACGGCGAAGAATTGACTCTTTCGAATTGTGGTGTTGGAGGAAACTTCTTAGAGTTCCATGGACTACAAAGAGAAACAACACATCAATATTGGAGCAAATAAAACCAGATTTCTCCCTGGAAGGTCTAATGTTGAAACAAAAGCTGACTTACTTTGGACACACAATGCGAAGGCATGCCTCGGTGGAAAAAAACATTAATGCTTGGGAAGATTGAAGGAACTAGAAGAAGAGGATGAGATGGATCGATGGCATCACAGAAGCAACGTGTTCCAACCTGGAAGGTCTACGGGAGAAAGTGCAAGACAGGAAAAAGTGGCGTGATTTGGTTCATGGGGTCACGAAGAGTCGGAACCGACTAAACGAATAGAGAGAGAGAGAGAGAGAGAGAGAGAGAGAGAGAGAGAGATTTAAGTGTCAGGAAGTCGCTTCTGAAAGTATTTGTATGGAGTGTAGCCATATATGGAAGTGAAACGTGGACGATTAATAGTTTGGACAAGAAGAGAATAGAAGCTTTCGAAATGTAGTGCTACAGAAGAATGCTGAAGATTAGATGGGTAGATCACATAACTAATGAGGAGGTATTGAATAGAATTGGGGAGGAGTTTGTGGCACAACTTGACTAGAAGAAGGGATCGGTTGGTAGGACATGTTCTGAGGCATCAAGGGATCATCAATTTAGTATTGCAGGCCAGCATGGAGGGTAAAAATCGTAGAAACAGACCAAGAGATGAATACACTAAGCAGATTCAGAAGGATGTAGGTGGTAGTAGGTACTGGGAGATGAAGAAGCTTGTACAGGATAGAGTAGCATGAAGAGCTGCATCAAACCAGTCTCAGGACTGAAGACCACAACAACAACATATTGTTCGACCAAGTGCAACAGGTATTGAACTCTGTCCCACAAACTGACATCCGATACCTGTACGACACAATGCATGCACCTTCGCATGCTTGCAGTCAACATTCTGGGGCTACACCAGTTATTAATGTTCCAGCTCTTCACATCTGCAATGCCTTATCTCGCACTTATATTAACTTGCTATCCTGCAATGTTAATCACTTACACGTGTTACCTAGGCAAATGTATTTTCAAAATTTCATTATTCTACATTAATTATTGTTTCGCCTTCCGATTTTTTTCTGTCACTGTATTTTAAGACGTTTTGTTTTGCTTTAGATCGTCAGAGTCTTTTTTTAAATGCTAAAAAAATTATGAAAATAATTATCTACCAAATTTCATCTACTTTAAAAAAAGTCTTTGTTCCTAGAGAAGGAATATTTAGGCATCGTGTCCGTAATTGTGCTAAACAGGAACAGGAAAGGGGGAAAACGATTAGAATTCTCGGCGCTCTCTGATACAGAGCCTCATTTACGTGCAGGCTACGTAGGCGGCAACCTAGTGTACTGCGTATGAAAGCTACCCGTACCACAAAAATGCAATAAATAAAAGTAAGTATTTGTTTGTTTGTTCGTATTCTGTACGCTCCTATACCGTTCATTAGATTTCGATGAAACCTTGATGAGACGTTGTGCACCTCCGGATCTTTCTCAGGCGTGAGAACCGCCTACCTACTACAGGGGCGGGGATGAGGTGAAAATGTTGTGACATTGTAGCATAACTGAGGAATGTCTTGAGCAGTTTCAACCAAATTTTGCAAGTACATGATTCATTATTTATATAATTATTTTCTTAAAACTACTGTGACAGTAGTTTACCCCTACCACCTCTAGGGCTGGTGTGTGGGACAGAAGCCGTGGTACGTAATTAATATTCGATGACGACCGATATTCTTATGGAATACATAGGTTTCGGGGTCACTAGACTAACTAGTGTAAGTCATAATGAATTTGCACCCCTAGGATTGGAGGGGGGGGGGCGGAGGGTTGGGGTGCAGTTGCAAAGAGAGTGACATAAATGGATGTCTCTGAAATGACTGAAGTAATTTATTCCAAACTTGGTACGCAAATCACTAAAAACGTTACTGTGATATTAAGACGCCTTAGTGTCCAGCGGTTGAGAGTGGGGATGAGAAGGGGCGACATAGCAGCATAACTCTTCAGTCAAATGTGGTATAATTTGGTATTTGTATAAAAATACTGTGGGTATAAGAGACCCCACGATCCCTACAGCTGTATCATTACTATTTGGCCCTAAATACCAACAGGAAAAATAATTTTTAATTGACTATTATTTTAAAAAGTAAATTAAATTAAGTAGAGCTACGTTTACGTAAATTTAGCAAAATGTACTCAGTTGAAGGCAGAGCTAGTTCTTAATGCGGAATAGACATATCATTAAGTCTCTCTATACAAACATACATATTGCGTATTAAAGCATAGTACCCAATAGCAAACGACAGCAAAAATTTCCAAGTGAAGCACTCAACGCAAACGGGTTTAGTGATAAACAACAAAAGTTTTAAATTTTGATTACACTAAGCTGTATGGAATGTAAGTTACCAGCATTTTAAAATGTCTAACAACGTACTAGCAACTGCTTAACGTCACCTGGTAGTAATGTATAGAAGCAGTTCAGATCCGTTGTTGTGCACAGTTGCTTGTACGTAGCAAAACAATTAAACTCTAATCTTCTGCTGGAGTGGGGTAATATCGGTTCTATGATCAAGGTGTGTATATATATGCACGTCTTAAGCATTGTGTTCCAATTCAGCTCAGTTCATGAAGTACTGGTGTCTGCTAGGATTAGCTATCTACCAGTGCATGAAGTATCTGATGATCGCTGTTAAGATAGTAGCTCATGCACTCAGTGCATAAGGTAGTGGCAGCAGCCAGGAACAGGTTTTAGACAATAATATGTGGGTACTGTTCCGACACAGCGCAATAGACATACACATAATATATTTAAAATCTGAAAATTCGCCGTTCCTCTGCATGTTTGCGGGTTGAGTAGAACGGTCGAGAGTCTGCTTGTTTCTGACAGTGAGCCACATTGCGTGTCAAGGAGTGTGCGGTAGAAGCAGCTGTCTCATCCGCTACGTCACGTTTAACGGCACAATGAAACGAGCCAACGTTCCGTTACAATCTCACGACACTAGTCGGACAAAACCTCCGCAAGCGATGGTGGTGTAATGGTCAGCATAGTTGCCTTCCAAGCAGTTGATCCGGGTTCGATTCCCGGCCACCGCACGTATTTTGCACGAATATTTTTCGTTCTAGCGGCGGACGAATAAAAAAAGAAAGAAAATCTGCCTCTGCGATAAGTAATAAATGTGATAAATGACCAAGTTTTACGACCGTACTGGAAATTTACCCTCAGTGCTAAGCACAATGCCTTTAACTGGCTTGTCAGTAACGTGACCTTTTTTTCTTTCCAAACTCAAGGGCACCGATAGACAGGAATTTATTACTTTTTGTCATTGGAACACTGGACTCTCATATATCTGGGAGCTAGATATGGACAGTCAGTGCCCAATTATCTCCGTGTGACTCTCGAGGCAGGTTAAGAAATGAAGAAGACAATGTAGAATCCGCGTTGAAACCAGCAACATAATCTCATGATGGAACAAGACTGTTGAGAAAGCCATGTAAAATTACAAATAAACTAAATTAAGTTGCAGAATGTTTTGAAACTAGTGAAAGGGGATAAAATAATATGTTTTACATTTCATGTCTACTTCCGTATACATACAGTGTAATTAACAAAAAATTTTATCTATAACAGACTCGAACAAATCATTCATTCATTCATTCAAGTCGTATTTTTCACTTTCTTTCTAAAACACACGCAATTCTTATTTTAGAAAAAAAATTCTATGGCAGTTTTTCCAGTTATGCTATTTCATTTCTCTAATTTACATCTAAAAGCCGTTCAAAGAATACGTTTACATAGCACAGAGAAAAATGTTCTCCAAGATATTAAATTCAATTATGTTGCTCTTTTGACAAATGTTCACTGCTTTTGCCATCTTTTTTCTTGTTTATTTATTTCAAATGTTCAGATGTGTGTGAAATCTTATGGGACTTAACTGCTAAGGTCATCAGTCCCTAAGCTTACACACTACTTAATCTAAATCATCCCAAGGACAAACACACACATCCATGCCCGAGGGAGGACTCGAACCTCCGGCGGGACCAGCCTCACAGTCCATGACTGTAGCGCCTGAGACCGCTCGGCTAATCCCGAGCGGCGTTTATTTATTTAATTTTTTAATTGTATCATTGCATAATGCAATAAATTGAAGGATGTGTTTTGCCTCAACATTTGTACAACGTTGTAATTCATTGCATTTGAGCACAATAAAAGATTTTAAATAGAAAATTTAAAGAAGTAAAATAAGAAAAAAAGTATATCACAAAATCACTTCCTTTTTATAAATATAGTGCAGCGCCAACACTTATTTTTTTCTGTTCTATCTAATGCAATGGAATAATAGTGTGCTACTTTTCAACGCCCAGATATCGTTTCCAGGTGACTTGTGTTTCGTAATTTAGATTTAATAGAAGGTTGGGGACGTTTAACCCATCAGCCAGCTAGTATTATGAGTCTGTAATACCGCAAAAGTGGAGTAAGATTTAAGAGCACAGCCTGGCTGCTGAACGAGTGGAATTGAAAAATGAATATTTCTAAATTACGCTTCAGATCATTTTCCACAGGTGTCTGGTAGAACACAGCGCAAGCAGTTATTCAAAAAACTATGATGTGGACGCCATAAGATTGGCTTAGTGGGAGTGAATACTCTTGGCACATGCCAAATGAATTTGACTTCCTAAAAGCCGGCCGTTGTGACCGAGCGGTTCTAGGCGCTTCGGTCCGGAACCGTGCTGCTGCTACGGTCGCAGGTTCGAATCCTGCCTCGGGCATGGATGTGTGTCATGTCCTTAGGTTAGTTAGGTTTAAATAGTTCTAAGTTCTAGGGGACTGATGACCTCAGAAGTTAAATCCCATAGTGCTCAGAGCCATTTTTTTTGTCGACTGTCACAGTGTCTGACAACCAGGAGTTATGGTTGGAGCTTCTATTCCTTTTCGTAACACGAAGTGGCCGTGCGGTTAAAGGCGCTGCAGTCTGGAACCGCAAGACCGCTACGGTCGCAGGTTCGAATCCTGCCTCGGGCATGGTTGTTTGTGATGTCATTAGGTTAGTTAGGTTTAACTAGTTCTAAGTTCTAGGGGACTAATGACCTCAGCAGTTGAGTCCCATAGTGCTCAGAGCCATTCGAACCTTTTCGTAACAGGACCCCTTTAATTGCCATCCGCGTTACACTTAAAGCACAGCGGTTACGTTGACGATATTCTACGCTCCGTTTTGCCGCCCTACATTACAAGCCATCCTGGGATTACATTTCAGCAAGATAATGTCCGCCCGCACTTAGCGAGAGTTTCTACTGCTTCTCTTCGTGCTTGCCAAACACTGCCTTGGCCAGCAACGTCGCCGGATCCCTCCCCAATAGAGAACATTCGGAACATTAAAGGCAGCGCCCACCAACCAGCTCGGGATTTTGACGATCTATCGAGCCAGCTAGACAGAATTTGACACGATATCCCTCAGGAGTACGTCCGACAACTGTGTCAATGAGTGCCCAGCCGAATAACGGCTTGCATATGGTCCAGAGATGGACCAAAGCGTTACTGACTTGCTCAGTTTGTGAAGCACATTCTCTTGAATAAATCATCCTATTTTTATGAGATTTTAATCATTTGTTTGTCTGTTTCTGTAACTCACATCTACAGGTCTTCATCCCATTCGGATAATTCTTCGTGGTGCGTCGTTCCTTTTTCTGTCTTATGGTGTATTTTTACATCTGTCAATGACTCTCAGACCAAGATAACATGCTGTATCCTTCCTTTCAATAAATCCTCAATCCCGTTAAAATATTGCTTGAAATCCCATACTTAACTTGATAGAAAGAAAAATTGGAGTCGACAAGGACGACATAGGGGACCCAGTATTAGAATTTAAAGGACGTCTTAACGACTTGAGATCAAATGAAGGCGAGGGGATAGATAACGTTTCATCGCAATTTCTAAAATCATTGTGGGAAATGGCAACCAAACGACTATTCAAGTTGGTGTGTAGAATATAGGGGAATGGCGATGTACCATCAGATTTTCTAGAAAAGTAACTTCCACACACTTCCGAAGATAGTAAGGACAGATAAGTGCGAAAACTATTGCACAATCAACAGCGCATGTATCCAAGTTACTGACAAGAATAATACAAAATGGTTCAAATGGCTCTGAGCACTATGGGACTTAACTGCTGTGGTCATCAGTCCCCTAGAACTTAGAACTAATTAAACCTAACTAACCTAAGGACATCACACACATCCATGCCCGAGGCAGGATTCGAACCTGCGACCGCAGCAGTCGCGCGGTTCCAGACTGTAGCGCCTAGAACCGCTCGGCCACTGCGGCCGGCAATGCACATAATAACGGAAAATAAAATTGAGAATCTACTAGATGACGATCAGTTTGCCTCAGGAAAGGTAAGTCCTGACGTTGCTCTTATTAATGGATGCAAGAGTAAAGAAAAATCAGTATACGAGTCTGTCGATCTAGAAAAAGCGTTTGACAGTGTAAAATGGTGCAAGATGTTCGAAATTCCGAGAAAAAGAGGAATAAGGTACAAGGAAAGACGGATGATTAACAATATACAAAAGGAACAATAAGACTGAAAGACCAAGAACGGAGCGCTCGGATTAGAAGTGAGGAAGACAGAGATGCAGTCTTTCGACCCTACTGTTCAATCTATACATCGAAGTAGCAATGACGAAATTAAAAGAATGGTACAAGAGTGTGCTTAAAATTCAGTGTGAGAGGATATCAACCATAAGATTCGCTAATGACATTGCTATACTCCGTGAAAGTGAAGAAGAATTACAGGATCTCCTGAATGGAATAAACAGTTTCACGAGTACAGAGTATGAGTTGTAAGTAAACTGGAAAAAGACATAAGTAATGGAAGTAGCAGGAGTGACAATAGCGAGAAACTTAACACCGAAATTGGTGGTGAAGAAGTCGACGAAGTTAAGGAACTCTACTATCTTGGAAGCAAACAACCCACGACGAACGAAGTCAGGAGGACATAAAAGGCAGACTAGCTTAGATAAAGAGGGCACTTCTGGCCAATAGGAGGCTACTGGTATCAAACATTTGCCTCAATTTGACGAAGAAATTTCTGAGAATGCGCGTTTGCAGCGCAGCATTTTATGGTAGTGAATCATGGACAGAGGTAAAACTGGAACAGAAGAGAGTCGGAACGTTTGAGATATGGCGCTACCGATGAATGTTAAAAATCAGGTGGACTGATAACATAAGGAATGAGGAGATTCCCACTGAATGGGCGAAGAAAGGGACTGATGGAAAACAAAGACAAGAAGAAGGAAGAGGATTACATAACGTGTGTTAAGGCATCAGGAAAGGCAAGGATTGGAACACATGCAGCGAATAATTGACGGCGTAGGGTGCTCTGAGTTGAAGAGGTTAGCGCAGGAGAGGAATTCGTATTGGGCTGAATAAACCTAGTCAGGAGACTGATTAAAAGAAAAAAAAGTTCGCTTTCAGCAATAAGCCCTGAGTTAAATGCCTTTCGGCAGTCTATATGACCAATGCATCTGACTGACTGATTTGACAATGGCTTTCAGGATTCCAGGTGTGAAAAGCGCGAACTGGGTTTCACGTGATTGATGTTTTCGGAACAGGAGGAGGTCATTTTTTTCGAGATACCTCTTTGCGTTTGAGCTCAGAAAATGTTCTAAGATTCTACAGCAATAGGTGTCAAGTTTTCACAAAGTTGGTCTTTCGTCGTGTTATTTATAATATTCTAGAAACTTCTGTCTAATAAGTTGTGTTTTGGTTGTCCAGCAGTGCCATTTTTTCCGCTTGACTGCTGCCTTGTTACGCATTTCTTCGGCAGTGTCAACTTTTTAGAGGTTTTGTAAGCTTCAATTTCGAGCCTTTGCTACAACGATTTGACAAAAAGCGTTTAAAATTTAATTCCTTACACATACTGAACTACAGTAACTGTTCGAATAAGATATCTTTCATGCTTTCAGAAAATCATCAAATACACTCCTGGAAATGGAAAAAAGAACACATTGACACCGGTGTGTCAGACCCACCATACTTGCTCCGGACACTGCGAGAGGGCTGTACAAGCAATGATCACACGCACGGCACAGCGGACACACCAGGAACCGCGGTGTTGGCCGTCGAATGGCGCTAGCTGGGCAGCATTTGTGCACCGCCGCCGTCAGTGTCAGCCAGTTTGCCGTGGCATACGGAGCTCCATCGCAGTCTTTAACACTGGTAGCATGCCGCGACAGCGTGGACGTGAACCGTATGTGCAGTTGACGGACTTTGCGCGAAGGCGTATAGTGGGCATGCGGGAGGCCGGGTGGACGTACCGTCGAATTGCTCAACACGTGGGGCGTGAGGTCTCCACAGTACATCGATGTTGTCGCCAGTGGTCGGCGGAAGGTGCACGTGCCCGTCGACCTGGGACCGGACCGCAGCGACGCACGGATGCACGCCAAGACCGTAGGATCCTACGCAGTGCCGTAGGGGACCGCACCGCCACTTCCCAGCAAATTAGGGACACTGTTGCTCCTGGGGTATCGGCGAGGACCATTCGCAACCGTCTCCATGAAGCTGGGCTACGGTCCCGCACACCGTTAGGCCGTCTTCCGCTCACGCCCCAACATCGTGCAGCCCGCCTCCAGTGGTGTCGCGACAGGCGTGAATGGAGGGACGAATGGAGACGTGTCGTCTTCAGCGATGAGAGTCGCTTCTGCCTTGGTGCCAATGATGGTCGTATGCGTGTTTGGCGCCGTGCAGGTGAGCGCCACAATCAGGACTGCATACGACCGAGGCACACAGGGCCAACACCCGGCATCATGGTGTGGGGAGCGATCTCCTACACTGGCCGTACACCACTGGTGATCGTCGAGGGGACACTGAATAGTGCACGGTACATCCAAACCGTCATCGAACCCATCGTTCTACCATTCCTAGACCGGCAAGGGAACTTGCTGTTCCAACAGGACAATGCACGTCCGCATGTATCCCGTGCCACCCAACGTGCTCTAGAAGGTGTAAGTCAACTACCCTGGCCAGCAAGATCTCCGGATCTGTCCCCCATTGAGCATGTTTGGGACTGGATGAAGCGTCGTCTCACGCGGTCTGCACGTCCAGCACGAACGATGGTCCAACTGAGGCGCCAGGTGGAAATGGCATGGCAAGCGGTTCCACTGGACTACATCCAGCATCTCTACGATCGTCTCCATGGGAGAGTAGCAGCCTGCATTGCTGCGAAAGGTGGATATACACTGTACTAGTGCCGACATTGTGCATGCTCTGTTGCCTGTGTCTATGTGTCTGTGGTTCTGTCAGTGTGATCATGTGATGTATCTGACCCCAGGAATGTGTCAATAAAGTTTCCCCTTCCTGGGACAATGAATTCACGGTGTTCTTATTTCAATTTCCAGGAGTGTATTTAAACGCGGGGCGTTTAGATTTCATTATTAATAACATCGCACCATATAGTATGCCAAACACTTGTCAACTATTTTATCTCAGTGCTGTTTCTGCAGTACAGCTTATGTTAACGGGTCAGTGGTATTATACTATTTTAATGTAGTTGATTTAATAGTAAACATTTACACAGTAAATGTAACAGAAAAGTCGCGCATACAACTGCAAAAATCACTGCAGAACTGAATGTCAGCATCAAAATAAGACGGAGGAAGCTCAATAAACAGTAAATCGCAGGGCGAGCTGGAAATCCAAAACCACTCATCACTCATGCATCACGAGATGCTGCAACAATAAAACCTGCACTATGAAGCATTGGAAGAGTGCCGTTTGGCCCCACTAGTGTTGTCTCCACTGTTTCCAACTTCTGAGCGTATTTACGTCCCAAGAGTAGGAAATGGCGGGCGTTCGGTGATGATTTGGAGAGCCATATCGTGGTCGCTTTACTGCCAAAGACAATGTGATCATTTTTATCTGACCAGATCCATCCCATGGTACAATGTTTGTTCCATAACCCTGATGCTGTGTTCCAAGACAACAGGGCCTCTGCTCACACAGCTCGCTTCGTCCAGCACTGGTTTTATGACCACGAGGACGAACTGTCGCATCTCCCGTGGCCGCCACAATCACCAGATCTCAATATTATTGAGCTTTCGTGGTCGACTCTGGAGAGATGGGTGCTTGGTCGCTACCCACCTCCAGCATAGTTAGCTGAACTTGCCGCTACTTTGTAGAAAGAATGGAATTACTTTACATTGAAAACCATTTTTTTTTAGTCATCAGTCTTCTGACTTGTTGGATGTGGCCCGCCACAAATTCCTGTCCTGTGCCAATCTCTTCAACTCACAGTAGCACTTGCAACCTACGTCCTCAACTATTTGCTAGATGTGTTCCGATCTGTCTACAGTTTTTGCCCTCTACAGCTCCCTCTACTACCACGGAAGTCGTTCCCTCATGTCTTAACAGATGTCCTATCATCCTGTCCCTTCTCCTTATCAGTGTTCTCCACATATTCCATTCCTCTCCTGTTCTGCGCAGAACCTCCTCATTCCTTACCCTACCAGTGCGTCTAATTTTCAACATTCGGCCCTATCAGTGCGCCTAATTTTCAACATTCGGCTGTAGCACCACATCTCAAATGCTTCGATTCTCTTCTGTTTCGGTTTTCCCGCGGACCATGTTTCACTACCATACAATGCCGTACTGCAGACGTACATTCTCAGAAATTTCTTCCTAAAATTAAGGCCGATATTTAATATTAGTAGCCTTTTTGCCATTGCTAGTCTGCTTTTGATGTACTCCTTGCTCCGTCCCTCACTCGTTATTTTACTGCCTAGGTAACAGAATTCCTTAACTTCATCCGCTTCGTGACCATCGATCCTGATATTAAATTTCTCGCTGTTTTCATTTCTGCTATTTCTCATTCCGTTCGTTTTTCTTCGATTTACTCTCAGTACATATTCTGTACTCATTACACTGTTAGTTACATTCAGCAGATCATGTAATTCTTCTTCACTTGCACTCTGGATAGTAATGTTATCAACGAATCGTTTCATTGATCCTTTCGCCTTGAATTTTAATTCCGTTTACCTTTCTTTGGTTCTATCATTGCTTCTTCGATGTACAGATTCAACAGTAGGGGCGAAAGATTACATCCCCGTCTTACGCCCTTTTTAATCCGAGTGCTTCGTTCTTGGCCGTCCACTCTTATTATTCCCTCTTGGCTCTTATACATATTGTATATTACCCTTCTCTCCCTATAGCTTACCCCTATTTTTCTCACAATTTCGAATATCTTTCACCATTTTATATTGACGAACACTTTTTCCAGGTCTACAAATCCCATGAATGTGTCATGATTTTTCTTTACTGTTGCTTCCATTATCAACCGCAACTTCAGAATTGCCTCTCGGGTGCCTTTACCTTTTCTAAAGCCAAACTCATCGTTATTTAACACGTCTTCAATTTTCTTTTCGGTTCTTCTATAGATTTTCTCGTTAACAACTTCGATGCATGAGCTGTTAAGCTGATTGCGGGGTAGTTCTCGTACTTGTCAGCTCTTGCACTCTTCGGAATTGTGTGGGTGACACTTTTCCGAAAGTCAGATGATATGTCGCCAGACTCACACATTCTACACACCAACGTGAATAGTCGTTTTTTTGCCATTCCCCCAATGATTTTAGAAATTCTGATGGAATGTTACCTATCCCTTCTGACTTATTTGACCTTAAGTCCTCCAAAGCTCTTTCAAATTATGATTCTAATACTGTATCCCCCATCTCTTCTAAATCGACTTCTGTTCCTTCTTTTATCACTTCGGACAAATCGTCCCCCTCATAAAAGCTTTCAATGTATTCTTTCCACCTGTCCGCTTTCTCCTCTGCATTTAACAGTGGAATTCCCGTTGCACTCTTAATGTTACCATACAGGACCTGTATTAATCCATTCCGAGACGACTACAAGCTGTTTTGAAAGCCAATGCGTTTCCTGCAGTGTGTTAGGCATGGTAATGCATTGTGGTTTTGGTGTTTCCATATAATTATCCACGCCCTGTATATCTAGTCCATGTAGCTTATCTCCGACTCAGTTTCGTGACAACGTTCTATATTAAACGTAAGTACATTTTTCAAGTTATGGTTTTTTTTTAAGAAGAAATTACATTTCTTAATATGGTCCTCTGCGCACGGATCTCATCAAAAAATGATTAGGAACTTGAGTTACCTGCCGGTCAGTTAGTAGCTTCATCGCGTGTTATTTAGTGCAAGGCCGCGCCGGACGCTGAAAGTTATTAATCCCTTAGTTATTAGTTTGCTGTCAGTTCCAGTCGAGCCATCGAAACGGTCGCCGATCAGATTTAGTTCCTCATTTCTGACAGATATAGTGCTTTTTAGCCGTGGTAATTGAAAATAAAATTTGTGCCGTACTCTGAGATAATTTTCTGTTCTATACGGTTACAGGCTGAACGAAGACGCAAGTAAGAAACATTGAATGAAACTACACAAAATGCTACACCGACTGGTGAGCCGATTTTATTTTATCAATCAATGGACAACGCCAGTGAAATGCCACAGGCTTGTAATCTTTATTAGTTCTCACTTAAATAGGCGTCTTCTGATAGGGGATTGCAAATAATGATTACAAATCTGTCAAACATAATAATAATAGTCATGATTAATTTAAATTTATTGATAATTTTAAATGCTTTAAAATTTTTAAAAAATTTCATTGTCCAGTGAATGATGATTACAGTATTAAAGATAGCAAATAGATTCCTACAACTCTTCTCAGTCCATTAGCTGCTGAATTATTGCTGGTAAATATATTTTGTGACGGTATTAGGGAATGTTTATTACATTATCGTTAAGGTTTCCTAATTTTTGGTATGTACTCAGGCTCTTAGAGTTTATGGAGGTAATTATGGAGAATACGGTGTCTTTTATTCGCTTCGGTTGTTTACTAATATTCTCTTAATCACGGGTTTAGCGCATTTTAGCAACTACCATTGTTTCGCGATCTCACGTGATGTAATTTTATTATCCGTATCTTCCTAAATGTTGAAAATTTTGCGTCGTTATTCGTCATATACGAGAATGTAACGTATGTATATTGCATTGAGTTACCGTAGGCCTTTAGCTGGCCTTTGGCTACGTGGGGTTTCCTATCGTGGGGTTTCCTACAAGGGTGCAGCAGGGAGCGAAGCAGTCCCAAGCAACCGGTTCCCTTACTACGTGTTTGCGAACTGAGCCTCCACCACTGCTTTTCTACCCCAGTCGCTCACCCTCAGTGCAGGTGATGTCACCGTTTCTCAGACAGTGTCGTCGTCGACACCTTTCGTTCCGTGCGTTTTCCTATACGACTTCTGTTCTATGCAGTGTACACGATGGAAGTGATAACAACAACGAAAGGGAGGCCGTGTCTTATCAAGGATGGTCATCGTTACCGTATTTATAGGAAAAATGAAGAATATACGAACTGGATCTGAATCAATTATGAACGGAGTAGGTGCAAAGGCCGTGTAAAAATTGCAAATGGTGAAATCGTTGCTCAACAGCAACATTCTTGTCCACCTGACGTAACACATGTGGAGATAGAGAAAAGACTATATAATTGCAGGACAAGAGTTCGTGAAGAAAAGACAGTGCCGGTAGCCCAAATTTTTAAGCAGTAATTTCAAGATTTGAAAGATAAAGGATTAGAATTCGTGGCATATATTCCGCATTATGACAGCTCCAGGACTCAATTGTGTAAGACGAGAAGAGGAGCTATTGTGACAACCCAGAACCCTGGCTCTAGTTCGGAAATTCACCTTAGCGAAGACCTTTTGAAATTAACGGAAGGTAATAGTTTTTTGAAGATTGATGATGGCTCTGTTCTAGGCAAGAGACTTCTAGTATTTGCTTGTGAAGAAGCAGAGAAAATCCTTTGTGACAATGCAACTGTGGTTATGGATGTGACATTTGACAGCTGTTCGAAACAGTTCAATTGTACACAATCCATGTCGACATGGGTAGTACAGAAGTGGCAACTAAGATATTTCCTTTTTCATTTGATTTGCTGCCAGACAAAAGGCAAAATTCATATGAAAGACTTTTTTCTGAATTGAAATCTAAGATGTCTGGGTGGTCACCAAAAAGTGCAGTGCTAGATTTTGTAATGGTCTACAATTAAAGCAATGTATTCAGTGTTCCTTGCCGGCCGCTGGTGGCCGAGCGGTTCTGGCGCTACAGTCTGGAAACGCGCGACCGCTACGGTCGCACGTTCGAATCCTGCCTCGGGCATGGATGTGTGTGTTGTCCTTAGGTTAGTTAGGTTTAAGTAGTTCTAAGTTCTAGGGGACTTATGACCTCAGCAGTTGAGTCCCATAGTGCTCAGAGCCATTTGAACCATTTTTTTCAGTGTTCCTTGAAACACAACTTTACGGTTGTAATTTTTACTTAACCAGTGTCTGTGGAAGAAGATACAGGAAATGGGACTAACGGAACACTACAGGGATAGAGAGCAACTCCAATTGTTTTGTCGCACGTGTGCTGCAGTGGCACATCTTCCACTTACCACTGTCGATGAAGCGTGGATTTTAATAATGGAACAAATGCCCAGTGGAAAGATCACAGCATTTGGAGACTATATGGTTGATCAGTGGATGGAAAATCCTAATATACCTATTGAAATGTGG
The DNA here is from genome assembly GCF_023898315.1 of Schistocerca nitens. Lineage (NCBI taxonomy): Eukaryota > Metazoa > Arthropoda > Insecta > Orthoptera > Acrididae > Schistocerca > Schistocerca nitens. The sequence goes on along the minus strand of NC_064620.1, from coordinate 333,613,074 downwards.
AATGTTTTTAACCAACGACACAGAACGACGAATGCTGTCGAAGGTTGGCATAGAAAACTGAAGTCCTCAATAAATCAGAAACATCCAAATGTGTACTTTCTGATTCAAAAGCTGAAGGAGGAGGCAGTGAACGCTATTTTTGAAATGAAAAAAGATTCCGTTGGCCTACCTCTTCAAAAAAGAAAGAAAAGGTACATATATCTTGACAAAAGATTAAAAGACATTATGAAAACATATGAAGACTCGGGAGATTTAAAAAGGTGTTTAAAATCTCTAGCCTTTTTACAAAAAATTGAATAAGAAATTACGATTGACAAGAAAAAAAGGTTATCAATTTGCTACTGTAATGCTGAACAACAACAATAATAACAAAAACAACAAAAAATAAACAATAAGAACAAAAACAACAACAAAAATAAAATGAAAAAAAAAAAAACATTTAAACATGCCTATGTACTACGTGCATAGCCAGTACTAAACCTGGATAAAATGTGACGGGATGTTCTTATTTTCATGGCAGTCTGAGGGGTCTAGAGATTCGAAAAGTTGGATGATAAGAAATTTACCGTGATGTTCTGTGTAAAAAATTCTGGAATTTGCTGTGAGCCTTAACAATATTGTTGTTTGAAAACGGTATTTGTAAATACAGTACACATTTTACCGGCATCAATAATGTCGCGAAGTTTACTTGCCGATTCTGGAATTTCGTCATATATGTCATACAAAACTAATTATTTGTATTTGGCGGATCTCATTCACAAAAGTACGCTTTTAACGGTATTTCTAAAGTTCTAATACAAAATGCGCTATTTATTGAATTTTTAACTCAACAAAACTGAAATTTTGCCGGCCGCGGTGGTCTCGCGGTTCTAGGCGCGCAGTCCGGAACCGTGCGACTGCTACGGTCGCAGGTTCGAATCCTGCCTCGGGCATGGATGTGTGTGATGTCCTTAGGTTAGTTAGGTTTAAGTAGTTCTAAGTTCTAGGGGACTAATGACCACAGCAGTTGAGTCCCATAGTGCTCAGAGCCATTTGAACCATTTTTGAAAACTGAAATTTTACTTCGTAAATTTCTTACATAACATGGTCACTCGTCCTGTGAAGCGCCCAGAACTTTTGGTGAGGAAGGCGGAATGAGGACTCAGACAGCTGGTTGCCCACTTTTCTGTCAAAGTTTTTTAAACACGATCATATTTGCCTTTATTGTGCTCCAACAGGAGCATTTTCCAGCTAATTATTATGTAGTTCATTTTATAAAGATGAAATTCCAACTAGATGAACTTTGGTGGAGTCACCGATATTAAACAACGAATTTTATCATCTGTAGACATCAAGAACAACACTCTAGTTATCGAGACTTTATACGCCGCATCTAACCATAGGAAAATATTCTGCAATTTCTTTCAGCTGAACACGCCCATTGTCGCGTAAATCTTTATTTAATTACTAACAGTAAACCCAGCGTTGCCCATATATTTATTCATCCCAGTTTTATGTCAGTTCATCCCCTCTTCCCTCATCTCTCTTGTCCATTTAGTCCTATCTCGTCTCTCTATTCATCTCCTCCTTCCGCCCATCCGTCTCTCTTTCCATCTCCATCGGCCCCCTCTCTCACAACACTTCGTCCTCCTCTCCATCCTCCTCTCCTTCTCCATCCATCTTCCCGTCTCTGTCCACCTCCTCCTCCGCTTTTTCTAATAGTACGTCAAATTCACAATAACACCCCTAACTTATGTATTTATTACAGTGTTCCATTAGTCATTCACCACCTTCCCCCTTTCTCTGTTTACCTGCTGCTCACTCTCTCTTTTAATCTGCTTCTCTCACTTCTCTGGATGCACCTCCTCCCCCCTCCCTGCTCCCATCACGTTCTCCTCTCTCCGTGTATCTCCTCCTCCGCCTCCGTCATGCCATCTCCTCTTTCCCTGTCTATGAAAAAATACGTATATCTGCTAACTTTCAAGCTGATTGACGAAACGATGTTCAATTTATTTAAAGGTAGGCCAACCGTCCGCCATCCAGCATACGTTGGCTTGTATAAATGCCTTCACCACGAAAACATACATAAATGAGCCAACTCCCAAGCTGATCAGTCAATCGGTGTGTAATTCTGTTGTAAGGTACCCTCCGCCATAAACCGTATGAAATTTCACGTAGACGGTGAGGTTTCCCTTGTTTTGAAGATCAAATGTACAAAATTTCATCAAGATCGGAGCAACACTGTTGCTTTTGTTGAAATCCGTAAGTAAAGTACCCTCCACCATGCACTGAACGAAGTTTTATGTAGACAGTGGCCTTCCTCTTGGTTTGGGAAATAGGGATTCATTTTTATACACCCCGCTCGCTCTATGTCGACTTAGTTGCGAAACATAAATAATAGATTCGAACAACAGAAGTCATGTAATGATTTCTGTCGTATAAAGGGCAAAATAGCTATTAAATAATAGCAACGAGATTACGAGAGCAGTCACTTTCAGTGTTACATAAAATAACGTTATACCTTGTAAATTGTCACGACACAAAATGAAGATGATAAGCAATGTGGGACTTCCTTCCGTTTGCGTTTGAAACTCTCGGAGAACTCCTGTAAGGGGAGGAGGGTGGGAGGGGGCAGCAAGGAGAGCCTCAATTTGTTTTGCCTGCCTGGGCCTCTGACAGGTTTAGTACGCCACTGCTCGTAGGAAACGCCACGGTAGGAAACCCCACGACACCGCGCAGTTTGACACTTAACAAGGCGCTTGAGTGGACGACCTTGTTGCCTGGTTTTAGAGGACATAATATGAAGGATAGTGTGTCAGTTCAGTTTACACTGTCCGCTGTCGAGTCACGTCAATGTGACCACCTGTCAGAAGCCTGAATAACTACCTTTTGCTGTGCGGACACCAGCGAGACGTGCAGGAAGATACTTCATGAGGTTCTGGAATGGACCGACAGGGAGAGTTTTGGCGACCCCAGTGCCTTGACCAGCTGGGCTAGGTCTCTCGGATGAGAATCCAAGGCGCGATCAGTCCGAGTGAGGTGGTCCCACAGACTCGTGATTGGGTTTAAACCCAATGCGTCTGGTGGCCAGGGGACTAAGATAAACTCAACCCGGTGCTTTTCGAACTTCGCACGTACACTGCAGGCTGTTGCATTATCCTGCTGGTAGGTGGCATCGCGCCGAGACAAAACAAACTGTGTGTAGCGGTGGGCATGGTCCCCAAGGATAGATGCATACTTATGTTGATGCATTTCACCTGCCAGAATGAAGAGATCGCCCAGGGAATGCCAATACGCTGCAGATCAATACTTAAAGGGAAGAAGTGTGTACAGGGGTGAATAAATACTGTGGTATCGATAGCTACGATGCCACGGCGTAGGTACAAGTTCTTAGGTTGGCACTACGACACCGACATCGACGACAGCGCGCTCTAGCCAGCGCTGTGCAGCTCTACGAGCGCCGCTCAAGATTCTACCCATTTGATTCCGAGTAGACGAGCAAGCAACATTGTTTCTACTCCATAGTGGGCGAGCCACTCCAGATTTTGCCTGTGTAACTTCTGTGAGCTTTAATACATCCGGCTTCGCACCTACGTGCTCCTCAGTGCAAAGTTATGTATTTGTATTCTTCCTATAGTAAAGGTGATTTAAATTTAAACGCAGTACCGAATCATTTCACCTTTTCCTGCTCCTACTCACTTCCTACATTCGGCCTACCCTTCAGTTTACAAGAGCAGACCCACGTGCCGCCATCCAGGCGGGATACAAAAAATAGCCCTATGAGCCAAAGTATTCATGGGACTTGATTATTCAGCTGTTAATAGAAAGTTTATCAATTCGCTGCTCGATCCGTTGTGTCAGACAGTAATAGAGGATATAAAAATGTAGACTGGCAATGGCAAGAAAAGCGTTTCTAAAATAAAGCATATTTTTAAAATCAAAAATAAATATGAAAAAGTTTTTTCAGAAGGTATTTGCATGATGTGTAGCCTTGTGCGGAAGTGAAATTTAAACCAACCAGCACCGCAAGCTAGAAGAGAACGGTTTTAAATTGTGGGGCTACAGATCAATGATGAGGATTAGATGGATAGATCGAATAACTAATGAAGGGAGCGTTATAAATCGTTATAAATATTTTAGCATGCAACCACTAATACCTATTATGAACATAATCCATAGCAACACGTGGAGGTACTTAAACGAGGTGAGAAGAAAAGAAATTTGAGGCACAACTTGACTGAAAAAGGTATCAATTGATAGAACACATCCTGAGGCATCAAGGAATCATCAGTCCGGTAACAGAAGTGTCAGGAGTGAAAACTGCAGCGGGAAATCAAAGCTGATGTACAGCAAACAAGATCAAAAGGATGTAGGTTGCAGTAGCTACACAGAGAAGAAGACTCTCGGACGGAATAGACTAGCATGTAGAGTTGCATCAAACAAGCCCTCGGACTGAAGCCCCCAACAACAAAAACAACGCACCTATAATATTCCATTTGGATAGGACCGATGTTACTTTTACATCTGACTTACTCCCCGTTACGAACGAGTTGCGTAATGCTAGGCAGTGGAACCCATCAAAGCACTGAAAATGCTGGTACACTATTCCGCAAGCTCAGATCTTATTAATTAGTCAACAGTGAGGAGCTGTACCGACCGCCTTCCGGGAGTCGAGGAACACATATCAAGCTGGCTGTTGCTGTTTTCTGCCTTCTGGTCCTCGTGAACGAACAGAACGGGGTGATATGATCTCGCTGTATTTTCCGGCGAACTGAACTAATATAAAAAGTTTTCGGCTTCCCAGCCGAGTAATATCATCGAAATGGCGTTAGGCTCCGATAAATCTCACTCCAAGTTTTCTGGCGAAGTCAGCTTTATATTAAAGCGATCTGTATTGTACGTGGCCGCTGTTTTGAAGACCCGTTTTTATTCTTACAGAAGAGTTTTTTTCGTCTCCAAAGCTTCAAATACTTTAGTATAAAATATGTTCTTTAATTCTACAATAGATTTACATCAACTATATACACTCCTGGAAATGGAAAAAAGAACACATTGACACCGGTGTGTCAGACCCACCATACTTCCTCCGGACACTGCGACAGGGCTGTACAAGCAATGATCACACGCACGGCACAGCGGACACACCAGGAACCGCGGTGTTGGCCGTCGAATGGCGCTAGCTGCGCAGCATTTGTGCACCGCCGCCGTCAGTGTTAGCCAGTTTGCCGTGGCACACGGAGCTCCATCGCAGTCTTTAACACTGGTAGCATGCCGCGACAGCGTGGACGTGAACCGTATGTGCAGTTGACGGACTTTGAGCGAGGGCGTATAGTGGGCATGCGGGAGGCCGGGTGGACGTACCGCCGAATTGCTCAACACGTGGGGCGTGAGGTCTCCACAGTACATCGATGTTGTCGCCAGTGGTCGGCGGAAGGTGCACGTGCCCGTCGACCTGGGACCGGACCGCAGCGACGCACGGATGCACGCCAAGACCGTAGGATCCTACGCAGTGCCGTAGGGGACCGCACCGCCACTTCCCAGCAAATTAAGGACACTGTTGCTCCTGGGGTATGGGCGAGGACCATTCGCAACCGTCTCCATGAAGCTGGGCTACGGTCCCGCACACCGTTAGGCCGTCTTCCGCTCACGCCCCAACATCGTGCAGCCCGCGTCCAGTGGTGTCGCGACAGGCGTGAATGGAGGGACGAATGGAGACGTGTCGTCTTCAGCGATGAGAGTCGCTTCTGCCTTGGTGCCAATGATGGTCGTATGCGTGTTTGGCGCCGTGCAGGTGAGCGCCACAATCAGGACTGCATACGACCGAGGCACACAGGGCCAACACCCGGCATCATGGTGTGGGGAGCGGTCTCCTACACTGGCCGTACACCACTGGTGATCGTCGAGGGGACACTGAATAGTGCACGGTACATCCAAACCGTCATCGAACCCATCGTTCTACCATTCCTAGACCGGCAAGGGAACTTGCTGTTCCAACAGGACAATGCACGTCCGCATGTATCCCGTGCCACCCAACGTGCTCTAGAAGGTGTAAGTCAACTACCCTGGCCAGCAAGATCTCCGGATCTGTCCCCCATTGAGCATGTTTGGGACTGGATGAAGCGTCGTCTCACGCGGTCTGCACGTCCAGCACGAACGCTGGTCCAACTGAGGCGCCAGGTGGAAATGGCATGGCAAGCCGTTCCACAGGACTACATCCAGCATCTCTACGATCGTCTCCATGCGAGAATAGCAGCCTGCATTGCTGCGAAAGGTGGATATACACTGTACTAGTGCCGACATTGTGCATGCTCTGTTGCCTGTGTCTATGTGCCTGTGGTTCTGTCAGTGTGATCATGTGATGTATCTGACCCCAGGAATGTGTCAATAAAGTTTCCCCTTCCTGAGACAATGAATTCACGGTGTTCTTATTTCAATTTCCAGGAGTGTAGTTACGCGGACCTTTGCAACGTTCCTTCTTGAAAGTTGGAGTGTCCTACGCATTTTTTCCAACGCTTGGTACCTATAGTTGCTCCAGCGATATAAAATAAACACCTGCGGGAGGGAGAGCAAATTCTTTCGCATAATCTGCGCAGAATCATACATGTTTCCAATCAAGTTCGGTTGTCTTCCATCTAAAATGGTTCAAATGGCTCTGAGCACTATGGGACTCAACTGCTTAGGTCATAAGTCCCCTAGAACTTAGAACTACTTAAACCTAACTAACCTAAGGACAACACACACATCCATGCCCGAGGCAGGATTCGAACCTGCGACCGTAGCGGTCGCGCGGTTCCAGACTGTAGCGCCAGAACCGCTCGGCCACCAGCGGCCGGCGTGTCTTCCATCTGTTGAATGATTTCAGAAGGTGTACTGTTCCGCGATCATTTGTCATAGCATCTGCTATTTCGAAACAAAGAAATCAAAATCTGTAAAAGTTTCTCCAGATAGCTTAGCCATGCTGATGTACTGGAGCAATTTCTCCCTGTTCGTGTTGTAAAAATTGCTATCGTTTCGTCCATTCGGGATTTCTTTGGTGGCAGTACAAGTTCGTGAGTGTTTTTGTTAGTGTTCCTCCTTGGCCAAAGACGTATCCTTCACTAACTGTATCTATGTAGTGGATGCTTACTGTCTTTCTGACATTTTCACATCGCTTCAGATTTTTCCTCTGTCTTTTAGTGGAACAGTTTTCGCTCTGGGATAGAATATTTCATGTGCGGTGAGAGTAAGACAACTAGTGATACTAATACAGGGTGTTTCAAAAATGACCGGTATATTTGAAACGGCAATAAAAACTAAACGAGCAGCAATAGAAATACACCGTTTCTTGCAATATGCTTGGGACAACAGTACATTTTCAGGCGGACAAACTTTAGAAATTACAGTAGTTACAATTTTCAACAACAGATGGCGCTGCAAGTGATGTGAAAGATATAGAAGACAACGCAGTCTGTGGGTGCGCCATTCTGTACGTCGTCTTTCTGCTGTAAGCGTGTGCTGTTCACAACGTGCAAGTGTGCTGTAGACAACATGGTTTATTCCTTAGAACAGAGGATTTTTCTGGTGTTGGAATTCCACTGCCTAGAACACTGTGTTGTTGCAACAAGACGAAGTTTTCAACGGAGGTTTAATGTAACCAAAGGACCGAAAAGCGATACAATAAAGGATCTGTTTGAAAAATTTCAACGGACTGGGAACGTGACGGATGAACGTGCTGGAAAGGTAGGGCGACCGCGTACGGCAACCACAGAGGGCAACGCGCAGCTAGTGCAGCAGGTGATCCAACAGCGGCCTCGGGTTTTCGTTCGCCGTGTTGCAGCTGCGGTCCAAATGACGCCAACGTCCACGTATCGTCTCATGCGCCAGAGTTTACACCTCTATCCATACAAAATTCAAACGCGGCAACCCCTCAGCGCCGCTACCATTGCTGCACGAGAGACATTCGCTAACGATATAGTGCACAGGATTGATGACGGCGATATGCATGTGGGCAGCATTTGGTTTACTGACAAAGCTTATTTTTACCTGGACGGCTTCGTCAATAAACAGAACTGGCGCATATGGGGAACCGAAAAGCCCCATGTTGCAGTTGTTGAAAATTGTAACTACTGTAATTTCGAAAGTTTGTCTGCCTGAAAATGTACTGTTGTCCCAAGCATATTGCAACAAACGGTGTATTTCTATCGCTGCTCGTTTAGTTTTTATTTCCGTTTCAAATATACCGGTCATTTTTGAAACACCCTGTACAAGTCATGAAATGAATTCACATACTGTGAATTTGTATAAGCGTCAGTTATTGTGACAAATGAAAATTTGTGCCGGACCGGGGCTCGAACCAGGATTTCCTACTTGTCATGAGCGGTCACCTTAAACACTTCATCTAACCGAGTTCGCTGCCAGTGAGGGTCCTAACCTCCATATGTTCGCACATTCGTTAAATTAAGCATCGGAAGAGTAATGTTATTTTGTATCGTCATTTTATCCCCACCAGGCTTCATTATATCAGTAATGCGGACAGTGTGTGCGTTTATGCAGTTATTGCCTTTATTGCAATACATTGTCTTTTAGACATGACTGCATGTCTTTAAAGCTTGTCAGTGACATTGCAGATTTGTCATATATGACAAATAACTTGGAAGATTAGTGGTGAAGAAGATGAACACACTTAAAAGTAAGCCAGTCGCGGTGGCCGTGCGGTTCTAGGCGCTTCAGTCCGGAACCGCGAGACTGCTACTGTCGCAGGTTCGAATCCTGCCTAGGGAATGGATGTGTGTGATGTCCTTAGGTTAGTTAGGTTTAAGTAGTTCTAAGTTCTAGGGGACTAATGACCTCAGATGTTAAGTCCCATAGTGCTCAGAGCCATTTGAACCATTTTTGAACTTAAAAGTAAAACAAGAATAAAGACGTGTAGTACAGTTAAGTCAGGTAATGCTGGGAAATTGGATCAGAAAGTTAGACGTTGAAGGCAGTTGAAGAGTCTTGGTATTTGTTTCGGTCCCGGATCGAATCGCCCCAGCGGATTAACGACGATTGCCGATGTACCGGCCAGTCTGAATGTCTTTTTTATATTTAGTTTCGCTACATATGGTCTCTGACGGCAATTTCTGATGCTATGAACGATTTACATAGAAAGAAGTTCAGCATGCTAATTACAGCAGAGGTACTCACATAAACTGCTGCAATGTGCGACCATTGGGCTGTACGCACGCAGTACACCGTCAGACCATAGACTGTCGCGTCTGTTCGAAGCTTCCTGGCGTGTCCGCAGTGGTACCAGCAGCTACAGCAGTTGACGAGGTTTGTTTTCTGTTTAAACAGTGGTTTCACACACCAGGAAGAAATCCAGACACGTGAGATCAAGTGACCTGGATGGCCAGGTCACATGGCCACCTCAGCCGATCCATCAATTCCCGAAGATGATTCGCCACAGCAGTGCTGAAACGGGCCGGTGCTCCGTCGTGATGGAAGTACATCCTTTGTCTCACATTCAGAGGTACGTCCTTCAGCAGTTTTGAATGTCTCAACACATTCCCCCCATCTGCACTGACACAGCAGCTTACGTCAACAGTACTAGAAAAGTGTTCCCTAACATTACAAGCCGACTTCAGGTACCATATGTTCCTTATCGAAATATACCGGGTGATCGAAAAGTCAGTATAAATTTGAAAACATAAATCACGGAATAATGTAGATAGAGAGGTACAAATTGACACACTTGCTTGGAATGACACAGGATTTTATTAGAACCAAAAAGATACAAAAGTTAAAAAAATGTCCGACAGATGGCGCTTCATCTGATCAGAATAGCAATAATCAGCGTAGCAAAGTAAGACAAAGCAAAGATGACGCTCTTTACAGGAAATGCTCAATATGTCCACCATAATTCCTCAACAATAGCTGTAGTCGAGCAATAATGTTGTGAACAGCACTGTAAAGCATGTCCGGAGTTATGGTGAGGCATTGGCATCGGATGTTTTCTTTCTGAATCCCTAGAGATGTCGGTCGATCACGATACACTTTCGACTTCTGGTAACCCCATAGCCAATAATCGCACGGACTGAGGTCTGGGGACCTGGGAGGCCAAGCATGACGAAAGTGGCGGCTGAGCACACGATCATCACCAAACGACGCGCGCAAGAGATCTTTCACACGTCTAGCAATATGGGGTGGTTCTAATAAAACCCCATGTCATTCCAAGCATGTGTGTCAATTTTTACCTCTCTATCTACATTATTCCGTGGTTTATTAAGTTTTCAAATTTATACTGACTTTTCGATCACCCGGTATTTGGCTTGGTGTTCTCTACCTCCTGTATTAATTTGCACGAATAGTTTCGGAACGCTCTCAATACCTCACCAGGCGTGGTAACTGCGCTAACACGAACAACAGTAACCTGCTCTGGTGGCCGTTCTACTTGTCAAAGAGAACTGCAACTCTATAATCCAATGGGAGTACGTATTTGACCTGTAGTGGTCAAGGCACCCTTCGCCACGCACCATACGGTGGCTTGCAAAGTATGCATGCAGATGCTTCTCTAGAAACTATAGTGTGATATCCGACCATGTCTTCTGCGTGCTTCGCTTTTTTTTTTTTTTGTGTCAGGCAGCACGTTTATTTTCGTAGCACGATCGCGAGTACTGGGTCTGTGACAAGAAGGAAGTTGCGTCGAGAAACGACTTTCTTTACATACAAAGGAACCTTCGTTTTTCACTGCCTACTGGCCAAAGGACTGAACACTGTTTACTAGTCTTTATGGTGAATATTGGCTATAGGCAATGAAAGTGGTACCTTAGTGAATAGTGAGCAACTCTGTGGTCGATAGGCAAAGAAAATTGAAGCTGCCAGGTGAACATCAACATCTACTTTTCCGTTTTGATCCGCATTTTAAAATCACGTCTATCAAGTAAATATATAACACCCAAGCTTTGAAGTCCAGACCTTCATTGATTTTAGTGTTCTGAATTATTAATATTACTTTAATAGTATTTTTTAAAAGCAAATGTTTGTACTAAGACCTCAATTTTTACATTCCTGATATTGTTCAAGAGTTCCGTGCATTCATTTTATAAGAAATGTTATTAATTTACTTTCAGGATATTTTCTTCAAGTTTCAAATGTAAGCCTTCTTCAATTATCGGCATTTAAATGTGATAATAAGATATTCAAACTACATTTTGGATACTCTTAATGCATGTAAGTCTTCAAATACTACCAGACAACTTCCTGTAAAAATTTCTTTGAGATTGGTTAATACACTCCTGGAAATGGAAAAAAGAACACATTGACACCGATGTGTCAGACCCACCATACTTGCTCCGGACACTGCGAGAGGGCTGTACAAGCAATGATCACACGCACGGCACAGCGGACACACCAGCAACCGCGGTGTTGGCCGTCGAATGGCGCTAGCTGCGCAGCATTTGTGTACCGCCGCCGTCAGTGTCAGCCAGTTTGCCGTGGCATACGGAGCTCCATCGCAGTCTTTAACACTGGTAGCATGCCGCGACAGCGTGGACGTGAACCGTATGTGCAGTTGACGGACTTTGAGCGAGGGCGTATAGTGGGCATGCGGGAGGCCGGGTGGACGTACCGCCGAATTGCTCAACACGTGGGGCGTGAGGTCTCCACAGTACATCGATTTTGTCGCCAGTGGTCGGCGGAAGGTGCACGTGCCCGTCGACCTGGGACCGGACCGCAGCGACGCACGGATGCACGCCAAGACCGTAGGATCCTACGCAGTGCCGTAGGGGACCGCACCGCCACTTCCCAGCAAATTAGGGACACTGTTGCTCCTGGGGTATCGGCGAGGACCATTCGCAACCGTCTCCATGAAGCTGGGCTACGGTCCCGCACACCGTTAGGCCGTCTTCCGCTCACGCCCCAACATCGTGCAGCCCGCCTCCAGTGGTGTCGCGACAGGCGTGAATGGAGGGACGAATGGAGACGTGTCGTCTTCAGCGATGAGAGTCGCTTCTGCCTTGGTGCCAATGATGGTCGTATGCGTGTTTGGCGCCGTGCAGGTGAGCGCCACAATCAGGACTGCATACGACCGAGGCACACGGGGCCAACACCCGGCATCATGGTGTGGGGAGCGATCTCCTACACTGGCCGTACACCACTGGTGATCGTCGAGGGGACACTGAATAGTGCACGGTACATCCAAACCGTCATCGAACCCATCGTTCTACCATTCCTAGACCGGCAAGGGAACTTGCTGTTCCAACAGGACAATGCACGTCCGCAAGTATCCCGTACCACCCAACGTGCTCTAGAAGGTGTAAGTCAACTACCCTGGCCAGCAAGATCTCCGGATCTGTCCCCCATTGAGCATGTTTGGGACTGGATGAAGCGTCGTCTCACGCGGTCTGCACGTCCAGCACGAACGCTGGTCCAACTGAGGCGCCAGGTGGAAATGGCATGGCAAGCCGTTCCACAGGACTACATCCAGCATCTCTACGATCGTCTCCATGGGAGAATAGCAGCCTGCATTGCTGCGAAAGGTGGATATACACTGTACTAGTGCCGACATTGTGCATGCTCTGTTGCCTGTGTCTATGTGCCTGTGGTTCTGTCAGTGTGATCATGTGATGTATCTGACCCCAGGAATGTGTCAATAAAGTTTCCCCTTCCTGGGACAATGAATTCACGGTGTTCTTATTTCAATTTCCAGGAGTGTATTTAACATAAGAAGGTTGATAATGAACTTAAGAAAACAAACTTACGGGAAAATGGGCTTTAAAATTTCATTAAAAAATTAACGCTACTATATAATCATTAAAATTCACTGGTCCCATACGTTTTCCGTTCCTGATATTGTTAAAGAGTTCTGTGCATTCATTTTATAAGAAATGTTATTAATTCACTTTCAGGATTTTTTTCAAGTTTCAAATGTAAGACTTCTTCAATTATCGGCATTTAAATGTGATAATAAGATAGGCAAACTACATTTTGGATACTCTTAATGGATGCAAGTATTCATACACTACCAGACAACTTCTTGCAAAAATTTCTTTGAGGTTGGTTAATGTTTAACATAAGAAGGTTGATAATGAACTTAAGAAAACAAACTTACGGGAAAATGGACTTTAAAATTTCATTAAAAAATTAACGCTACTGTATAATCATTAAAATTCACTAGTCCCATACTTTTTCCGTTCCTGCTCCTGTAAGGCTTCTTGTTGTTGTAATTTCAAGACAAGCTTACTCTTTTTGTTGAACTTTACCTTTTCCAAGGAGCATGTCGTGGACTGCATGAACCGCCGTTGATCTCTAAATAAGCAGATCTTCTTCTCGAAACGTGATAACGGAGTGCTGGAAATACCGCTTCCTTCAGTCTTCAGATATCCCTTACTGAACTGAGAAACAGCTTCTACAAGACCCAAAAGTATCTCTTTTTTCCTTCCCGGGGGACACTTGAACCAAATGACACTTGCAAACTTTCATTTGCTTTTCGTGCCTTGACGTCATTGAATCTTGCCAGTAGTGCATCAGATGCAAGTCTCTGACAGACGGGTCTATTCTTGACCATATTTGTAACAGTCACTGTGCCACGGATCCTCGCACAGCCCATATTCCAAATATTTCTTACACGTACTTGAAATTCGAATGCAGCCTGAGCCTTGGCGCCATTGAGTTATTAGGCTGTTGTGTCTGGCGCTACTGTCTCAGGTGTTAGTGTCGACTATCACTCTTGCGGCCCCATTGCCAATATAAGAGTTGGTATCTGTGGGTTATGTCCTTAGAAGGTCTTTGCTTGTCGATCACATAGCATAAATATGGGGTTCGCTGGCCCGAGAGGGAGGCACGAAGTTTGCGGATTGCCGGTAGCGTCGCGACAAGAGATGGTCACGAAGTCCGAGCGGACGAAGCCACGAGCTGCGCAAGTAGGGCCTGCACAGAGCTAAGATACCGGAGTACTTCATCGGGGTCAGCGTCGACTACAAGCAGCAGGCCGACATCCCATCGGCTGGTTGGCATCGTTCGTGTCGGACGACCGCTCCTGGCATGGATGCCCTCTTCTACCTGTCTATCATGGGCACCACCCAGTAACCACGCATCGTGGATCCCTGGAACTACTTGCTGGTAAAGGGGAGTAACATTCTGTAATCCTCGTGGTGATTTGTTTCATTGTATGCCTGCTCTCCTTAATATTTTCTGGTTTGTACCCTGTAATTAATGTTCTAATTAATCAGCTCTTGCTCGTAAATACAGCCGGAACAATTGTACTAAGGCACAGGTTGCTGACAAACAAAAGAGGGACTTCGTGGCTATATTTAGCTGTTAACCGGTTCAATTCTTTGATTGTAACTGCATTTCTCAATCATTAGTTGTTCAAATGTGTGTGCAATCCTATGGTACTTAACTGCTAAGGTTATCAGTCCCTAAGCTTACACACTACTTAACCTAAATTATCCTAAGGACAAATACACACACCCATGCCCGAGGGAGGACTCGAACCTTCGCCTGGACCAGCTGCATTAGTTTTAATCTGAACAACCTGTTGTACTAAGCTGTTCTTTTCCGTGTTTGAAAGACCGGGGCATTATTGGTGTATTTTAGCTGGATCTTGAGGTTCCGCCGAGTGAGTCCTCCTGTAATAGTGTTCACAAGTGATGTTTCAAGACGTTCCTTCAAAGTGGTCTTAATAACTGACAATCAGTTTAACTTAGAAAATATTAACAGCCAACTGTAACCAGGGCTTTAGTTAAAATAAAATTGTCAGAAGAGACGGGTTGGGACCCAGTCGCACCTTGGTTGCCGATTGAAATTAAGCGGTTGGTTGCTTTGAAGTAAGCCTTACAATTGTGATATTGTTTGCTAACCTGTTTAACCTTCAAGCACAGGTGTGCATCTTAACCCCGAACCTTACGACATAAAGCTTTCAAATTAAAAGTTAAATCATCTGTTTTGAGTAACTGAATCACTCTTGTCATCAATGGCGCTTATATAGATTTCAGGTGTTGCAGAATGGCATTTAATAAGACAGACTGTCCATCGTGGTAGCAAACACCGCTATTTCACCGATAACTGGCGGGCTGCAGGTCCGGCCGCCTCGTAATCATTGTCCTGTTGTTTGCTGTTTTGCAATACAGCACTTCAGATTTCTTTTGCAAAGATGCAAAGCTTATTCAGCCTAAGGTTTAAGCTCAAAAGAATTTTTCAAGTTTTTTCATTTTGTTAAAGAAAATTTCATGGTTAAATGCTTCGATTATCTGTAAAACACAGTTTATATGTTGTTAAATAAGCAGCTTGTGTGAAAGAGAGTTATATTCGTGGATCCTCCCTTCCACGTTTTCCTCAATCCAATAAGTACCACGTATCACAGCCAAATCGTTTTTGGGTCTAAGAGCAACGTTGCAAAGATATGAAGCAGCCATTAATTTAAAAAAAGAAACTGAAGCTTTTAGGTGGAGTTTCCCCTCAAAGTGATTCCTATTTCTTTATCACGGAGCCCGTACCCAGCATCATACTGTGAAAATGAATTTGTCTCTTCTGCATTCCCCCTCTGAAGATTGGTCAGAAAAGGCGCCAACTAGGTCATGGCAATAAATATTTCATGAGTGATTGCTTACAGTTACCTATATTTATAGTCAACTAAAAAATTCCATTTACACATTCGGATGTTTCTATTGTCTTTTTGCTTTATGAAATGGAAAACACTGCGGATAAGAAAAGCGACGCTGTCCTACATTTCCAGAACTGAACCCCAAAGCTACGTTTTCCTCGACACTGTATGCTGCTCGTTGTTGTTTCACGGATGCGGGGCGTCTCAGGGTGGATGTGCCCTATATTTTTTTTTTCTTTTCTCCTTGCGATGGTAAATTTGTTTGCGAACACAAATGGAGAAATTCCTCCTCCAAGGACGTTGCTGTACCTCGCGGTCGATAGAGCATCAGCGACTAAGTAGATAGTATCGCCCTCGCAAAATATGGGAGAATGCGGACGCTGCCTTCACTCTAGCGTCGAAGGGGAGGAACTGGCGCGTATACTTGGAATAGCGTAAATACCGCGGCGTTCTAAGACTGCCGTGTATTAACTTACAAGAGCGGGATTAACGTGACGCTGGAGCCTTAGGGCTTTGCGTCACACAACTATTTATTGGATGGGATGGCTACCCAGTTAAACCATTATTTACTTTTATTCCACATTTTAAGTCATCAGTCAGCTCTTTCCTATTTGCTCGACAAATGGTGGTCGAAGGGATCGCTGTGTTCAGAAGAAATCTACGGATGCCAGCGACTGAGTGCTGGTCCCTGTTTCGACTGCGTAAGAAGTGGAATTCTTCCTAAATGTTGGTCAGGGGGGCCAGACGATGGCGTAATGCAACGCTTAAACTGGTCGCAGAAATAAAATAAAATTGGAAATTTAGACGGCTGAAGGTGTTTTAATTTGACGTTTTATGCTGAACAGCCGAGCTTCCGCAAACGTCTTGTATAAAGATGGCCGTACAGAGTCTTGAGGTTCTGTTTGAAATCGGATTAAATTTCACATAGCACCTGAAGGAAAATTATAGTTTTGGGTGGAGATTTTAATTTACCAGATATAGACTGGGAGACTCAAACGTTTATAACGGGTGGCAGTGACAAAGAACCCAGTGAAATTTTTTTTTAAGTGCGTTATCTGATAACTACCTTGAGCAGTTAAACGCAGAACCGACTCGTGGCGATAACATATTAGACCTTCTGGTGACAAACAGACCGCAACTATTTGAAACAGTTAACGCAGAACAGGGAATCAGCGATCATAAAGCGGTTACAGCATCGGTGATTTCAGCCGTAAATAGAAATATTAAAAAAAGTAGGAAGATTTTTCTGTTTAGCAAAAGTGACAAAAAGCAGATTTCAGAGTACTTGACGGCTTAACACAAAAGTTTTATCTCAAGTACATATAGCGTTGAAGATCAGTGGACAAAGTTCAGAACCATCGTACAATATGCATTAGATGAGTATGTGCCAAGCAAGATCGTAAGAGATGGAAAGGAGCCACCGTGGTACAACAACCGAGTTATAAAACTGCTACGGAAGCAAAGGGAACTTCACAGCAAACATGAACATAGCCAAAGCCTTGCAGACAAACAAAAATTACGCGAAGCGCAATGTAGTGTGAGGAGGGCTACGCGAGAGGCGTTCAAAAGTGAAGTCCTATGTACTGACGTGGCAGAAAATCCTAAGAAATTTTGGTCTTACGTTAAAGCGGTAGGTGGAACAAAAGAAAATGTTCAGACACTCTGTGACCAAAATGGTACTGAAACAAAGGATGACAGACTAAAGGCCGAAATACTAAATGACTTTTTCCAAAGCTGTTTCACAGAGGAACACTGCATTGTAGTTCCTTCTCTGCATTGTTGCACAGATAAGAATGGAAAATCGTACTGAAATTCAGGAGGATCTGCAACGAATTGATGCATGTTGCAGGGAATGGCAATTGAATCTTAATGTAGACAAGTGTAATGTGCTGCGAATACATAGAAAGAAAGAACCTTTATCAATTTAGCTACAAAACAGCAGGTCAGCAACTGGGAGCAGTTAATTCCATAAATTAACTGGGAGTAGGCATTAAGAGTGATTTAAAATGAATGAGCATATAAGATCAATCGTCGGTAAAGCAGATGCCAGACCGAGATTCATTGGAAGAATCCTAAGGAAATGCACTCCGAAAACAAAGAAAGTAGTTTACAGTAAACCTGTTCGCCCACTGCTTGAATACTGCTCACCGGTGTGGGATCCGTACCAGATAGGGTTGATTGAACAGATAGAGAAGATAAAACGGAGAACAGCGCGCTTCGTTACAGGATCATTTAGCAATCGCGAAAGCGTTACGGGGATGATAAACTCAAGTGGAAGACTCTGCAAGAGAGACGCTCAGAAGTTAGGTACGGGCTTTTGTTCCAGTTTCGAGAACATACCTTCACCGAGGAGTCAAGCAGTATATTGCTCCCTCCTATGTATATCTCGCCAAGAGACCATGAGTACAAAATCAGAAGATTAGAGCCCACATAGAGGCATACCGACAATCTTCCTTTGCACGAACAATACGAGACTGGGACAGAAGGGAGAACCGACAGAGGTAATCAAGGTACCCTCCGCCATACACCGTGAGATGGCTTGCGGAGTATGGATGTAGATGTATATTTAGATGGAGAAGGTGAGCACAAAATATCTTTACACTTTGAAATATTTATACAAAAGAAACGGAACAGCTTATTCGCTTCAAAGCTGAAAGGGTTAATAGATTATTCTAAGGAGTTCTCATGTATGGGCGCAATTTCTTTGTTGCAGGCTGCTGCCGCCAGCGAGTGTTAGTGTAGAAAATGGAAACTATGCCCAACAAAAGGTCTGGTGTGTCCTTCAGTTAGCGAAAAGGGAGTCGGTACCATCTGTCCAACATGCATCTCACGGACGCTTTCACCAGGAGCCACCGAGCAGAGTGTCCATTTATACACTGTCCAGTCGAATTAATGTGACCACCTCTCAAGAGCCTGAATAACCACCTTTTACAGCTCGGACCGTTGCGAGACGTGCTGGAATAGTGTCAGTGAGGTTCTGGAAGGTACCGATAGGGGTTTGGAGCCATGCCTAGCACTGTGGCCAGCTGTGGTAGGGTTCTCGCCTGAGGATGCATGGCGCGAACAGCCTGATCCAGGTAGTCCCTTAGATTCTCGATTGGGTTTTAATCAGGGGAGCCTGGTGGCCAGTGGAGCTGCAAACTCATTCTGGTGCTCTTTGAACCACGCATTTGCACTGCTAGCTGTGTGACACGTTGCATCGTCCTGCTGGTAGATGCGATCGAGCCGAAGAAAACCAAATTTTATGTAGGGGTGGACATGGCTCCCAAGGATAGATGTATGCTTGTGTTGATCTAATGTGATTTCCAGAATGATCAGATTACCCGTGGACTGCCACGAAAGTATTCCCCAGCCATTAACGCAGGGTGCAGGCTGTTTGCTTTCAGACGTTTCACGCCGTACAAGACAACGCCCATTTTTCCGTTGGAGCATAGAACGTGATCCATCTGAAAAGGCCACCTGTGACCACTCAGTGGAGGTTCAGTCGCGGTGCTGGTGTACAAATTCCAGTCTTCGTCAGCCGGCCGGAGTGGCCGAGCGGTTCTAGGCGCTACAGTCTGGAACCGCGCGACTGCTACGCTCGCAGGTTCGTATCCTGCCTCGGGCATGGATGTGTGTGATGTCCTTAGGTTAGTTAGGTTTAAGTAGTTCTAAGGTCTAGGGGACTGATAACCTCAGAAGTTAAGTCCCATAGTGCTCAGAGCCGTTTGAACCATTTTTGAACCAGTCTTCGTCGCATTCAGCGTTGTTGCATCAAATAGGCGCCAGCTGCGGAGGCCCATACGCAGCAACGTTCGCTGGATGGTCGTTGAGGAGACACTGTCTGTAGCCCCTTGGTTCATCTGGGAGGTCGGCTGCTTAACAGTTGCCCCTCTGTTCGCCTGTACAGGTTCTGGATAGCGGCATTTTGCGGTGCACGGTATAATTTAACCACTGCAACACGTGAGCAATTTACAAACTTCGCCGTTTCGAAAATGCTTCCACCCTTGTCCCGAAAGCTCATTATCATGCTCTTTTGGACGTCAGATAAATCGCTCTGTTTCCGCATTGCGACAACGATTGGAATGTTTGATGCGTCCCCCTGATACGCTTTATATACCGTCGAATGCTAGTCTTGCCATATGCCGTCTGTCAATGGCTATTGCAAGTTGACGTAGAACATAGTCAGTGGTCATATCAACGTGACCGGACCGTGCACCAGGTACAAAAAGTCTGAAGAGAAGGGCTGCATTCGTAAAGGCAACAGACTTGGTCGCCCTTCTCTATCGAAAAAATAATGTTAATCGCGTTCGAGCGGAATTCCAACAAGACCAACAGAAATCAACAAACAGCAGATCCTACCGTTTCCAAAACCCTGTGTAATCGCTTGTGCTTGAAACTGCACAGATTACACTTGTTCCAAGCTGGTGGGGATCCCAAACACTCGAGCAGCATTCAGGAATGGGTCGCATTAATGTCTCGTACATGGTCTCCTTCCTCAAATTCTCCCAATAAACCGAAGTCGACAATTCGCCTCTCCTATCACACTCCTCACATGCTAGTTCCATTTCATATCGCTTTGCAACGTAATGCCGATATGTTAGAAGGACCTGATTGTGCGAAGCAGGACGCTACTAATGCTATTTCCGAACATTATAGGTTTGTTTTCCGACTCATCCACCTTAACTTACATTTTTCTAGATTTAGAATTAACTGCCATTCATCACACCAGCTACAGATTTTGTCTAAGTCATCTTCTATCTTCCTACAGTCACTCATCTTCAACATCTTCCCGTACACGGCAGCATCATCAGCAAACAACCGCAGATTGCTACCCACACTCTCCGCTAGGTCATTTACGAGCACAGAATATAATAGCGACCCTATCACATTTCCCTGGGCACTCCTGACTATACCCTTGTCGACGTAAACACTCGCCGTCGAGGACAACTTATTAAGTTCTATTACTTAAGAAGTTTTCGAGCCGCTCACATGTCTGGTAATCTATTCCGCATGCTCATGCCATCGTTAAGGGGTTATCTGAAAGACGAAGTGTTTGACCCAGCCCTGCCACAGCTAGGGTAGCGAATCACAGTAACGACAGAGTACATGATGGCCAACATGTTGCATAAACTTTGGGAAGAGTGTGACTATCATCCCGATGTTTGCCGAGTGACTCGAGCAGCCCATATATATATATATATATATATATATATATATATATATATATATATATATATATATATATATATAATTTTGTGGCATCCAATTAAACAAATTTCCTGTTTCTGATGGACACACGTCCAGATCGTCCACTCAAAATTCTGCCATCTCTCTCCCCACATCCACCACGGATGGCGGCTCACCTCCAACTGCCCAACGCTACGCGCTGTTCACATCCAACTGCCCAACACTACAATAGCGAATATTCCAACAATTAGTCCAACCAGCCATAAACTGCAAACAGCACAGTCAGTGATTTTCATACAGAGCGCTACGTGGCGTTGACAACACAAAAACCTAAACAGCCTACTTACAACAGCAGCAGGGGCAGCCAGAAACATTTGCGCCGTATATGAGGATAATGCCACGGCAAGAAAATGTTTTTCTCGTTTTAAGGAGGATCGTTTCGACATTAGTGACTCTCCACGTTCAGGAAGAAAATGGTTCAAATGACTCTGAGCACTATGGGACTTAACATCTGAGGTCATCAGTCCTCTAGAACTTAGAACTACTTAAACCTAACTAACCTAAGAACATCATACACATCCATGCCCGAGGCAGGATTCGAACCTGCGAACGTAGCGGTCGAGCGGTTCCAGACTGAATCGCCTAGAACCGCTTGGCCTCACCGACCGGCTGTTCAGGAAGACATTCGGGGTTTCAAGAAGATCGTTTAAACGCATTAACCCACAATGGGAGGAGGAGGAGATTAGTGTTTAACGTCCCGTCGTCAACGAGGTCATTAGAGACGGAGCGCAAGCTCGGGTGAGGGAAGGATGGGGAAGGAAATCGGCCGTGCCCTTTCAAAGGAACCATCCCGGCATTTGCCTGAATTGATTTTAGGGAAATCACGGAAAACCTAAATCAGGATGGCCGGAGACGGGATTGAACCGTCGTCCTCCCGAATGCGAGTCCAATGTGTTAACCACTGCGTAACTCACAATGATTGACGTCAGTGCACTCAAGAACTGCAACATGTGATGAACTGTGATCATTCCACCATCGTGCGACATTTGAATGCAATGGGGATGGTACAAAAATCGTGTTATGGATACCGCATGCTCTAGGTCAAAATGTCAAAAATCAGCGTGTGGCCATATGTGCAACTATGTTTACTCGTCATCAATTGCTTTGTGAAGAACACAGATCATTCCTGTCCTGTATCATTACTGGTGACCAGAAATGTTGTCTTAATGCTAACATAATGGGAAGAAAAAGAAATGGTTGAGCCCAAACAAAGCAGACATTCCCTGTACAAAGACCTGCGTGCTTCCACAAAAGATAATGTTGTGCACCTGGTAGAACAGCGACAGTGTGGCGTTCTACGAATTGCTTGCCCGAGGTGTAACCATCACTTCCGACATTTACTGTCAACAACTGAGACGTCTTGCAGGCTCAGTTCAAGAACAGAAACCAGGAAGACAGCGTAAAGTGATGCTACTTCACGACAACGGCCGCATTCTGCTACACTGACAAAAAACACTATACAGGGGCTGGATTGGGAAGTCATTCTGCACCCAACTTATTCACGTTACACAGGGCCCTCAGATTTTCATCTTTTCCGCTCTCTATCGAAAAATCTTGAAGTAATTTCCTTTTCCGACGAAGATGCGCTCCGATCATGGCTCGACGAGTTCTTCACCTCAAAACCACGTGACTTCTACAGTCGCAGCAGTTACCCCAATATTGGCAGAGGGCTGTAAACAAATCAAATGGCTCTGAGCACTATGGGACTTAACTTATGAGGTCATCAGTCCCCTAGAACTTAGAACTACTGAAACCTAGCTAACCTAACGACATCACACACACCCATGCCCGAGGCAGGATTCGAACCTGCGACCGTAGCGGTCGCGAGGTTCCAGGCTGTAGCGCCTAGAACCGCTCGGCCATCCCGGCCGGCGGCTGTAAACAGTGAAGGAGAATATATTATTGATGACTTAAGTCTCTAGCGTTTGTTAAATTTATGCGAAAACGCTACAAACTTATGTAACAACCCAATAGTTACAAGTAAAATATGATATGAAAGATTACATAAATGTAAGTTGCCAGTAGTAGTAATTACTTTACATTTGCAAAGGATAATTACAAACGCGCATGAACAACCAATAAAATTAGTTGTAATAACGCTAAACTGACATCTACGGGCATTTCTGGAAAGTTCAGATTGAGGTGTGGAAGTAAAAATAAGCATACAGACGCCAGCCGTTGCCGTGGAGACGGTAGCAAATGTTAGGTATTTGCAACTAAGGCCAATTTACATTTATGTTATCTTTCATACCACATTTTACTTGTACCTAGATTGCTATTTCAAGTTTTCACATGCGTTTTCTTCGTATGTGAAGTCCTACTGGCTCCCGATGAAGTCATGCACCAGGCGAGGGACGGAGCTTCCCCTTTACGACTTACATTTTGACTAGAATTGCGCCGTACCAAAACATCGGTTCGGTAGTTTTGCTACAGTACATAAATGACGTAGTAAACTGTAGGACTGTCTGTGATAGTGGTAGCATCGACAGGCAAGAAACATAAAGGAACGTGCAAGAGAGGAACAGGGAGCCAACGCTGCTCTTTACTTTTATTTTTGTTTGGTTGTTTGTTTTGCACATAATTAGAATTGCACTTCTTTCAGTGTTAGTCCATTGTGTATTTTGTATACTTACAGAATATAAACTGCATTTCCAAGTAAGAAAAATTAGTTGATCATGTAACTGCTCCGCTTTTATGTAACCAAGGCATTTAGTTTTTATGCAGGTACAGTTTACATAGATAAACATAAACCTATAAATTATTGTTTTAATTTTGTACTACATAGACAGTTCTTCATCATGATCAAAGACAAGCGTTTCCTGTTATTACTGATAATTTCAAAACTTGTTAGTGAATAAGAGAAATCTGTGTTATATTAGCTCGAGAAAGTATTGAAACGATGTTTGATATAATTTTGTTTTGCGTTTTTTTTATTTCTGTCTTTTATTGAGAGAATAGCGTTTTCTAGCGTTCTATGAGAAATCTGTATTGGCTTTTTTTTATTTTTATTACAGTACCCCCCCCTCCCCCCCCCCCCCGCCTGTTTCGTGTCACAAATCAATAATTTTCGAATAAAACCTGAATTAAACATTGACAGCTTTAATTTTCTTTTAAATGCTGTTTATTTTTAAGTAACAGACATGAGAAAATTATGTAGAACAAAAATGTTTTGTACGTTACGCAGTTCTTTACATATTCTCACCAATTCTGTACATAGTTCACAGCTTCCGGTTTGTAGAGGAATCTAGTAACACGTTGATCGCATATGTAAACAAAGCGACCGATATGAGGTAAAGCCCAACAGGTAGGTAACACATCTAACGTACAGGTAACGCGGTTACGATCTTAACTAACCAAGGGTGCTATGAAGACTACCATAGTCTATGCTTACTTACGTTAGACTACGATTGCCAACGGTAGTTTCAGAACTCTAATTATGAAGATATTGCTCCGCTCGGCGTCTCTGCTCGCCAACATAGGTATAAAAACCTTTGTTTTATTATTATAGTGTACCCATATCTTATTCTGCAGGAGACTTAGTCTTTGGATTCGAGAGACATACTCTGTTGATGATCTACATATGATCGAAACTGATTACGTACGACATGTGATTTTTAATTTTTAATTAAAAAATTTGCTTCCAAGACTGACTGCTATTTCAAATGAAGTTGTTTTGTCCCCAACCTGTATTTATGATATCTTTGCTTAAATGGTGTGATAATGTTTGCAGCTGTCATGTGTGCTGCGTTAATGAGAACAAAGATGGTTGTCCATAATTAGTACCATGTGGTTTTGTCCCTCCATAGTTTGTCAGTCGCGACAGGAAAAAGACGTAGGGTCCGAGATTTGTGCATTGACAGGTAAACACGCGGCATTCTGGCTTCCTCCGCTAAGTTCCTCTCTTCAAGTGAGTGACAGAATGAATTGCACCTCTTCAGCTCTCTCAACAAACACACAAGCAGTTCACGATGCACACAAAACGCTTTATTCTTTAGTCGACCTACGTCAGACTAGACTTACATCACCCACACAAACAAACAAGTTCCCAAAGATACAGACGCTAGCGCACGTGTTCACACACACACACACACACACACACACACAAACACATACATATCCCACACACACACACACACACACACACACACACACACATACACATTCCACACACACACACACACACACACACACATACACACACACACACACACACACATACACACACACACACATAGACACAGAGGGAGAGAGAGAGAGACGAACGCTGGCTTTCATTCAGACCCTGACAAGAGCAAACAACATCTCTTTAAAATTTTATACGTCTGTACGGGATACGCTGACAAACTCAGTTTCTGCATGTAAGGATGGACATTGTCTCCAACGATAGATGTGTAGCTGTGTTGAACCGTTGTGCCTTCCAGAACGACGATATCATCGAGGGAATGCTGCAAAGTGCCTGAACCCTTCCGACGATTGTTGCAGGTTTTTTTTGTTTGTTTGTTTGTCTTTTTTTTGTTTTTTTTTTTTCAACCGTTTCTCGCCGTACACGCCAACAGCCGTCTGTCCCATGGAGCATAAAATGTGATTCATCAGAAAAGGTCAACTGTCCCCACTCAGTGAAAGCCCAGTTACAGTACTGGCGTGCGAGTTCCAGCCTTCGTCGCCGATAAAAACCAGTGAGGTTGGGTGCATGAACCAGGTGCCTGCTGCGGAGGCCCATACGCAGGAATCTTCGCTGAACGGTCGTTGAGGAGACGCTGTTGGTAGCCCTTGTTTCATCTGCGCTGCCAGTTGCTCGGCTGTTGCACATCTATTCGCCCGTACATATCTCCGCAGCGTTGTCCATACCTGTCATCTATGGCCTGTGGTGCATCACAGTTGCCTCGGTGCAGCTTTGGATAGCACCGTTTTGCCGTGCATGGCATACTTTAAACACGGCGTTTTGGTCGTCAGATAAATTACTCCGTTTCCACACTACGACCACGACTGCGCTGTTTTTCACTTCCCGCCCCTGGTGCGCTTATACACGCTGCACTGCTAGTGCTGCCACCTTCCGTCCATAAGTGTTTATTGCTGGTAGATGTCGAACATACACTCAAACTCATAAATTAAGGATAACTGCAGAATGTGGTGCCACACAATGTGGCACTACACAATACTGGCGCCAATAGCATAGTCACGTAGAGAACACACACGACACAGATCTGTGAGTCCACGGTATTGGTGATAAGTTGAGAAAATCGTCCCAAAACCCATGTGCTACAAAACGCCACTGTTTCCTGCGCATGTAATGCGACATCAGTATGGGATATGATCACCATGCACACGTATACAGGCCGCACAACGGGTTGGATAAGGTGGTCGAGCAGCTACTGAGGTATAGCCTCCCATTCTTGCACCGGTGCCTGTCGGAGCTCCTGAAGTGTCGTAGGGGTTTGAAGACTTGCAGCGACACGTCGACCGAGAGCTTCCCAGACATGCTCGATGGGGTTTAGGTCTGGAGAACAGGCAGGCCACTCTATTCGCCTGATATCTTCTCTTTCGAGGTACTCCTCCACGATGGCAGCTCGGTGGGGCCGTGCGTTGTCATCCATCAGGAGGAAGGTGGGACCCACTGCACGCCTGGAGAGGCGGACATACTGGTGCAAAATGACTTCCCGATACACCTGACCTGTTACAGTTCCTCCGTCAAAGACATGCAGCGGTGTACGTGCACCAATCACAACCCCACTCCTCACCATCAAACCACGACCTCCATACAGGTCCCTTTCAAGGACATTAAGGGATTGTGTCTGCTTCCTGCTTCACGCCAGATGAAAACCCGCCGAGAATCACTGTTCAGGCTATACCTGGACTCGTCCGTGAACATAACCTCGGACCACTGTTCCAACGACCATGTACTGTGTTCTTGACACCAGGCTTTGCGGGCTCTCCTGTAACCAGGGGTCAGTGGAATGGCACATTGCAGGTGTCCGGGTGAATAAACCATGTCTGTTCAGTCGTCTGTAGACTGTGTGTCTGGAGACATCTGTTCCACTGACTGCGGTAAGATCCCCAGCAAGGCTACCTACAGTACTCCATGGCCTTCTGCGGGCACTGATTGTGAGATATCGGTCTTCTTGTGGTGCTGTACACTGTGGACGTTCCGTACTGTAGCACCTGGACACATTTCCTGTATGCTGGAATCGTTGCCATAATCTTGAGATCACACTTTGTGGCAAACGGAGAGCTCATGCAACGACCTGCTGTGTTTGACCAGCTTCCAGTCGCCCTAGTATTCTGACCCTCATAACGTCATCAATATGTGTTCTTTGAGCCATTTTTAACACACAGTGACCATTAGCACGTCCGGAAACGTCTGCACACTTACTCGCTGCACCGTACTCTGACATGTGCCAAAACACCCTTGCGTATGTGGACTGCTGCCAGCGCCACCGTGCGACGACCGCAGGTCAAATGCACCGCATGGTCATACCCCGAGGTGATTTAAACCCGCAAACCGCCCACCAGAGCGTTGTTTCACCATGTATCAGAATTATCCTTAATTTATGAGCATGAGTGTAGTAGATAGCGGTCGTATTAATGTGTTTAGAGAATGCATTTGTTTTATTTCAATCCGAGAACGGTACTGCTCGTTTATCTGTTATGTATTCTTCTACATTTCTGAAAGATATGTTCCCGTAAGTATTACTGGCCATTAAAGTTGCAACATCTTGAAAGCGGCACGTCAAACTGGAATGAAAATTACTACATATTCCTATATACAGATGAATAATTTATCAGTGCAACTGCACAGGTAGACTAAAGCCATCTACATTTCGTAAGTGAGGACACAGGTAATTTATAGCTCAAGAACCGCGTTTGAACATTGGTTACGTGTGATAAGATCGTGTTTATGCCTCGCATAGTATGGAGAAATGGCTACCAGCACTTGCCAGAATTTATGGCAGATAGTCATTGCGGTTCATCTTTCCGCGATATTGCTGCTCGCTCGAACATGGAATAGAAGGGTACAGGAGTGTCATTCTCAATGCTATGAGGGACTTCAACTACCCCACGCGACTAGCGCCCGAGAGGAAACAAAGTGTTCGCTCGGCTGTGTATGATGTTACCTCGAGTCAGGAAATGAACTTGTCTGCACAAGACAACTATCCACAGGGAAAATGCGGCGACGTCTGGAGCAGCACAGACCGTCTCGGCAAGCCTCCTTCGTCGCGGCAGGGGAGTGACACACGCTGACAGTGGTGCCAACCATGAAAATACCAGACACCCGATGGCACCACGTCATCTTCTCAGACGAGGCCCATTTCTGCACACTGCATCGCAATGTATCCACGTATGAAGGAGAACAAACGTTGTGAAACTGTGTGCCGTTCAGTACACATCACGACCACTTCCGGTTCGTACAGCCTGTAATTTGGACGGCAGCCGTTACATTTATGACGTGGTAAAGCTGATGGCTACGCTCTGTCTTCGAGGTGTCCATGATATTATCTTTGAACAGGATAACGGACACTGTTGTGCATTCCGACGGACTTGGGCAATTCGAGCAGGACAATGCAACACCACACGTCCTAAACTGCTGCAGAGTGGCTCCAGAAACACTCTTCTGAACTTAAACGCTTGCGCCAACCACCTAACTCCCCAGACATATCTGGGATGTCTTGCATTGTGCTGTTCAGAAGAGATCTCCACCCCCTCGTATTCTTATGGATTTATGGAGAGCCCTGCCAGATTCATGGTGTCAGTTCCCTCCAGCACCACTTCAGACATTAGTAGAGTCCATGCCGCGTCGTGTCCCGACACTTCTGCGTGCTCGTGGGGGCCCTAAACGATATTAGGCCAGTGTACCAGTTTCTTTGGCTCTTCAGTGCAGAAAGACAAAAATAAACACTATACTACAATAGAAAGATCATAATGTTTACATGTATGTGAATACTCAAGGGCGAAATTGTCTAGGCAAATTAATGTGACCACCTTTCAAAAACCTGTACAGCCACATTCTGCAGTACAGACGTGCAGGAAGAGAGTCAGCGAAGTTCTGGGCGGTACCGACGGGGATGTGGAGCCATACCGACTCCAGTTCCGTCGCCAGCTGCGCTAGATTTCTACGTTGTGCGCTAGATTTCTACGTTGGGGATCCATGGGGCGAACAGAGCGAACAGAGCTGGCCCCACAGATTCTCGGCTGGATTTAAATCCGAGGAGTTTGGTGGCATGGGGAGTACAGTAAACTCATCCTAGTGTTCACCAAACCGAGTACGTACACTACGAGCTGTGTGACACGTTGCATTGTCCTGGGAAAACAAACCGCATGTAAAGGTGGACATGGTCGCCAAAGATGGATGCTTGTATTGATCCATTGCGTCTTCCAGCCATTCTTCCGTTCACAGCATCGACCACCTGTCCGATGGTGGATGAAAATTAATTCACCTGAAAAGGCCACCTGTCGCCCCAGTGGACGTCCAGTTGCGTCACTGGCGTGTAAATTACAGCCTACGTCGCTGATGAACAGAAGTCAGCATAGGCGCATTAACCGGGCTCCTGCTACAGAGTCCCATACGCAGCGTCGGCCATTGAGGAGGCACTGTTGGTAGCCCGTGAGTTCACCTGGGCGGTCAGTTGAACGTCCATTCGCCCGCACACACCTTCACAGCTGTCATTCATCACTGTCATCTATGGCCCGTGGTGCATCACAGCTGCCTCGACGTCGATATGTATAGTGTCATTTTGTCATGCATGGTAATACTTAGACCACAGCAGCATGAGAACTGTTTACAAACTTCGCCATTTCGGAAATGCTTCCACCCTTGTCCCAAAGCTAATGATGGTGCCCTTTTGTATGTCAGAGAAATCTCTCCGTTTCCACAATGCGGCAACAAGTGCACTGTTTTCCACGTCCCGTGACTTGCTTTATATGCCTTCCACTACAAGTCCTTTCACCTGCAGTCTGTGAGTGGTTATTGCACCTCGACGTCCAACACAGGCGGTGGTCATTAAAGTGACTGGACCATTTATAAATGGTTGAAATGGCTCTAAGCACTATGGGACTTAACATCTGAGGTCATCACTCCCCTAGACTTAGAAATACTTAAACCTAACTAACCTAAGGATATCACACATAACCATGCCCGAGGCAGGATTCGAACCTGCGACCGTAGCAGCAGCGCGGTTCCGGACTGAAGCGCCTAGGACCACTCGGTCACAGCGGCCGGCGGACAATTTATAACCCTGACAGAATAGAGGTACTGGAAACATGGATTATTAGAAAAATAACTGACCCATAAAAATGACCGATCGAAAATGAAATGTAACCATGAGATCTACTAAAATGTACTGAAAATGATAGGAGTAATGGCAAAGCAAAGTTTAATCTTCTTGGGACACCTCCACCAAATGAATGAAAAGAGGCAAACTAAACAAATATTCGTGTATTTCCGGAAAAAGAAATCGACAGTAGTGTTGCAGCCACATGTAGTAAGCGTTGCTTCACGCAGTGGAGAATGGCAAAACAGAGGCACGCCAGCGACCGAGATGTTGCGAAATAGGCAGGCACATATAGCCTTGCTGACAGCAGCAGTCTACCAACAGACTGACACAAGGACGCACACAGACCGAGCACCGAGCGAAGGCTGGAGAGGGCTGAGCAAGGGGAAGTGAGGCCAGCACGCAATATACTGCGGGAGTAACAACAAAAGCTACCACCGAGGGTAAAAAACGTCCTCCTGCCGGATATAAATAGTGGAGCGCAGGCAGCAACAGAAGCCATTAGGAAGCAGTTTGGATCTGAGGACGGACGTGGTCCATGTCCGAATGTTCAATCTTCGTAGGTGACGATTCCGGAAGTCTGTTCCAGCCCACAGGAGTCATCTGTTCGCCGCGAGATATCAACTTCAGCTCTGGAGGTCGGCCCGAGTTCGGTCGGCACCATTGCTGACAAACTACAGTGAGAACTTCCAGCAGGACCGGCCGCAGCGCGGTCTCGGTCACAGGCGCCGCCGGGAACTGACGTCCGGACTTCACGGTAACCGGGCCCCACGGCGGGACCTCGCGGACGTCGCGACTGACGGCTTCCCAGCCGCCGGTGCAGCAGGCGTCGGCAGCTGACCTCATGACGACGCGGCTCCGTGGTCGTGCCGTACTGCAGCGCCGAGTGGCGACGAGTTCATCTCAACCACAGGGCATCCTGGCTTCAGCGCAGCACAGGTGGCCTGAGGCTGCCGAGTGCGGTCAGCGGCGCGCGTTGCGCGCATTGTCGGAGAATCCACACAGCAGCAGCCAGGCGGAGGGATCCGCAGGGCTGGGCAGCGATGACGAGGGAGAAATTGTAAAGAAAGTTCAATAAATAATTGTAAAACTCCACGCCGTCTCAGTCTTTGGCGCAGCCACTGTGTCTGCTGCTAACAAGTGGTGCAGAAGTTGCAACAGTAACATGGATTATAGAGATAAGAAAATAATTAGAAACAAATAATATTCAGATTATCGGAAACAACAGAGAGAAGCCTTTTTAAAAATAAAATACTAAATTTAGGATGGTCCCAAGATAAAAGAAATTGGGGCAACTTGGAAAGAAGAAACGGTACGACAACATTGGGAGAAGATGGACTGCTGGAAAAACTGGAAACAACAAAGAAAGAACTTGAAGTTGTTTTATGATCCCAGCCCATTAATGCGAAGACGAAACAAATCACAATTCCTGGAAAAGGATTTTTCTCAAATTTTTGTTATGCCTCCTTTTCTTTTACGTACGAGTAATAGTTTATGCACTATTAATGATATAAGAGGCATAAAAAAATCTTCATTACACATCATACTACAACCAATTTACTGTAGGTTCCGCAAACAGTAAGATACAGATTTTGTTTTACTTTCAACGTTTGCAGACATTTTATATAATCTGTAATTTATTTACTGCAGTCTTATATTTAATTAATACGTTTGATTTCTCATGCAGCAAAAGTTCTATTAAAAGTGATAAATAGAAAACTTCATGGAGGACTGGGAAAAGTATTGCAGAGCAACAGTATGAATTTAAAAGAGGGAAAGGTACAAGAGATGAAACTGGACTGCTGAGAATTACAGATGGTACATATATTGAAGAAGTAAGGGAAGTCTAAACTGTTTTCACTGATTTGCAGAAAGCATTTGGCAAAATACAGTGGAATTAATTAATGGGCACATTAAGGAAGAATGGAGTCGACAGGGAGGATAGAAGGCTGATTCAGAATCTATATCTACAACGGAAAGTACGAGTACAGCATGGGAATGAGAACTCAGTGGAAAACACAGTTGGAAGGGGAGGGAGGCAAGGTTGCTGCCCTCCCCAATATTGTTTAACATATATTTTTGGAGTATTTTATTCTGAAATGTTTGAAAAGAGAGAGAAAAGTGCGGGTCGGTGCAAGTTATCGGTCTTATGAAGGACAAGGTGAATGGATTGCCGATTGTGTAGTTTGTAGGTCTACACTCAAAAATGTGCATATCGCACATTGGAAGGTGCCACCCAGAGGCGGGCTAAGAGTGTGCGTCGTGTGGTATCGAGATCCCTGTGTGACGGTACGTCACATAAATGGACATTTGGAGAAAGGGAAAGGAAGTTTTTGTTATACGACATGTGAGTTATAAATTATTTCAAGATTGTGTATGTGTGCGCGACGTATAACAAATAGTAAAGAACGTAAGTTACTATTATCAAAACACAAATATCGATGTAATTAACAAAACATTGTTTTTTTTGGGTATAATCTCTGTTTAACATAGGCCATGAACATCAGAGACAATGCTTTGATTGAACTAGCTTCCCTGTTTTGTTTCGTCTAGCGGTAGGCCGCCATTGTAGTGCTGTCTGATAATTAATGTAAGTTTTATCTGTATCTTGGAAAATATAATAGAAATTGTCATTAGAAAGTGTGTGTTATTGACTTAGTTGTCACCTCTCATGATTGCAACCATTAATTATAATTAACAAAATTTTTACAGAACTTCGTAGTGCTGGGAGTTCATCTCCCCTAGCAGGATTTAGTCGGCCATTACGCTGACTGTATTATTTAATTAAAATATCATGTGATAATATTAAATGTAAATGCGAGAGACTTCTCAATTTTGATCTTTCATTAATTTCAAAGTTAAAAAGAGTCGAAATAGATTTGGTTTAGTAATATTTAGAATACTGAGTGAGTTCAGTATGTTTCATTTTGGCCGCCTAATGGCAGACGAGATTCTCTCCAGTTTTGCCTTGCAAATCATGAAAAAGAAATATTGAAAAGCATTACATTCCGCAATATCTCAGTTAATCTTTGTGTAATTTGGTACATGAATAACCAGTAGCCCCTGAGATCCATATTAATAATTACAGTTTGCGTAAGAATAGGCATATTTTCTTTTTTAAATAGCAGTGCTCACGCAAACTATTTATTAGAAGGCGGTGAGTCGCGCGCTGTGTTTAAAAAATATTATATCGTACGTACTTCGGGGCAGCCGATGTCCGTACGAGTGTTATCGTGGTATAAGTTAATTAAAAGTCTCATGCTAGCCCACAATATTTAAAGCCACCCCAACCACAATCATAAAATATATAATTATACAAATAAAAAATATACACTTATACAGTGATACCTGTCTATTGGAGACTATTTGCAGTGACTGTACAGTGGTGTTCAAGGTGCTGCACCAAAGCCGCCGCATATCATATGGCGGTTGAGAGGACACGAGTTGTACAGTGTGCTGCAGTCTAAAATCGACCTGTCGCCTCATGATGATGAAAGGGTCATTTGTGATGACGGGATTGAAACTCTCCCATACTCACTCTCTTGTAGCTAGAGGACGGGTGGGGGACTCGGACTGAGTAAGAGTGAGAGAGAGAGTCTGCAGAGTAGTAGTATGACACTTTTATCATAGTGTAAGAAATTTGTGTGTGTGTGTTTGTGTGTGTGTGTTTGTGTGTGTGTAGTGTAGTGTAAATATTTATGTGTACTATGTAAATGTGTATATATATATACATAGGGACTATGTGTGGGAAAAAAGGAAAAAAAGAAAAAGGAAGAAAATATATATGCATACCATGTGTATGAAAGAAAGAAAAAGTGTAAAAAAATTTTTAAAAAGCATAAACAGAAAAAAATATTTCTATATTTATTTATTTGTTCACATGCAACATATGTGTAGCCTGTAAATGTATATACCTATGCACCATATGCGTCTTGTAAATTGAATAGTTTTTACGTTTTTCACCTGCCACTAGCCATCCAAGTCAGAATAGATTTAAGTGTATATGTATCTATATAGCTCACAGTCCATCAGAATTGTTAATGTAAAAACCTTTGCTACTGGGTCTGTTGAAATTAGATTCTACTTGTGCACAGTCTATCAGAATTATTGTAAAAGCTATGCTACTGCGACTGTGGAATTTAGTTGTAAAGAAAGTATCACCGCATTAGTTTTGAGCATGTTGTTGTTGTGGTCTTCAGTCCTGAGACTGGTTTGATGCAGCTCTCCATGCTACTCTATCCTGTGCAAGCTTCTTCATCTCCCAGTACCTACTGCAACCTACATCCTTCTGAATCTGTTTAGTGTATTCATCTCTTGGTCTCCCTCTACTATTTTTACCCTCCACGCTGCCCTCCAATGCTAAATTTGTGAACCCTTGATGCCTCAAAACATGTCCTACCAACCGATCCCTTCTTCTAGTCAAGTTGTGCCACAAACTTCTCTTCTCCCCAATCCTATTCAATATCTCCTCATTAGTTACGTGATCTACCCACCTTATCTTCAGCATTCTCCTGCAGCACCACATTTCGAAAGCTTCTATTCTCTTCTTGTCCAAACTGGTTATCGTCCATGTTTCACTTCCATACATGGCTACACTCCATACAAATACTTTCAGAAACGACTTCCTGACACTTAAATCTATACTAGATGTTAACAAATTTCTCTTCTTCAGAAACGATTTCCTCGCCATTGCCAGTCTACATTTTATATCCTCTCTACTTCGACCATCATCAGTTATTTTACTCCCTAAATAGCAAAACTCCTTTACTACTTCAAGTGTCTCATTTCCTAATCTAATCCCCTCAGCATCACCCGATTTAATTTGACTACATTCCATTATCCTCGTTTTGCTTTTGTTGATGTTCATCTTATATCCTCCTTTCAAGACACTGTCCATTCCGTTCAACTGCTCTTCCAAGTCCTTTGCTGTCTCTGACAGAATTACAATGTCATCGGCGAACCTCAAAGTTTTTGAGCATAGATTTATAAAAAAAAATTCCAACCAGTGGACAAGTGTTACTGTTGTAGCAAGTAAGCCGGCCGAAGTGGCCGTGCGGTTAAAGGCGCTGCAGTCTGGAACCGCAAGACCGCTACGGTCGCAGGTTCGAATCCTGCCTCGGGCATGGATGTTTGTGATGTCCTTAGGTTAGTTAGGTTTAACTAGTTCTAAGTTCTAGGGGACTAATGACCTCAGCAGTTGAGTCCCATAGTGCTCAGAGCCATTTTGTAGCAAGTAAGTTAAAAGTATTTCTGCATTGGAATAGCAGAATCGGTTTATACCTCATGAATACTATATTGCACCTCAAGACCTGAATTGTATCCTAAGAACTGAACTGTGTCTCAAAAATCAATTTGTGTCTGTGTTAACTAAAGAAATGAAAAAATTCGTTTCCATACATCTTTGCTGTTGTTATTTACAAAAGCCCTATACTCTATTGCATTATGTATATTTATGAATATAAAGGCTGTGCAGGTCACAAATGACATTACATCTACATCTAAATTTATACTCCGCAAGCCACCCAACGGTGTGTGGAGGAGGGCACTTCACGTGCCACTGTCATTACCTCCCTTTTCTGTTCCAGTCGCGTATGGTTAGCGGGAAGAACGACTGTCTGAAAGCCTCCGTGCGCGCTCGAATCTCTCTAATTTTACATTCGTGATCTCCTCGGGAGGTATAAGTAGGGGGAAGCAATATATTCGATGCCTCATCCAGAAACGCATCCTCTCGAAACCTGGCGAGCAAGCTACACCGCGATGCAGAGCGCCTCTCTTGCAGAGTCTGCCACTTGAGTTCATTAAACATCTCCGTAACGCTATC
This sequence comes from Schistocerca nitens, assembly GCF_023898315.1. Classification (NCBI taxonomy): domain Eukaryota; kingdom Metazoa; phylum Arthropoda; class Insecta; order Orthoptera; family Acrididae; genus Schistocerca; species Schistocerca nitens. The sequence continues at coordinate 333,577,217 of NC_064620.1, read as the reverse complement.
ACGGTTACCAAATAACCCTGTGACGAAATGCGCCTCTCTTCTTTGGATCTTCTCTATCTCCTCCGTCAACCCGATCTGGTACGGATCCCACAATGTTGAGCAATACTCAAGTAAGGGTCGAACGAGTGTTTTGTAAGCCACCTCCTTTATTGATGGACTACATTTTCTAAGGACTCTCCCAATGAATCTCAACCTGGCACCCGCCTTACCAACAACTAATTTTATATGATCATTCCACTTCAAATTGTTCCGCACGCATACTCCCAGATGTTTTACAGAAGTAACTGCTACCAGTGTTTGTTCCGCTATCATATAATCATACAATAAAGGATCCTTCTTTCTATGTATTCGCAATACATTACATTTGTCTATGTTAAGTGTCAGTTGCCACTCCCTGCACCAACTGCCTATCCGCTGCAGATCTTCCTACATTTCGCTACAATTTTCTAATCCTGCAACTTCTCTGTATACTACAGCATCATCCGCGAAAAGCCGCATGGAACTTCCGACACTATCTACTAGGTCATTTATATATATTGTGAAAAGCAATGGTCCCTTAACACTCCCCTGTGGCACGCCAGAGGTTACTTTAACGTCTGTAGACGTCTCTCCATTGATAACAACATGCTGTGTTCTGTTTGCTAAAAACGCTTCAATCCAGCCACACAGCTGGTCTGATATTCCGTAGGCTCTTACTTTGTTTATCAGGCGACAGTGCGGAACTGTATCGAACGCCTTCCGGAAGTCAAGGAAAATAGCATCTACCGGGGAGCCTGTATCTAATATTTTCTGGGTCTCATGAACAAATAAAGCGAGTTGGGTCTCACACGATCGCTGTTTCCATAATCCATGTTGATTCCGACAGAGTAGATTCTGGGTTTCCAAAAACGACATGATACTCGAGCAAAAAACATGTTCTCAAAGTCTACAACAGATCGACGTTAGAGATATAGGTCTATAGTTTTGCGCATCTGCTCGACGACCCTTCTTGAAGACTGGGACTACCTGTGCTCTGTTCCAATCATTTGAAACCTTCCGTTCCTCTAGAGACTTGCGGTACACGGCTGTCAGAAGGGGGGCAAGTTCTTTCGCGTACTCTGTGTAGAAACGAATTGGTATCCCGTCAGGTCCAGTGGACTTTCCTCTGTTCAGTGATTCCAGTTGCTTTTCTATTCCTTGGAAACTTATTTCGATTTCAGCCATTTTTTCGTTTGTGCGAGGATTTAGAGAAGGAACTGCAGTGCGGTCTTCCTCTGTGAAACAGCTTTGGAAAAAAGTGTTTAGTATTTCAGCTTTACGCGTGTCGTCCTCTGTTTCAATGCCATCATCACCCCGGAGTGTCTGGATATGCTGTTTTGAGCCACTTACTGATTTAACGTAAGACCAGAACTTCCTAGGATTTTCTGTTAAGTCGGTACATAGAATTTTACTTTCGAATTCACTGAACGCTTCTCACACAGCCCTCCTTACGCTAACTTTGACATTGTTTAGCTTCTGTTTGTCTGAGAGGTTTTGGCTGCATTTAAACTTGGAGTGAAGCTCTCTTTGCTTTCGCAGTAGCTTCCTAACTTTGTTGTTGAACCACGGTGGGTTTTTCCCGTCCCTCACAGTTTTACTCGGCACGTACCTGTCTAAAACGCATTTTACAATTGCCTTAACCTTTTTCCATAAACACTCAACATTGTCAGTGTCGGAACAGAAATTTTCGTTTTTATCTGTTAGGTAGTCTGAAATCTGCCTTCTATTACTCTTGCTAAACAGATAAACCTTCCTCCCTTTTTTTATATTCCTATTAACTTCCATATTCAGGGATGCTGCAACGGCCTTATGATCACTGATTCCCTGTTCTGCACTTACAGAGTCGAAAAGTTCGGGTCTGTTTGTTATCAGTAGGTCCAAGATGTTATCTCCACGTGTCGGTTCTCTGTTTGATTGCTCGAGGTAATTTTCGGATAGTGCACTCAGTATAATGTCACTCGATGCTCTGTCCCTACCACCCGTCCTAAACATCTGAGTGTCCCAGTTTATATCTGGTAAATTGAAATCTCCACCTAAGACTATAACATGCTGAGAAAATTTATGTGCAATGTATTCCAAATTTTCTCTCAATTGTTCTGCAACTAATGCTGCTGAGTCGGGAGGTCGGTAAAAGGAGCCAATTATTAACCTAGCTCGGTTGTTGAGTGTAACCTCCACCCATAATATTTCACAGGAACTATCCACTTCTACTACACTACAGGATAAACTACTACTAACAGCGACAAACACGCCACCACCGGCTGCATGCAATCTATCCTTTCTAAACACCGTCTGTGCCTTTGTAAAAATTTCGGCTGAATTTATCTCTGGCTTCAGCCAGCTTTCTGTACCTATAACGATTTCAGCTTCGGTGCTTTCTATCAGCGCTTGAAGTTCCGGTACTTCACCAATGCAGCTTCGACAGTTTAAAATTAAAATACCGATTGCTGCTTGGTCCCCGCATGTCCTGACTTTGCCCCACACCCTTTGAGGCTGTTGCCCTTTCTGTACTTGCCCGAGGCCATCTAACCTAAAAAACCGCCTAGCCCACGCCACACAACCCCTGCTACCCGTGTAGCCGCTTGTTGCGTGTAGTGGACTCCTGACTTATCCAGCGGAACCCGAAACCCCACCACCCTATGGCGCAAGTCGAGGAATCTGCAGCCCACATGGTCGCAGAACCGTCTCAGCCTCTGATTCAGACCCTCCACTCGGCTCTGTACCAAAGGTCCGCAGTCAGTCCTGTCGACGATGCTGCAGATGGTGAGCTCTGCTTTCATCCCGCTAGCGAGACTGGCAGTCTTCACCAAATCAGATAGCCGCCGGAAGCCAGAGAGGATTTCCTCCGTATTTTAGGTATGCTGAAGATGAGTGCTACTAAGGAGGTAAGGTTTAAGATGGAAGATAACAAAATATATAGAATGATTGCATGGAATTACACCTATCATGCAGCACAAATTGGGTTATGGGTGCAGGAGGCACGTGCCCGTGTCTGCTTCCAAAGACCTGTAGCAGACGTGGCTAAAATTATATCTAGGAAAACCATAGACATACTGCCTGGGTAAAACTGTAGACTGTCAAAGCCGAAACAGGACTGAAAAAAAGTACACAATGGTTACAAGGTAAAAATTCATTTATTACTGAAAGTAATTTTACATTTTCATAAACAGATACAGCAACCCTGTTTTTACACGTCTTCTTCTTCTTCTCCAGTCGATGGAAAGGACACCCGTAAAATTCCAGGTCTTGAATAGCAGCCAACTTAAAGATTCGACACATCCATGAGATCTTCTCCACCCCTTCAGGAAGATGATGGTTGAATAGTCAAAGTGACGTCACAGTTTCTATACAGGGTAAGCTGGGATCATCCCAGTGAATTATATGGTAGAAATGTGTTAACCACTTTCCACTCTTCCATGTCTTACCACATATCACATACTTGAAAAACCATGGTGACGCATTGTTTGCTGAGAATGTTCCTATTATTCCTGCATCTTCTGTGTATGCTGTATCTTTAAATATTATCTGTCTATGCTCATAATTACAGAAACCATGAAGTAAACAAATAGATCATTAAAAAAGTAATAGAACCATACTTGGCTACAGAACAGACATTATCATTATTGATCTTTTCAGCTATACATCCAGTGAGATGTATCAGAATTGATGGCAGTCCATCAATCAGGCATCACACATTCGAGTCAGTGCTTAAAGCGGGGCTCATACATTAAAATGCATGAGGTGGCAAATAAAATATATATTACATAGTAATGGTACAAGTTGTGTAGGGAACATATAGTGATCAAAAGCGTTCATGTGGTGACACCTCTTAATCAGTTTCACATAAATATCCGACAGCACATTACACACATTTCTTGATTTCGCCTAGTTAAACACGCTGTAAGCAGTAACATTCTCTTTTCCTGGTGAATCCGCAGTCCTCAAAATTAATTTTCATAGCACATTGAGGAAGTAAGAGCTCTAGAATATTTTTTCAAATGTGTAGTTACAGGTCTGTTGTTGAACAAGCAGAGTTGTGCAGCCTCTATCCCCCTCTGATAGTGATAATTAAAGCAAGACCATACTCTGCACAATACACTATCACTCCTCAGAACTGTGGCAATACCTTATTCACACACATCCTGCACACACTTGAAGTCTAATAACTGAATGACGATGGATTCATAGTGATTATTCAGTTACATACAGCTGATGCGCTGAAACACACAAACAGAAGTTTATTGTACCTTGTAATCAAGCATTATTTCCATTCAGGCCTATAGGAGGTTTCTGCATAACATGGTATTCCTTTTTGAAAGTTCAGCTTCTGCACAGACGTTATAGGATATATAAGGTCTGAATCATTAAGTCACCATTTTTCGCACATATAACAAACAAGATCTTTGTGTGACGCACAAACAGGCTCTTTTGTTTTTTCGTAACAAATTCAATTTTGCCAGCTGCACCAATAGAGCCGTCTCACGGTGATCCTCCTCCTTCTCCAAAGTGTTATACAGGTACAGTGCTCAGCAACAGGAACTTATAAATGTGCTCAGACTACAACAATTTTGCAGTTTCTCCACCCATCTGCTCAGCCTGTAAAAATTAACTCAGAATGGACATACTCTAGTATGTATTGCACTCACAGTGATTTCTTACTTGAGGGAAATTTGTGTGATCTGGGTGGTAGTCTCTATGCATGGAACGCACAGGCACAAACCCTGACTTGGCGGTCTGAATATATAAAAGACGCGTAAATACGAAAAGGTTTCGTGGAAGTGGTGAAATCGATAAACCGAAAAGATTTTAGGAGTTTTTTAAATCGTAATTACATCCTTTATTCATCGAGAAATAAGCTGGTGCGAGTGTGGAGGTATCATAATTTTTCTGTGCTCCTATAAGTGATAGTCAGAAATGTTATGCTGCTGCTTGAACGTAAAGTTACCATGGCTTATGTTCTGACGTATCCCCAGACTTTTGTGGGAAGTAATCAAAGTGCTATTCACACAAAAACAAAAAGCAAACATTACATATGTCTAGTCGTAAGGGAAGGAAAGATTTGATGTGATGAATTATGGTTTAAAGGCGTTAAGGAGTATATAGGAACGTAAGGGGTGGTAGATTCATTTCGTAAACAGCTGTACAATATAGTAATGCAAGGGCTCAACTGGACCTTCTATAGTGTACAAACAGGACGGGCAGTACGGCTGTAACGAAACGTCCCCTCATCGGCAGCCCTAAGCGTATCCTCGCGTTTTCCTTGTTGCACTACCGACAGTGATGTTGGTTACAGCACACCAACCTGTACCGGTGATGTCTTTCCAACGCTTTCGTCCACGGGAGCGTTGTCGATTATCACATAGTGTCGGACGCCTGTGCTTTATAACACTTTTATGAAAGAGTCTTGGCAGGGTGCAGCACTTTCCGGAGTCACTGACTGGAAAACTTAAATGTCAGATAATTTCCTAGAATCGTGACACGTAGCAAGTGTCAGTGTGAGTGCTGTATACCCATAAATGATAGATAACTGCATTCTTTTTTTGAAATGCGTATATATTGCACTGTAAAGTTACTGTGGCTTGTGTTCTGGCATGTCCAGAGAAGATGACTGTGTGTCCTATTGTGAGGAAGGTATAGATTCAGCACATTGATAGCTATAAGGAGAATGAAAGATTTTTTTTACATGGAAAATTATGTGCACTATAGATATTGAGATTCGTCCCAGAACCACGACCGACAGGAGACATTCCCAGTACATTGCTCGGTGTCAGACTGCAGCAGCAATCCTAATATTTAATTGTAGTTACACTGATAAATATGAGCCTGATTCCCAATATTCTTGTGAGTCTAGAGATGGCCATAGAAATCACAGCAGCAAGCAAGCAGGTTGGGGGCGGAAACTGCATCTCAGCAGACGCCTTTGTTCTGAGCTGGGTCTTGCCCATCCTTTGTACACCAGTTCAGAGAGCCTGAGAAAGCTTCCAGATTATGATGATTTGGCTGGTGGCTCCCTGGATGGGTAAATAGTGAACTAATACACATTTTGCATTAGGTCGCCTTCAGGGCAGCGTGTGTCACATGTATACTCTACAGAAATTTGAGAAGATTCAATACGAGTAGTGTTTGCGCTGGGAGTATTGATAGCATTCAAACTCAGATCCTCCTGGGGTGGGGGGTCGTCCACAGCAGGTTGGACTCTCTCTGGCTGACACGCACTTCCATGGCTGTGGTCATGGATCATGTTTAAGGCAGCAATTTTCTCTGTCAGCGGTGCACTGCAGCACAGTGAGTACGTGGGATGTATTTGACGTTCTGTAGACCACTTTTGCAGAGTTTAAGTATCTGTGTAATATGGCGATCTGCATAAAATAGTTTTGCCGCCTAAAGTCTTGTCTGCTGGAAACAATGGTGGATAGTGCTCCCACACCAGCAGCAGCAGCAGTCTGTTGGGTTAATTCAGTCACAGACGGGCTGTCCCATTAGGACTACCAGGAAGAATGCATTTAGTGTTACTCTGAGCTATTTTCGTAAACAGGTCCTGTTATGACAAGAATTTCCATGCAGACAAGCTAAAACATCATGAAAGCTCCTACTGAAGCGACTGTTTACTGTTTCTGTGACCCTTTACGAATTCCGAGAAGGGGCTGATAAGCAATGGACGAGCTCTGCCATTAGGAGCATCAGGAAGAATGCATCCTTTGTTATTCTGGGGAGCATTTCAAAAGATTTCTATAGTGCATCTATAACTTGGCCGTTATTTACATAGACATGTGTCATTGACGACCTTTTAGCTGCACCTGCAAGAGTGACCCGCTATGCAGGCATCTTGCTGAGGGTGATCTGTTATATGAACATCTCGCTGGACTGCAGGCACAAAGGACATGTGTCATTGTGCCAGCAACAGTGTCTAGGTAGACATGTGTTGAAAGGAATTTCTCAGGTGTCAAGTATGAAATGGGATGCCATCGCCTTGTGCTCACAGGACCCAAACTGACACCTGTGCATGGTTTGGCAGGTAATGGTCACATCTTCAATTCACAGGGGCTATTGGTGCATCTCAACTCCTGGCAGTGTGTGTGGTGGCGTTCCATGTGGTCCAGTGGACTGGGGATGGCAGGTGGTTCGTGCTTCGTGATTGGAAGATTTGCCAGTGTAATTGTGTGTGACAGATGTTTCATTACGGTATTCCTTGTGCAATCAGAAAAAAAAAAGAAAAGTGGTCGACGTAATTACTTCCTACAAGACCTACATCTTTCCAAACAGCAGATAATGATGAGCAACAGAAATCCAACCCCCACAAACTGAATTTTTTATAAATAAACAATATACCCTTGAATTTCCTGTTATGAGATTCTTCTTCTCCACCTCAGAGCCGCCAATTTCGAGGTACAGGAGGGGAGGGGGGAAGGAAGGGGGGTGGGTGAGGGGCAGGCAGAGTTACTAGAAGGGAGGGGTTCATTAATTGATCAGTTTAATTAAATAGAGTGAGAGGGGGCTATTCAAATAAGTCAGACCTGAAAGTGTACCTGCAGCAGTGAGGGGAATGGTTGGGTTGGAGGTTTTCTGAGGGAGGGGGAGGGGAGGTGGATGGGGGAGCAATAGGTTAAGGATCAGTCAATGAAAAGGAAGGATCGTTTTAGCTGAACAATAAGTTAAGGAGTTGTCAATCAAAGAAGAACACTAGGTTAATGACCTGTCAGTCAAAGAGAACAATAGGTAGTTCATACCTGCCCCTGATGTAGGCAACCCGCACTAACAAAATGCACCAGTGTCCTTGTTGTCCTACTACTCACTACCTCATTAAGACAACGAATACCTGTCAGATTACAAGAAAAAATTAGCTATGAAGTGTGCCAGAGTTCCGTCTTTGGTACTATATTGTTCCAGGTATATACAAATGATTTGCCAAAACCATATGAGGGCTATAAACACAGTGACGTTTGCCAACGATACAAGCATTTTTATAAAAGGATGCACTGAGAATGATCTACAGCATAACGTTTCTAACACAATAAATGAGGCAGGAAAATGGTTTATGGATAACGCTTTGGTCATAAATAAGGGAAAAATGGTATGGATGAATTACAGTAATATTAGAAGTAGAGCTAGAAGCAACATAAAAGATGAGTTAGCGAACTATGCTTTGCACAATCTCCATACACTTGAGATGCTAAAAGCATCAAGAAGTTTTGAATAAGAAACTATGTAAATAATATTATGTGCTCAGAATATTTTGGGACTGTTACAGCACTGAATCATCATTCTGTGGCTATTAGGCTGATATGAACAGCTTTCTTAGATATGATGTGATCTTCTGGGATTGGAAAATAAACTTTCACACTTTAAATAAGGACTATCAGAATAATGAAAGAAGTTCCCCATAAAGAGCCATGAAAGGAAATACAACGAGATGAAAAAAGTCATGGGATACCTCCTAATATTATATCAGACCTCCTTTTGCCTGGCGTAAAGCAGCATTGCAACATGGCATGGACTCGAACAACTCGTTGCAAGTCTCTTGCAGAAATACTGAGCTATGCTGGACCTATAGTGGTCCATAATTCCGAAAAGGTTGCAGGTGCATGATTTTGTACACGAACTGTTCTCTCGATTATGTCCCATAAATTTTAGATGGAATTGATGTCGGGCAACCCAGGTGGCCAAATCATTTGCTCGAATTGTCCAAAACGTTCTTCAAACCAACTGTAAACAACTGTGGCCTGGTGACACAGCGCATTCTCATCCCCACAAATTCCATCGTTGTTTGGGAACATAAAGTCAATGAATGGTCCCCAAGTAACCAAGCGTAACAATATCCAGTCAATGATCGGTTCAGTTGGTCCAGAGGACCCAGTCCATCCCCTATAAACACAGTCCACACCATTGTGGAGCCACCACCAGCTTGCACAGTGCCTTCTTGACAACTGGGTCCATGGCTTTGTGGGAGCTGCTTCACCTCGAGCCCTACCATCAAATCTTGCCAACTGAAATTGGGACTCATATGATCAGGTCACGGTTTTCCAGTTGTCTAGGGTCAAACCGGAATGCTCACAAGCCCAGGAGAGACGCTGTCGCGCTATCAACAAAGGCGGTAGCATTGATCCTCTGCTCTACTGTCCTAATGGATACATTCGCGGTACGGCCCACATTAATTTCTGTGGTTATTTCACGCATTGCTGCTTGTCTGTTATCACTGATAGTTCTACGCAAATGCTGCTGCTCTCGGCCTTTATGTGAAGGCCGTCGGCCACTGCGTTGTCTGTTGTGAGAGGTATTGCCTGAAATGTGGTATTCTCGGCACACTCTTGATACTGTGTATCTCGGAATATCGAATTCCCTAACGATTTCCAAAATTGAATGTCCGATGGGTCTAGCTCCAACTATCATTCCGCATTCAAACTCTGTTACTTCCCGTTGTGTGTCCATAACCGTGTCGTATACCTTATCACATGAAACAACTGAGTACAAATGATATCCCCGCCAATGCACTGCCCTTCCATTCCTTGCGTGCGCTTTACTACCGCCATATATGCATACCTCTATCCCATTACTTTTGCCATCTCAGTGTATTTAAGGAATTTATAATAATGACACTTCTTGTATTATACAGGGTGATTCAAAAAGAATACCACAACTTTAAAAATGTGTATTTAATGAAAGAAACATAATATAACCTTCTGTTATACATCATTACAAAGAGTATTTAAAAAGGTTTTTTTTTCACTCAAAAACAAGTTCAGAGATGTTCAATATGGCCCCCTCCAGACACACGAGCAATATCAACCCGATACTCCAACTCGTTCCACAGGGCTTCTTGGAGGCCAGTGATGAAGTGCTCTGTCACAGGCTGCCTGGCGGCCGATCCATCGCCTCGGGTAGTTGACGTTCAGGTAGTTACAGACAGATAAGTGCCAATGTGGTGGCGCTCCATCCTTCTGAAATATGAATTGTTGTGCTTCTTGTTCGAGCTGAGGGAACAACCAATTCTCTAACATCTCCAGATACTTCGAAGAAAAAGGGACCAAAAACTTTATTGGCTGAAATGGCACAGAAAACGTTCACCTTAGGCGAGTCACGTTCATACTGAGTTGTTTCCCGCGGATTCTCAGTGCCCCATATACAGACATTGTGACGGTTGACTTTCCCGTTAGTGTGGAAAGTTGCTTCATCACTAAACACAATCTTTGAAACGAAAGATTCATCTGTTTCCATTTGAGCAAGGATAAAATCACAGAAATCGATTCTTTTAATCTTATCAGCTGCAGACAGTGCTTGAACCAATTTCAGACGATAAGGTTTCATAACTAACCTTTTTCGTAGGACTCTCCATACAGTTGATTGTGGAATTTGCAGCTCTCTGCTAGCTCTGCGAGTCGCTTTTCCTGGGCTGCGAACAAATGCAGGCTGGATGCGTGCTACATTTTCATCACTCGTTCTCGGCCGTCCAGAACTTTTCCCTTTGCACAAACACCCATTCTCTGTAAACTGTTTATACCAACGTTTAATACACCACCTATCAGGAGGTTTAACACCATACTTCGTTCGAAATGCACGCTGAACAACTGTCGTCGATTCACTTCTGCCGTACTCAATAACACAAAAAGCTTTCTGTTGAGCGGTCGCCATCTTAGCATCAACTGACGCTGACGCCTAGTCAACAGCGCCTCAAGGGAACAAATGTACAACTAAATGAAACTTTATAGCTCCCTTAATTCGCCGACAGATAGTGCTTAGCTCTGCCTTTTGTCGTTGCAGAGTTTTAAATTCCTAAAGTTGTGGTATTCTTTGTGAATCAGCCTGTACATTCACAAATGTGTTTGCTTTCTGAAAACTCACCATGAAATTTCAACATTGAACAATCAGGTACATAACTTCAAAACAAAAAACAGGGACGATTTTCACAGAGAGACCTTCAAAAAAGCCCTTTACCAAGAAAGGGTACATTGCCAACTCAAAATACTTTTTAGTGCATTGCACCAGGAGACAGGCAGCTTGGAACCTAACAAGCAGGTCCTCATCCATTACTAGGGGGTTTCTTACGTCAACGTTATGACGTAACCCCAAAGGAAAAAGACTATGAGTGTGAGGTATAGCGATCGCGCTGGTCATGGGACAGGACCTTTGCTCCCAGTCCAACGATGAGAATATGTGTTGTTCAGGTGCTCGCAGACATTAACATCGAAGAGGGCTGGTGCACCGTCGTGTTGAAGCCACATCCTTTCGCGGACTACAAGGGGTACAGTCTCCAAGAACTGTGGCAGTACATCTCGCAAGAACAGCAGGTAACGCGGATCAGTCAAACGGAGAGACAGCAAATAAGGTCCTATTAGGTGATCTCGGATTATGCCCATTCATACATTTACAGAGAATCGTTGTTGGTGGCCACCAGTGTGGGTGCCGTAGGGATTACCCTCATCCCAGACATGGCTGTTAAAAAAAGACACCATCACAAGTGAATGAGGCCTTGTCCGTGAACAATACAGATCGTACAGATTTCGGCACTACAGCATGCGGTAGGTAACACATTGACAAAAGTGAATGTGGGGCTCAAAATGCGTTGATCCCAGTGCCTGCACATTTTCTTTATGACAGGGGCCTAAAACCTGTTCCGCCAGTACTCTCCTCACTGTATCCTTACAAATGTGCGTTTCATGGCCAACTTGACGGGTCCTTATTGCTGGATGGTCGGCCATACATCCCACATCATCTCCTCAAATTCTCGTGTTCGGACATGTCTGTGATGGGAACCCTGGACGGTTCTTTGTGGCGTAAACAACCCTTCTTTCGCAAGTTGGTATCCACTAAGATAAACTTCTGCTGGTGTCTACGGAGATAAACTTCTTCCGTTTAGGATGACGCCCGTTAGAAACCGTTGTCTGTACATACGTGCTGGTTTAAGGGCACTATATCCTGCCGCACCGTACATTAAATGCGTATCTGCCAACTCTCGTCACGAAAAACGTTCCATCTCTGACTACGCGTCATGCACTGTACACAGTAATACACCTCATTATGGTCACATCACAAATTATCTGATGCAATGGACAACTGACACCAGTGATGTCGGTATGCGTGCGACACAGGTTAATGCGACAATGTGGCGAATGCGGTCGTCACATAATACACGTACTATGAGCTAAGTTGTGTAGGCTTTCATTATGTCTTTTGGAGGTCAACGGTGTTTGTTGTTTGATGCAGGTTTTTTGTTCCTTTTCCAGCAGAATGGAGTGTTTTACGATACTGATGTTACTGTAGTTTCATATTCTCAACGGGAGTGTGAACTAAGTTTAGTCCCCTTCGTTGCATTGGTACTTTATCCCCATGTGCTATCCATCCGTTATGCACAGTGTCTCTGTAAGCGTCCGTGAAGTTCGGATGTCGACAAAAAAAGCTGGAATCAGAAACCTATTCCTTGACTTCTCCTGACTGCGTTGGCTTGTTACAGGTTAACGTAAGACCATAGCAGCAATCATGACATTCAATGTTCAGTTGATGAAGTAAATATCGAAAGTTCGTACTCTTTCCCTAATCTAATATGGCATGAAGACCGAGAATATTTCATAGCTGCAGTACCTTGAAACAATTTCATCTTACTCTTGATTTACCGTTCCATGAAAGAAGAAAATTCTAAGCACTCCATTAACATTTCCACACGACTACTTGTTACAGGACCGGGACATTGTTCCTGCAGGCCTCTAGCTTCCCGGAAAGTGCCCCGAATACACGTAAATCATGGTGACGTTGTCGGCAGCGCAGTGCAACAAGTGGCCAGTATTTAACTTCTGCCCGGAACTAAATCCACAGTCCGGAGTTACGGCCCAACAGGCGCACTAAATCATTCCCGCAGTTTCAGGAACAATGTGTGGCGTCAGTGACTGCCATATGTTTTATATAGCAAACAAAGCTCTCCATTCCGGTGGGCAATTTGTTGTGAATTGCATAAAACTACTAAAAAGGGATGTGCGTGTCTCCAAACACTCAGAACAGCACTAAAATGTGCTTAGAATACAAATCGCTCACCTTGAACAGCGGCACGACCCACTCACACGCAAAACTGCGCCTCTTACCTCGACAGACATTTTAATGATCACCTATTCGAGGTCTAAAATGGAAACTTTGGTAACGAAATAAAACCAAAATATTGATATAATAGGACTAAAACCACACATATTTTAATGTCGTGACATTTTTCTATATTTCTCTCTGCCTAAAACAATAGGCTGGTACATAAGTTCGTAGCCTTTTTCCATAAGTTTAATAAACACAACGGATAAATGTTACAGCAGTAAAATATTTTCCTTCACTGTTTACAACAGTTACTTGGGGTAACTTTCGAATCCCGCAACTGGAGCAATCAGATAGTTTTGAGTCGAAGAACTCGTTGAGCCATACTCGGAGCGCATTTTATTCTGGAAAGGAAGTTCCTTGAACGCTTTTCGATAGAGAGCAGGTGAAAATCTGAGGGAGTAAGATCAGGAGAATAAGATGAGTGCGGAATGACTTAGCAACCCAACTCCTGTATAGTGTTTTTTGTCTAGCAGAATGCAGGAGCGCGTTATCACGGAGTAGCATCACTTCAACCAGTTTTCATGGTCGTTGTTCTTGAACTGCGTCTGCAAGACGTCTCAGTTGACAATAAAGGTTGTCAGTGATGCTTACAGCTCGGGGAAGCAATTCGTATTACATCACACCGTCGCTGTTCCATCAGATGCATAACATTATCTTTTGTGAATGCGCGCAGATCCCCAATGCATGCATATCTCGCAGGATAGTGGAATGCTCACAGTTTATCACATTTGCGGGTTCTAGAGTACGTTGAAATGGATCATTGTGGTCTTCATCAAACCCTGAAGGTCTTCCTGAACGTGGAGAGTCACTAAATGTCAAAACGATCCTCCTCAAAACGAGAAAACCATTTTCTTGCCGTGCTCTGTCCAATGGCATTATTCCCATACACGGTGCAAATGTTTCTGGCTGTTTCCGTTGCTGTCACCCCCCCCCCCCCCCCCTATTGAACTCAGACAAAAAAAATATGTCGGAAATGTTACGATTTCTCCACTTGTCACTCCATTTTCTAGCGTCCACAGGTCCAACCACTACCTCTAAATGACAAAGTAACAGTACGTAAACTGAAATAGCAATAATGAACTACCAATAACAAAAATGACTATCGATGAATATAGCAACCGGAATATCAACATACAAAACAAGAACGCTATGAACTTATGACCAACTTAATGCATTGATATTTCAAGTTTTCAGACACGTTATCATCGTATTTTAAGCCGTATTGGGTCCCGATAAGGTTGCGCAGCTGGCGAGGGGCAGAGCTTCCCCTTTATAACCACTATTTAGCTGTTGCCTGAGGAAAACCTGTCATGCCGTTCGGTTTATTTCAACTTCTGATGAAACACTATCTGGTGATGTCAAGGCGACTAAGGACTTTCCTATAAAATTTCTGGAAATTGTCAGAGTAAATGAACTGTTGCCTTCACTTAACAATTCCGGGCTGAGATGCCGTGGTCCATACATAAGACTCTCCCCTGACGTTTCGCCTTAGACTGTGGAAGGCATCCTCCGAGGACAATCGGCGAACTGCGGAACATGTGTTTCAGGAAGGTGATCATGAAATAAAGTTTAGTGAGACGATCGTCATAGCAAAAACGTCGCATTATTATGCGCGAATGTACAGAGAGGCCATTGAGATTGCCAAACACTGCAATAATTTTAATAGAAAAGATGAAGGCATTAAGCTGGATAAGATATGGATGTCAACATTGCAGCAACAGCGTGACAATCGATTAATTTCAATTAAGAAAGTTTGCAATATCAGAGATCGTACCACAGTCGACGTCATGTGATTGACAGCAGAGCCCTCTAGGCAGTTCGCCGATTGTCCTCGGAGGATGCCGTCCGCAGTCGAAGGAGAAACGTCAGGGGAGAGTCTTATGTATGGACCACGGCATCTCAGCCCGGAAGTGTTAAGTGATGACAACACCTGCCGTGAAAGCCTTGTCAAGTCTAAACCAGAAAATGCTGCCAAACAAAACGCTCGTTGCATCAAATGAAACCATAGAAGGAACGAAACATAAAAAACATAAGCTATCCGTTGCTCCTTGCAGCAACGCTGATGGTATAAAGAAGCTTGCCCATTTCGTTATTGGCAAATGTAAGAAGCCTAGGACATTCAAAAACATTACTAACTTATCTTCATTGCCGGTTTGTTACTGCAATCAAAAACCTGCTTGGATGGACAGCAATCTTTCCAGATCTTGGTTTTTCGACCAGTTCGTTCCATCTGTTGCAAAAGACTTGAAACAAAAAAGTTCCCTGTTCGTGCTCTATTGCTGTTGTATAACGCACCATCACATCCATCTGAGGACGAAAGGGGACATAAAAGTTATCTTCTTTCCACCAAATGTGACATCACTTATCCAGTCAATGAATCAGGTGGTGATCAAATGGTTAAAAAGAGGCGGTACCGCAGAAAGTACATAAGCTCAATTTCGGAAACGTCCCAAGAAGATTGTAACATGCTTGAAGCTACGAAATCCCTCAACGTCAAAGATGCTATCTATAAGATTGGTGAGTCATGGCAGGAACTCAACACCTGACATGCTGTGAAAATCTTGGCGTAAGCTTTAAGCGGAAGCTATGACTGAAAATGATCAAATAAAAGGCGAGCAAAACAACGACACGCACGAAATCGTTAAAGATGTACATGCTGTACAATCTAATGTCCCTGCTAGTGAAGGTGAGGAGTGGATTGCCCAATGTGACAAAGACTGTGAAACCAGCGAAGGGCTCAGTCACAACCAGACAACTGCCGCTGTTTTGGAAAAAAAAAAAAAAAAATAGTGAAGAAACTGTGAGCGAGGACTTGAAAGGTGATGATGACAAATCCAACTATCCAGACTTCACACACCGACTCCAAAACCGCTTTTAATATTCAGTACATCGAATAGAACTCAACCGCAACACCTACGGGCATTTTGTGGATCAGGAAATTGAGGAATACTGCAGCTAAGGCTAGAATTCCATCTGCTACATAAAACTCT
Source organism: Schistocerca nitens (assembly GCF_023898315.1). Lineage (NCBI taxonomy): Eukaryota > Metazoa > Arthropoda > Insecta > Orthoptera > Acrididae > Schistocerca > Schistocerca nitens. The sequence goes on along the minus strand of NC_064620.1, from coordinate 333,561,141 downwards.
ATAATTGACTTTCTTCCTAAGTAATTTTGTACTGGTGTATAGTACTGTACATACGTACTGTATGTACAGGGCAGTACAACAAATACAAACTGTACAGTTTGTCAATTATAATAATAATAACAGCTTTTGCAGCTTTTACTGGTGAGAATACTATACATGTGTACAGTAGTCATTTTTGAGTTCAGAGAATGTCCATTTTAATGTGAATCCGTATAATCACACCTTTTGCGTTTCGACTTATACTCCAGACTCAAATGTGACGGATCACAGGGGTTGTGCCGCAGATGCGTCTGATGCAGCTGGACGTTTTCGCTGCGAGCTTTTCAAATGGGGGTGAGCAGCCGCGGAACCCAACGCACAGAAACTTATTTCATATTCAAAATATCGTGCAAGGTGTGACCAACCAATCCACGGCTGCTTTTCCCTTTTTCCACTGACGCCCCAATCATGATAACGCTGTTCGTCGAGCACGACTTTTGTTGCAATTCCCGGTTCTTCATGTTGACAAGGTTGTCTCACACACAGAGTTGCCTGTTGCGTATCCTGTATCGATGATACAAGCACTCTCTAGATCTAGCACCATCATTCAAGAAAATACCAGACTTCTCCAGTAATACGGGGCTAGAACTATTTAAGTAGCGCTGGGCGGAGGAATCGGGTAGTTCCCATTTGAATACCGATCAGATAAGACGATTCTTTCTAAACATAATACGAACAACGAGTGCAAGTTAGTAATGTTTGAAATGGTTATTGCGGGTACTTGGGACGTGAAGAGTATAGAGATGTGTGCTTCGATGTCTAAAGTGTTATTCTAGATATTTTTCCGTCTAATAAACTTACCAGAGCATGCCTAAGAATGCCTAAAAATGAAAAGAAAATGCGTAAGAATGCCTAAGAATGGAAAGAAAAACGTGTCACTTTTCGGATGATTACACAAAAGCTTGGTCTTTTGTCAAGAAAGGACGTGCGGATCAGCAAGCGTCGTACGAGATTTGTCATTGTTTCATCTCAGTAACGCATGGAGGTCATGCAGACAAGAGGCAGCACATTTCTACGAAGACTTATACAAATAGATTCGTGGTAACATCGACATCAAAGCCTATGTCTAGAATTCATGATTATAGAAGATACCCAAGAAGTAATTCTCCCCGGCCGGGGTGGCCGAGCGGTTCTAGGCGCTACAGTCTGGAACCGCGCGACCGCTACGGTCGCAGGTTCGAATCCTGCCTCGGGCATGGATGTGTGTGGTGTCCTTAGGTTTGTTAGGTTTAAGTAGTTCTAATTTCTAGGGGACTGATGACCTCAGAAGTTAAGTCCCATAGTGCTCAGAGCCATTTGAACCATTTTCGAGGTGATAGTTAAAAATTTATATCTTTCACATATCAATATTACAAAAATGCTTATATGTATGCAAGCTCCACATCTCCTCCTGAACCACTGGACCGATCTCAACCAAACTTGGCACACTTACTTCCTATTACCTGGAAAGAACCAGCTACCTCCTACTAGGATTGAGGTGATAACGTGGAGAGAAAATGGGGTTGGAAGATATGGACAGACAGAGTGGGGGGAGGAGGAGAAGGTCACTTACAGGAGGGGGGGGGGGAGGAGATGGAATGGAGTGAGAGGAGGAAGGGGGAAATGGACAGAAAGGGAAAAGATAGATTGTGAGGAGAGGAGGAGATGGACACAGAGAGGGGAGGGGATAGAGAAAGGAAAGATGAGTACATGGAGAGAGAGGGAGGAGGAAGGGGCCGGCCGGAGTGGCCGAGCGGTTCTAGGCGCTACAGTCTGGAACCGCGCGACCGCTACGGTCACAGGTTCGAATCCTGCCTCGGGCATGGATGTGTGTGATGTCCTTGGGTTATTTAGGTTTAAGTAGTTCTAAGTTCTAGGGGACTGATGACATCAGAAGTTAAGTCCCATAGTGCTCAGAGCCATTTGAACCATTTGAGGAGGAAGAGGTGGACAGAGAGAGGGAAAAGAAAGAGATGAACAGAGAGGGGGGGGACAGAAGAATGTGGACGAAGAGGGGGGCAGGAGAGTGAGGGAGGGAGGAGATGGACTAATAGAAGGTTGGAATAAATACATATCTGGGTAATGCCGGATACTCAGCTAGTTCCAAGTAATAAAATAAGAGCTCATACAGAAAGGTACTGACAATCTTTCATCCTGCTTAGTACCAACGAATCGAATAGCAAGGGCAGCAATTGGGACTAAGTCACTACTTACCCCCGGTCACATACCATTTGCGGAGTACAACATAGATTTTGAATACACATTTGACCAATTTTATGGATTACGTCACTGTTACTTCCATGACTTCACATTTTGTGGATCGTATTCTGTATGGTAGGGCTTGGAAAGCACGAGGGTGAATCAAATATAAAGTGGGATTTTTGTTTTACACGCTTTTCTGTAAACGGTGAGCGGAGTGATCTCAGCTATTCGTTGCTTTTGTTTCCAGTTATTGTTCTCCACAGCCAGAACGTTGTCGTACCATTTCTTTAGTCAGAGAAAGAGGTGCCATCATATGTTGCGCGTCGCGTTATTCAAGTTTCTCACAACAGAGGCTGTAACACCGTCCGAAATTTTGAAAAGACTTGCGGAGCGCCGGCCGCTGGTGGCCGAGCGGTTCTGGCGCTACAGTCTGGAACCGCGCGACCGCTACGGTCGCAGGTTCGAATCCTGCCTCGGGCATGGATGTGTGTGTTGTCCTTAGGTTAGTTAGGTTTAAGTAGTTCTAAGTTCTAGGGGACTTATGACCTCAGCAGTTGAGTCCCATAGTGCTCAGAGCCATTTTTGAACTTGCGGAGCAGTTCGGTGAAAACACCCTGAGAAAGTCTCAAGTGTACGCATGGCACAAACAGTTTTTACCGGAACGAGAAACAGTTGAGAATGCAGTTCATCAACGTTGCCCAACGATCAGTAAGACTAAGGAGAATTTCTACTGGATTTCGGAAAGTGTCTGCAATGTGGGTGTCTCGTCTTCTCACCGCAGGGCACAAATTTCATCGTCTCGAGATGTGCAGACGGCTACTGAGCACAACCACTTCTCAGAAGGGAAACATTTTTTGCACAGGATTGTGACCTGTGACGAATAGTGGGTGCACCACAACATCCCGGCATGCGAAAAAGTAGCATGGAATGGCGCAAAAAGGACGAATCTACACCAATCAAAGCCAAAAACCATCTTTCCGAGAGGAAGGTTCTTGCAGCAATCTTCTTTTACTTTAAATGAGTTCTTCTCGTCGATTTTCTGCACGAACGTCGTGCTATGAACCCTGCAGACTGTTGACAACTTTTGGACCAAACAAAATGTGTACATCATCAGAAAAGGCGTGTTTTTCCGCCCCAGAATATGATCGTATGTCATGACAACGCTCGACGCGTCACAGCTACCTGAACTCAACAAAACATCAGAAGTTTTATGAACCACTCCAGAAAATCCTCCCTACAGTCTGGATTTATCGCCCTTCGATTTGCATTTGTTTGGACCACTAAAGGAAGCAGTCGGAGAACACAGATTTGACGACGATGGAGCTGCCGAGATGTTCGTGAGTAAATGGCTGCTGTCACAATCACGTTCATTTTACGATAACGGGATAAAACACTTGCCTATCCGTTGGAAAAAATTATTTCCCATTCAGGAGACTCCGTATAAAAATATATAAATTCGTGTGTATGAGTTTTCCTTAAGCTTAAATAAACTTATAAAAAACAAAATCCAGTTTGTAGTTGATTCGCCGTCGTATTTTGTGACTCTCTCTGTCTCAAAATTAGTTGCCCTCCCCATTTCGATGTCCATGTTTATCTTCCACGTTGCCAGTAACAAGTGCAGAGCCTGTTTCTTTAGTTCCGCCGCCAGCTCGTGCTCTGTAAGAGGTAACGTCTGCGTTGCTACTGCTTCTCTCGCCGCGGCATCCCTTCCGAAATACTGCCATCCAGTACGTGTCCGCAGGCCCTTCTTTCCGTCCTACGTAAACCGATAGGCGCCGCGCACTCGGTAAACACAGAGACGCGATCCGCTGGCAAAGCACGCCTTCCCGCAGGCCACCGCTGCTGCTGCCAAGTGGGGGCTGGTTAAAACTCTCTGCGTTAGCAAAACAGATCGCCAGCTCTTTCATTCGACTTGTAAGGTCGACGCCCTATCGACTGGGGATGCGTCCATTAAATGCGCGGCATTTGTTCAGTTTTAATGGGGCCGAAGAAAGCCATGGCAAGGTCGTAGCGCAGGAAAACATATAGTAATTCGTCTAGAACTACGTTCCGAGTTGCGCTCTGTGTATCACATTCTACATTTGCGTCTATATTTTATGCGTCACTATAAAGTGCGTGCTGGCGGATACTTTCTCTATCAAATACTGTGGTTTCTTCCCTTCTGTTCACTAACTGCACGTGGGCAGAAAATCGTAATAACATACATACGAGGCGTGATCAAAAAATAACGGGAATTCTTGTTTTTCTTAAATAATCTTTATTTATTCATCAAAATCAACTTTGTCTCCTTCAAACTAATCCTCCTCAGATATAATACAGTTACGCCAGCGTTTTTTCCAAACTATGAAACATTTATGGAACTCGCCTTACGTTATCAGCTCCTTCAACAACCCTGTTTTTATCTCATCAATGGCGACAAAGCGACGTTCTTTCGTGGTTCTCTGCAGACCAGACAGAAATCGCAGGGGCGCATTTCCGGCGAATACGGTGGCTGAGACAACATAACGATTTTGTTTTTTACCAAAAAATCACAAACAAGCATTGAGGTGTGAACGGAAACATTGTGTAATTTCCATGATTAGTTTTTCAACCATTCTAGTCGTTTTCTTCGGACTGCTTCAAGCAAACGGCGCGTAACTTCTAGACAGTATTCCTTATTGACCGTTCCAGGCAGGAACTCATGATGTACTAGCCCATTGTAGTCGAAGAAAGCAGTGAGAAGAACCTTCATGTGTGATTGAACTTGTCGAATTTTTTTCGTTCTTGGCTCTTCAGGCAGTTTCCACTGGGGCAGTTGGGCGTTGGTTTCGACGTCATAGCTGTATACTCACGTTTCGTCAACTGTTATAACCTTCTTTACAAGTTCTGGACCATTGTCGACTTCATTCAGTAATTCCCGCGCGATGTCTACGAGACGCCGTTTTTGGTCGAAATTCAACAATTTTGGAACAAACTTTGCTGCTACACATTTCATGCCCCAAACATCCGAAACAATTGCTTGGCACGAACCAAAGGATATGCTGACATCATCAGCAATCTCTCTGATGGTGATTCGGCGATTTTTCAGAATCACCTTCTCTACTTCTTCCACAATGTCGTCTTCTCGACGCTCTTTGAAAGGTTTATACCAACTGCAGACTCTTGTCTTACTCGTAGTAGCCGAAATTCACACTCAACATTACGAATGCGGTGCTGCACTTTATTTCATTTTTCAAGTAAAATTTAATGTAAATTCTTTGATCCGTCTTTTCCAAAAGTAAAAATTTGCCTAACATTCGAAAACACTTACAACCTTTTCGACTGTTAACAATAAGCTAAATATTGAAAACTGCTAAAAAGCATACGTCAGAAACATTTGTACCAAGATATAAAAAATTGGGAATCGGATGTATAAAGTATGCGAAATTAAAAAATTCCTTTTACTTCTTGGTCACACCTCATGGGCGTGTTCTTATTTTATACAGGGTGAACCTGAACTCCACCGACCAAATATCAGAGGCTGCTCAGAGATATTTCCAGAATATTTTGGCACAAGAAACCAGCATTCTCCAGTGGCTCATTCCAGTGTGACAACGAATTATGAATTATTCAGTTTGTTACTTGAATAATCTTTGTCACTGCGAAAATAGCTTCATAACATAGGAATAATCTATAATACGCAACCACTACAATGTACAAACGTACCATAACAACAAATGGAAAAGTACTGTGATGTCACTGCTGGACCATTACAGCACAGTGCTGCAGTGATGTCCTTCTATTGCCCATGATGAATACGTGCATGAGGTGCATATTGGTCAACTATTATTAATCGGTTAACTTATTCAAACTGCTACGTATCACTGTTAACAGACAACACTGACGGAAAAATAAACCCGAGAGAGAACCAGTCAGTACTGATTGCAAGATTGACAGCGAAGAGTTAAGTGTGCGTAACTGTGGTCAATGGCAAGTACAGTGAGTTAATGAATGGAACAAGTTCGCTTCCACGAAAGACATGCAGAGCATACTGTCGACATTGCTCTGTTGTACAGATATTTTGAGTTCAGTACAAATATAAAAATAAATGAGAGTAAGAAATTACGTAGAGTGCAATTACTCTATAGCGAGCCACCAATGACCACATGTTCCTTACACCAAAATATTCGGAAAACATTCCTGAACAACCCCTGCGGATTTGGTCACTTGTATATGCAGTCTACACCCGAGTGAGTGTTATTGAGGTGCAGGGTATTAGGAGACTGTGATCACTAGAGCCTGGGTTTTATGTGTAATCACATAATACTCATTCCCAACGTTACTACACATGTGAAAGTTGCAATTGTTTACGAGTTATGTTGTCAGCGTTGATATATTTCATTTTATCGTTATATATTTTTACGTATTTCACTAAAATTATAAGTTTTTTTTAAATGGCATTCTAGTGCAATAAAACGTAGTTAATGACACTTTGAGATGGATTGCGTGTGGCCGAGCGGTTCTAGGCGCTTCAGTCTGGAACCGCGCGACCGCTACGGTCGCAGGTTCGAATCCTGCCTCGGGCATGGATGTGTGTGGTGTCCTTAGGTTAGTTAGGTTTAAGTAGTTCTAAGTTCTAGGGGACTTATGACCTCAGATGTTAAGTCCCATGCTGCTCAGAGCCATTTGAACCATTTGATGGATTACGAAGGCTATTTTGCTGCTAAATTATCTAATATTAGGAATTTCGGTTCTCGAAAGCAAAGCAGATACAATAACAATACTGTATATGGCATACTAGTAGCCTTATTGGTGTAGTAAAGGGTTTTGTTTACTGTCGAGATTGGCAGTGGGGCAAATGAAAGAGTAGTGGCCCGAAGTTTTCCGACTACTAGCGACTTCTACCGATTCATAACTCGAGAGTGCTTACGCCAAGATAAATCTTAAGAGTTCACGACTGTTTGTGAGTCCGTGATGTCTCTTATTTCATCTAAATTTACCAGTTGTGGAAGTATGAAACCAAAATTTGGTTGGAATAATTACACGTCTGGTGTTTGAAACTAACAAACAATATTTCATCCAAAACAATCTACATTGCTATTTATACATTTCTCCCATCTCTCCGGCAGGTTATGAATGCCACCCAAAAAAAAAAAAGAAAAAAAGGAAAAAAAAAACAGTTCTTCTTAAAGCGAACCAGTCAGCGAGCCATTTTCGTACATTTTCATACGAACTGAGGCGCTGATCAGCGAAAGCGTGTCCCAGTGATGCAAATAGATGATAGTCGGGCAGAGTCAAGTCTGAAAAATATGTCGCATGCCCTAGTATTTCCGAACTGAACACCTCGATCGTTTCCCTGAGCCGTTTAGCTATGTGTGATGGGGCGTTATCATAGAGCAATACGAATCTGTGTTGACTTCTTCCATATTCCGGTCGTTTTTCACGTAATGCTCGATTTAAATCGATCATTTGCTGTACGAGCGTACGACATTGTGAGCCGGGAGTCCCCCATTCGGGTAAGTTAGGCCGCCGAGGGCAAGTGCTTATTGCATTCGACGCCACATGGGGCGACTTGCGCGTCGGAGATGGAGATGAAATGATGATGATGACAACACAACACCCAGTCCCTGAGCGGAGAAAATCTCCTGCCCCAGCCGGGAATCGAACCCGAGCCCCTTGGCCTGGCATTCCGCCGCGCTGACCACTCAGTTAACGGTTCTTGCGGAACCCATTTTCCCACTTTCTGCATCTTCCCTGTATCTTTCAATCGGAGAGAAACGGCTTTCTGCGTCACATTCAATTGTTCCCCGAGTTCTTTTTTAGTATCATCTTCATCCAATAAAGCCTGCAATTCGTTGTCTTCGAACTTTTTCGGAGGTTTCCCGCGCTCATCGTTTCTCACGAATCACCACTTTTGAATTTTCTGAATCGCTCTTATGTGTTTTCCCTAGAGCACGTTCGCCGAAAATTACAAGCATTCGATGCGATTCTGCAGCAGTTTTCTTCAAATGATAACAGAAAACCAATGCTTTCCGCAAATCGAAGTTTGTAGGCACAAAACTCGACATGTTTCCGGTTTTGTAACAGATGCCGATGTTTGGAACTTGGGTTATTGCGTGTTGACGTTCGGTGCCAATTGTTATATGAAGCAGATGGCGCTGCAGACGAGGTCTCACGGGCTCTACACTGAAGGCTAGCACCATCTATAGCGATATTCCGGTTTCATAATTCTACACTTGGTAGATCTTCCGATGAACGACATTTTCATTATTGATGGAGAGATTGTTCTCTTTCGAGCACGCAATGAAGTGCCTACTTCAACATCATACACGTGGCCTGGCGAACACAAAGAACGAAGCAGTGCTATCGTCTAACAATAAGAAGCAAATGTTGTCGACTCAGAAGCAAAAGACTCCAAAGTCCACAAACGGATTTTTCCACGGTATTTGATCTGCTAAAGAACAAATTTCAAATGACTGAATACTACACGTTTCTACAAAAATACTACGGACAATAGGTACCTGATGAATAGACATTGAGGAAAACACTACTTAGATTTTTGTTACGAGGAGGCTCTGAAAAGTATATGCCACATTAAAGATACCACCACATATGGATAGCCGTCGACGAAACAACGAACGTATGTGGACATTTCATTGGCAATCTCATCGTTGGCAAACTCGATGGAGAAGAACGTGTAAAGTAATTATTGATTTCCTGCAAAGTGTTGGAATGCATAAGGCAAAGCCGTGCATTCCGGGTATGCTAGGTAAGCGCCGCTTACCCATACGAATTTCCGGCAGTGAAAATAACTCAACTTTTTCTGTTATCAGTCCTCTGTGTTCTGGAAATATAAATGTTTCTTCCGCAACTCGTGTTTCTGCGATGGAAAAGTTGCAACACTTACCGCTGAGCTAAGAGCATGGTGGAGCGCATGTGTGTGTGTGTGTGTGTGTGTGTGTGTGTGTGTGTGTGTGTGTGCACAAGCGAAATTTTTAACGACTCGGGGAAGCTGTGAGCCGTGAGGCTTCCGCTGCCCTGTTAGCTCACGTGTGGCGTGCGCATTCAAACTCCCGGCCTTCTACTGCCCAGTCAGCTAGCTAACGCATCGCGACAATTTTTTTTTTTTTTCTAAGTGAAAGTCAAGTTATTGTTTGCAGACTTCCAAGTTCAGAAACAATAGTTTTTTCTGTAGAGTGAAACAGAAATTTTAATTAGAGCTGTTGCGTGAAGACGTTCGAAGTTCAGAGCATAATGTAAGTACGGTATTAATTTATTTATTTTACGTTTCATTGCGGCGGTTTGTTGATTACGATACGATGAACAATTACAGTCTTAAATGTATGAGACTGATACGACAAAGTACTATTTACATATAGCTTCCGAGCATATATTCTTTCGAGGGTGGGAAGGAGTAATGGACTGCGTGTGTGGTTCGTAATTTGAAGACGCGGGTTCGAATCTTGGCATCAGCAAAAGTTTAATTTTTTTCTTCGGTCTCATACGTATATCACTGATATATAACACTGTGAAAATGTCTCAAGGATCGTAAAAATTTCATTTATTAATTACGTTTTTTATTCTCTCTAATTATAGTATGGTAGAGGCGGAGTGTATAATACAACAGTTGTTGCTGAAGATGAACCTCCTGCTAAACGGAAGCGTTGTACATCCCTCCATTTTAAGAAGGTTCCTCTAATCTGATATTGTTGACAATGTAGTTGTGCAAATTGAAGAAAGGTTTGAATTATTGCATCAACTTGAATTCATATCTCTGTTGGACCCAAAGACGTATGAAACGTACAAAACAAATTTCCCTACATCTGCATTTGAAAAATTGAGACAAACTCCTAAGGACGTGTTTGATTTTGTTCGACTGACAAATGAACTATCCGTGTTATATGCATATGAAAACTTTAGTAATGATCTCCCACATGAACTTGTGAGATCACTAAAGAGCAGACAATTAGATACAGCTCTGCCTGACGTGTATAAACTAGGTTTACTTTCTGTTACTGTCCAAAGCACAACTGCATCTGTAGAAAGATCTTTTTCTGCATTAAGAAAATTAAATCGTACCAAAGGTGCACACAGAGTCAACAGCGTCTTTCTAGTTTGGCACTTCTACCCATAGAAGCGGATGTTCTTCACAATCTAAGAAGTAGGCATACCTTCTATGATGATGTGATCACTGAGTTCACCAGACAAGAAAGAAGAATGGAATTTACATACAAATACGTAGATAATTGTAAAATCTAGTTCATTAATCGAAATTTGTCAAGTACACGTAACAATAAATATCGTGTTAAGTGAAATAGAATCTCATTTCCGATCCTTTCCGTACATTGACCTAAAGCTCAAAGTCGTTAAGTATTATGGGCTGAGGGACTTCATGAAGAAGTAGCCGTTGTTATGCATTCAGATGTTTTGCCTAGGTCCTGAACGCAGAAAATACCCTACGCTTGTTCTATCCGCATTTGATTCGTTTCTCCGAACTGGCCCATGCAGTGCAACGTACCACAAAAGAAATAAAAAAAAAAAATAGTTTCATGCACCAAGGAAAAAGCCTTACATCATCATGTGCCGCTTTATGAAGAACTGCTGCTGAACCTAGCGTTGCTATCTGAGCCTGTTCTAACGAGGTGGGGTCCTTGGATTGAAACTGTAGGTTTTTATAATGAACATTTTCAAACCATTGAAATCTGTGATTGATTCAGTTCTGAGAGAATCTTTAATTCGAGGAAAAAAAGGAAGGAAGATTAAGGTTTAATGTCATTAGAGTCGGAGCACTATAATCCAGATGGCATAAGAAGTTCCCCGACAGCTCGCAGCACTGTTGCCAACTTTCACTGTGAAGCAGTAAGGGATGCAGTAGAAAACAGTAGGTAGCCGTCAATAGTGCTGCGACAGTGAGGCACTGCCATAGAGACGTTTACAAAATCGTGTTACGGTATTACAATATCATTTTTCTTTGTCAAAGTAGATAAGTCAAATAAATTTGATAGTGCAATAGGGAAACTTGTGAAATCTCGCCTTTTGTCAAAGAAATAGGATCAAATCCGGTACCTCGCACTAGCCATAGCAATAAACAAATGTCTATCTTCTGGTGTCTTTATAGACTTCCTTAAACTGGCGCGCACAGTACCAATATATAAGAAGGGGTATCCAGTGTGTCCAGTGTCCAGCTTCAGAGCAATCTCAGTGGAACCAGTACTAGCAAAAGTTACTGAGTCTGTGATGGACTGCCAGGTACTGAATTACTTCGAGGAAAACAACTTATTCCAAAACACACAGCACGGATTCCGCAAAGTGGGATCAACAGTGACAGCCACACTGGACTTATTAAAAACGATTCGATAGAGTTTTGAAGAGAGAGAGAGAGAGAGAGAGAGAGAGAGAGAGAGAGAGAGAGAGAGAGAGAGAGTGTGGCACTGCCACACTGTGACCTCAGCAAAGCCTTTGATTGCATCTCACACACAACACTAATAGTCAAGTTAAGATGCTATGGTGTTGGAGGTGGTGTTCTATCAACACTCCAATCTTATTTGGAAAACTGAAAGCAGGTAGTATCAGTGCACAGAGCAACTTCTCTTGAACAAAAACTGGAACATGGAGTGCCCCAAGGATCAGTCTTAAGACCTCTCCTATTCCTCATATATGTCAATTATATGAGCTGTAATAGTCAAATGTTGCAGTTTGCAGATGACACTACCCTTATTGACAAAGGACATACAGCTGCAGAAGCTCTTGGTGCATCAAATTTGATGTTTGAAGAAATAAAAGAATGGTTCATCATAAATAAAATGAAGATCAATGAAGAAAAAAACCCAACATTTGATACACAGTCTAACCAACATTGAAGAGCAAGAAAACATGGAGACTGTCAGACTACTGGGCTTCAAGATTGACAGCAAACTCTCCATGAATGATCACACTGCACGTGTATGCACCAAACTTTCTCGTGTGATATACCTTCTGAAGAAGCTGAAGAGGGTAATAACTGACCAGTTTCTGACAATAGTCTACCATGCACTCTTCCACAGCCACATTAGCTATGGACTGTTGTTGTGGGGACACTCCTCAGGCTGCAAAGATGTGTTGCTATTACAAAAAAAGCCATCAGGATCATATCATCTAGCAAAAGACTGGACCACTGTAAGCCTATTTTCACCAGGCTAGGCATAATGACTGTTTTTAACCAGTATATGTTTTTCTGCCTCATTTATATAAAAGAAAATCAAAGGAATTTTAGCATAAGACAATAAATACATAATCATGACACTCGCTGTAACAGGAACATTGAAGTGCCGAGGTGTCGCCTATCAAGTACACAAGACAGCTATCCAACAGTCACCCTAAAAATGTACAATCAACTGCCTCCATGTACATCTACATCTGAAATCCCTGCCACCTGAATTATTTCGGAAAAAAATTGCTCAAGACTTGAAACAACATGTACTATATTCCCTGGAAGAGTTTTTCCACAGTGGTTATAGTGAATGGACAAAATAATAAATATTATTATGTTTTATATATAATTTTGCCTAAATTTAATCTTCTATGTTCTCAGTTAACTGCACATTTAATTTTGTTTTACTTAAAGAACATATTTTGCCAAAACGAAACTTTATGTGTGTGATTTACATGGTTTTGTAAACATTTTGCTTTATGGTATTTTCATTTGCTGCTATGAAATTTTACTTTCCTGTTTAGTTATATTTCAGGTTCTCTATGTTCTGTGTGTTTTTGTGCACTGCATAAATATATTCTTTTATTTGTAATATAAATTTTGTATATGGTGTTGTATAAATGTTAGTCGATAAACATTGTATTTGTGACGCAGTCTGCCCAGCCATGGCTGGTAAACGACGAAGATAAAGCATTTCATCATAAAATGTGACCGCTTGGAGTGCTGACATTGTGACAGGCTGACAGCTATTTGACGTCTGTAGTGTGTGTGTGTACAAAGATGGTGCAAAATTTAGTTGGTGTGTTCTTCCAGATGCTACCTGTTATTGAACCTTCTGGGCTTTTGGGTCTGCCACATTTTGATACTGCATTTTTCAAAGTAGGGACTGGTGATATGTCTTCAGCAGTGATACAACTTTTCCAAGTTCCTGGAACTTCGTGTTGGGCTTTATTCACAGGGATATGGTTGTCGCAAGAAATGAAGTTGAATGCTGAATGGAATCAGATGATGAGACATTCAAGTTACTTGTTTTTGAGGGAGGGATGGATACCGACCTAGATGCATTGCTTCGGATGTAGCTGGAGAATCAGAATTTACAATTGTAGTAATTGGTTCAGCATACTGCAGAGCTGGGATACTTTCTTCCTCTTCTTTGATCGAATCGGGATCAAAATCCTGGAAAATTATTCATTTACAGGATTTAGTTCCATAGCCTTGAACCCATTCATAGCTATCTGACCTGTCTGAACCGTCAAATATGTTCTAACAAACAGCTCAGAAACCTCATAATATACCACATTTTTATTTTGCAATTGCCAATCCCCAATTTCCTCACTGCAGTAATGTCTTAATGGCAAGGGGCTGGATCTTGTGAGTGATTTGTTGTGGTAGCTAAATATGCTGACATGAGATTTCTGAGCCCCATTCATCAGATGAAGATTTCTAGTAGGGCTGAAGTGGCCATCCAAAATGAGGAGAATTGAAAGTTATGCAATGAAAGTGAAGTGATCAAATTAGTCCAAAAAAGCTTCAAAACTAATCCATCCAGACTACTGGCATCAGAAAATATGTCCTAGATAAGCCCATCTTGCCAGAAGATGACTGAAGTCCTTGCATGGTAATATCATAAAAGGAAGGATAAATATGCCACTCAGATTCATTCAGACTACAGTTGTAATTAAGAAGCCCCTCTCAGGAGATGTCATTGACCCTATTTGTCACGTATCATTCAAAGCAAGGATTATGGGCAGCTTGCCCTGGACTACAGATAATTCCACTTCGTCCCAGTTAAAAATACGTAAAGGAGGGCAGTTATGAGCTTCTAATGCTGCTTCATAGAGATCAAAGAATTTCACTCCGTTTCTCTATTGAAGCCCTTGACAGTAGCAACAAATGTACCAGTCAGAGTACAAAGGAATAATTTGTGACCATGTCTTTGCATGAAGCATTTGAATGTCTTTATCTACGACTTCTTTCATGATAAAAAACAGACTTGAAATAACTTTCAGTTCACCCAGCTGACATTCAAGCCTCTTAACATCATTCCTTGTGCAAACAAAATATTTCTTCTCCATCATTAGCAAATTTTCAATTAGATTTTTTTCGAGTTCATCTGGTAATACTGGTTTCCATCCAAGTTTAGACAGTACAGCTTCAGTGAGACAGTACAGCATCAGTGGGTTCAGTGTGTGATCATACATAATCAAGTAGCTTTGCATCACTTACATCAAATCTCTTGGAAGAGATGGAAAGAGGGAAGTGCATGATCACAATCTGGCAGCGCACCTTCCCTCATGCTTCTACACTTTGCTCCCTTCCCATCCACCCTGTTACACCCCACAACACAAATTATCCCTCAGAGTTAGACGTGGTACACACATTTAACATTTGTTCCTAACCTACTTCATTTAACAGTAAAGATTAATTTTATACTATTAAAATACTATTTTTAATAATATGTGATTTTTCCACCCCATGCAATGTAGAAGCTATTAGTCCTAAAGAAAAAATGAATAGGACCACTGCAGGCGCCTCTGCTGCATGGTCGCTGGCCTCGTGGAAGTCAACGTGTTAAAAATGTGGCATTTCTATTGGATATTACCTTTTCTTTGCTCTTTTAGAAGAGGAGCAAGATAGAGAGTGGTCTATAGCTATCTACTTTCAATATGTTTCCTTTCTTGAAAACTGGGGTTACTTGGGCTATTTTCAAAAGGCCAGGAAAACTTTGACATTAAAGTGCTATTAATTGCAGTGGAAAGGGGTCCTGATATGTTTGCCTATAATACGATTTTCTTATTTAGCCCATCATATTTCACAGACTTAAAGAGTTTTGTGATGCCTTTACTGTGTTTTTTGTATCATTGGTGAGGTAAAGAGAGTATTTATCTGTCTTTACAAGTAGTTGATAGAGATTAGTTGGAAAAATATCTGTAATTGCACATGGAGGTCTGTATATACAATACCCACAATTATAATATATTATCTTTCCCACCTATAGTTTATAACAGGCAGTTCAATGACACAACACTTACATTTACAGCACAGCAATTACTACAACTTTCTGCAAATACTGAAACACCACCACCAAGCTTGATCTCCCAGATGAAATATGAGCAAAGATTCATTGTTACTGGGTGCATAGTGAGAATTTTTTCTTCAGGACACCAGTGCTCAGTGATAACTAATACATCTGATTTATTAAAACATGCTATGGTTTCCTAATCATTGTGCTTATTTTGTAGACTTCTAAAGTTCTGGTCGATAAACTTCAAATTGAATGTTTCTTTACCTGAAGTTTTCTTGTGTAGTATTTTGTAACACAGCGTGTAAATTATTAATTATGTCACTTAAAGTATTATTTTTACACATATTACTTGTATCGTGATCCCCTTTCCTTCTGCCTGCAACTAAAAAAAATTCGAACTGGCATGCAGCATTATTTTTTGCCAGTGCACAGTGTTTGACCCTATTTCTTCTAAAACGAATGTCTTCTATACTTTTGCTGGTATTGCTCTAGGTGATGGCGAATATGTAGCTTTTGTAGTTACTGCTCATGCCTGGTCTGGTATTTCTGATGTTGATGGCTGCTCAGTTGTTTGTTGAGACTGGAACTGATGCTGCTCCTGTTGGCTTCACTATTGGAAGTACACCTACTGCTTTTGCCTGTTTTTGTTTCTGTTGTAATGTCAGCTGAGGTTGTATTTTCTATACCACTGCTTTCAGAATGGTAGTTCACTAATGCTGATGGCTGCTCTGCTGTTTCAGGATACACCACTGGAAGGCTGGTTTGTACAGATTATTACCTTGCAGGGTGAGTTTTTCTAATGTTTCAGTGATTTTTCCACTGAGTAGTCTCTTGGAACTTTGTTCAGATGCATTCTACTATTCATATACTTTTGCATAATGTCCACACTAATAAAATGGGCATTTGAGTACAATTTGCAGATCATATGGGACCATCTGTTTGCCTTTTTAATTTAAAACTTTACATAGGAAGTAGGAATGAGAATGTGTCTGCATGTATCCCTGTTACAATTACGATGTCCTTTCTTGAAGAATGAAGAACTTGCCTTAGGTTACAGACTGCAGTCACCAGTTCATTACTATAATCATTGTTTCCACCCCCAATCAACACAATAAACTGTCCTGCTCAATGTTTTTGATAACTTCACCCATGGGTTCCCCAGGTTTAACACTGCTACGTAAATTCACATTGAACTCATTATGCAAGAATCCTGCAAGACTGCATCAATAGCTGCCGGAATACACAGCTGTTTCTGTAGTTTACATTATTGAGAAGGTTCTTACTTGTGTTTACAAATTTGTGCAAAATTCTTCACTTCACGTTTTTTCCACAGTTGTAGCATTTACACCTGTATGTAGGTTCTCACAACTGGTACTACTACTACTACTACTACTACAATTTAAGCTGTCTCAAAATCGAGCATTTATAGACACTTCAGTGCAGAAATGTTTCCCACCATTAACTGCATTTCTTCTCTAGTTCATCAAATCTACAGCTTAACATGCACATTTTGCTTAAAAGCACCACAATTACGTCGTCTTTACAGTATTTTTCATTTTGTTTGTGAGCGAGCCGCCACTGATACATCATGAACAAATCCATATCTTCTAATTTGAAGTGCTAAAATGATACACAGTTCCGCACTTCACACAAATTATTCCTTTTACTGCATGCTTCTGCCAGTGGCAAGAATCTGAGTCACTTTTTTTTTTGGCGGATCTTCCTAAAATGACATACTAGGTACACATGCAATTTTTGTGTCGCACTTTTCTGTTTCACTTGTGCTTGTTTCAAATACTTTTGTGACAATATACATCACACACAGCTGGTCAGAATACAAACCAAGATATCTGCAAGACTAACACTTCTGGTCTACTTTCATCTCATAAGCCACAGAACTGCATTTTATCGAAGAAACACACTGTATGTGGGACTGAGGCTTGCCAATACTTTACCAAGTTGAGTCACATCACTCGCCACCATGAAATTTAAAACAAGACCAAAAAGAATATTGATTGCTAATCCACACTGCTCATCTAGTGAGTATCTTTGTTTTGTACAGAATAAAGGCAATTTTAAGTAGGCTTCATCTGTGTTTAGATTCATTTAATATAAACACCTTATCACCCAGCTTTGTTCAGTCATTTCTTAAATAACAAATCTCAAATAATTCTTAGTTCCTTACATGAAATGCTCTCTACCTTCAAATCAAGGCTCACCTATAACTAAATTACTTATAAACCTGTCTTGCCATGTCACCGTTTGTTGCAAAAATTAAAAAAAAAAAGATGTAAATACACATATGTATTTGTTAGAATGTATGCAAGAAATTCTCTTGTGTAATATACCTCCTAAAGATTAAAAAAGTGATTACAGACCAGTTTCTGATGATTGTCTACTATGCTTTGTTCCACAACCACATTTTGTATGGATTACAGCTATGGGGTCATTCTGCAGGCTGCAATGACATGCTGCTATTGCAAAAGAAGGCAATAAGAATTATTACATCGAGCAGCAGCCAGGGACACTGCAGACTGTTATTCAGAACATTGGGAATAATGACTGTTTATAGCCACTATGTGTCATCATGTCTCATCCACATAAGGGAAAACCTAGGCACCAACAGAAAGAGGCAAAACAAATCAATAAACATAACACTCACAGCAAAGAAGACATAAATTTACCAATCTGCCGACTGTCCAAAACAAAGAGACAGTTTTCCAGTGATCGCTGTGAGGATGTTCAACAAACTACCTGTTGAATTGCAGACCCTGCTGCTGGACAACTTCAAGAAACAAATTGCTGAAGGCCCAAAACAATGCCCACAATACTCGGACCAAGAATTCTTTGACTGTGAAGAAAGCGAATGGACACAGTGAACATGACATATCTATATACATTACCTGTATAAAGTTTAGATGTTATTCTGTAATTCATTATATTGTAATCACTTGATTGTAACTTTGACACAGTCTGTCCAGCCATGGATGGTGAATGACAAAGACCAGTTAATAAATGGTATGAACTGACAAATTCAGAAAAATAATCAATGCATCATCTGATGTTGAGTAAAAAAATTATTATTATTATTATTATTATTATTACTATCAATATATTGTTACCACATATGATACAGACAGTCTGTTAGAACGTATCTGTTTAAATAGGGGCTGGTCCTTGTTGCATATGAAATGACAGTTTGATGTTGTCCATTATAAATGGTTTTGTGAAAGCCTATAACTTTGAAAAGAATGGGTTTGTTTATAAATAACTTTTCGTCTAATAGTCATGGTTTTCTTTTATTCATATTTTACATGAAACTTTTTTGGAAAATGATTTCCATTTTCAAGTGTGTTCTCTCTTTGTGCTATGCCATTTTTACTTAAAGATGGCATAGTACAAAGAGAAAACCACTTGAAAATGGGAATCATTTCCCAAAATGCATCGAGTAAAATATGAATAAAAGAAAAGCATGTTTGGTAGCAGAGAAATAAGTGTAATGGGTGTTTCTTTTATTAATTTATGTACTCTGCAACTATATGTGATTGGTATATGACAGTTGGCAACCATTCCCTAATATATAATTGGTGAACAAGGAACAAATGTTTCACATGAAATTTTACCACATAAACCAACAATACATTTAATTTGCAGTTAGTTACTCATATTGAAAGGAAAAAAAAAATGAACCGTACATAGCTTTGAAGTTGTCTTGCTTCCACAATATTACAACAATCAGCAGAAATTGCGAATGCATTTATTTCAAGTTCCATGGTACCTCTGAATACCTCATTATCAGAGGGAAAATTGTGTAGTGTAGAAGTTTTCCTAACATAGTAGACCTTTATGTGCAACTCAGGCCTTTCTGGATGCATTTTTACTTACATTGAGGTGATGAGTCGTGGGATACAGCCTAATACTGTGTCAGACCGCCATCTGTCCACTGTAGTGCACCAACTAGATGTGGCATGGACTCAACAAGTCACTGGAAGTCCCCTGCAGAAATATTGAGCCATGCTGCCTCTATATTTGTCCATAATTGCAAAACAGTTGCACGGTTTTGTGCATAAACTGTCCTCTCAATTGAGTCTCATAAATCTTCAATGGAATTCATACTGGACGATCTGTGTGGCCAAACCATTTGCTTGAATTGCCCAGAATGTTCTTCAAAGCAATCGCGACCAGTTGTTGCCTGCTGATGTGACACACTGTCATCCATAAAAATCCCATTGTTGTCTGGGAACCCGACATCCATGACACTACCATCAGCTCTTGCCAACTGAAATTTGGACTCATCTGACCACACCATGGTTTTCCAGTCATCTACAGGCCAACCAATATAGTCACGAGCCCAGGACAGGTGCTGCAGGCAATGTTGTGCTCTCAGCAAAGGTACTTGTGTTGGTCATCTTCTGCCACAGCTTATTAATGCCAAATATTGCCGCACTGTCTAGTGGATACATTTGTCATATGTCCCACATTTATTTCTGTAGTTATTTCACATAGTGCTGCTTGTCTGTTAGCTCTGGCAATTCTATGCAAACACCACTGATCTTGGTCATTGAGTGAAAGCTGTTGACCACAGTGTTGAGCATAGTGAGAGGTAACACCTGCAACGTGGTATTCTCAGCACACACTTGAGAGTGTGGATCACCGAATATTAAATTTCCTAACAATTTCCGATGAGACACTTAAAGTAGTAAAGGAGTTTTGCTATTTAGGGAGTAAAATAACTGATGATGGTCGAAGTAGAGAGGATATAAAATGTAGACTGGCAATGGCAAGGAAAGCGTTTCTGAAGAAGAGAAATTTGTTAACATCGAGTATAGATTTAGGTGTCAGGAAGTCGTTTCTGAAAGTATTTGTATGGAGTGTAGCCCTGTATGGAAGTGAAACATGGATGATAACTAGTTTGGACAAGAAGAGAATAGAAGCTTTCGAAATGTGGTGCTACAGAAGAATGCTGAAGATAAGGTGGGTAGATCACGTAACTAATGAGGAGGTATTGAATAGGATTGGGGAGAAGAGAAGTTTGTGGCACAACTTGACAAGAAGAAGGGATCGGTTGGTAGGACATGTTTTGAGGCATCAAGGGATCACAAATTTAGCATTGGAGGGCAGCGTGGAGGGTAAAAATCGTAGAGGGAGGCCAAGAGTTGAATACACTAAACAGATTCAGAAGGATGTAGGTTGCAGTAGGTACTGGGAGATGAAGAAGCTTGCACAGGATAGAGTAGCATGGAGAGCTGCATCAAACCAGTCTCAGGACTGAAGACCACAACAACAACAACAACAACAACAACAACAACAACAACAATAATTTCCGAAATGCCATGTCCAATGCATTGAGCTCCAACTACCATTCCACATTCAGAGTCTTTTAATTTTCACTGTGCGGCCATAATCAAAATTCAAACCTTTTCGCATGAATCACCTGAGTACAAATGACAGCTCCACCAATGCACTATCCTTTTATACCTTGTGTACACAATACTACCACCATCTGTATCTATATCACTATCCCACAACTTTTATCCCCTAAGTGTGAAAACAAGATGAATGCTTCAATTATAGCATTTATTCAAAGTGCACATACACTTGTTTGCTTCTTCAGGCAACAAGCTCTCATCATCAATCTCATTTCAACAAAGTATTGATGATACTCATACACAGAACCTGAGCCATTTCACATCCGTAACATTTATGAGTAGAGATCAGTTACTTACGGACAATTTTTTGTCACAACAGATACCCTGAATCCTGATCATGTAAGCAACTCAAGCTGAGCGAGTGAAATATGGAGATCACCTTTAACAAACAAATGATTTGAAGAGATTAATCCTTTCCCTACAGCAGCACTATTTTATCCAGTATTGGTAGTATCCTTAAAAAATATGAAGGTAAATGCGCTTTACATTCTTTCACGTGTGTCTGACCTTTCCTGGGTTCTGCGAAGGACAACATGGGCCTCATATGACACAGTATTCTTGAAATCTTTGAGAGTTTGGAAAATCTCAACATTGGTCAAAGTTCTTACACTATCTGGGACTGGGAGCAATGGTAAAAAATAAAGCACTGTTGACACCACATGTAGTTAGGGCAGAGAAAGTGTTTGCATTTTTGCAACGGATAATTTAAGTTAGAGAAAGGAATAATACAATGGCAAGGCACAGGATGTGCGCTGAGTATTCTACGATTGTATCAAATACAGAGTGTGCTGTAACAGGAGGAATAAGGAGGTGACCATGTGCATATTAAAATTTGATGGTCTATCCAATGGACAAATTTAAACATGTGCTGTGTCCAAGTGCCAGCACTAGGGGCTGTAGATTGGCACCTGCAAACTTTGATTTATCATGATACTTTGCACCCATTTCAAGGACTGCATCAACTGTTAGCAGCATCAGCTAATGATGTTGAGGGAGTACTCGATCAAAATTTTTTGAAGTTTCAGTGACTCTATCTGACGCAGTGCCTGGGACCCGCAGCAACAAGAATAATGTTCATCCAAAAATGCATAACTACAAATTTTAAACAAGGATATTTGCTTTAGTATAATTACTGTGTAGACTATCTAGTTATTAGTGCTGTAGGATAACATAACACTCAAGAACAAATTTTTAATATCAAAATACTTTGGATAAACGTGTGATTAAATGCATATGTCTCAATATGTAAAACATAAAGCAGTCAACAAACATGTTCATGAGAGAGGCACTGTAGGTACGAAGTACATACTCGTCAATAATGCTTAACCAATCAACAGCACAATTGCAACAAATGTAACACAGTCAGATGAATAAATATTGTAGTCTTCAACATATAAATATAAAAACATTTGCATACAATAATATTAACAAATAACCATTTGTGCAGGCTTAAAAAGACTGTACTAAAGGAAATGCTGCCCAGTGGTCATCACAGATCAAAAACAGCTTTGGCTTTGTCTGCTATCATCATGGCAATGGCTAGACTTGATGTAGCTCCAGGTGAAGGAGCATTCCGGCAATGGAGAATACGTTCACCAAACTCCCCTATTGCTCCAGTGTGAAAGACAAAGTCATCAACAAGCTGCCCTGAAGTATCCATGGCTTGAGCTCGAACTCCAGCAGGCCCTCTGAAAGATATGTACTTTCATTACTCAATGAACATATCATTTACTTCAAGATTACCACACAAAAAAGCAGGTTCAAATGAAATTATATATAATAAATTTATGTTGTAGCACAGGAATGTAAAAGCAAGGAAATCAGTAATGTTGACTGACTGACTGACTAATCTTGCATTTCTTCAGCTGGTGAAGGGAAGACAGAAGTTCAAATTTTGCATAGATCGCAATTTAATCCAGACTTAAGAAAAATCGTAGAAAGGTAAGGAATCAAAAGAAAGAGAGGAACTTTAGTAAGCTGAAAGAGCCAGAAGAGTGAGCATTTTAAAGGGGGGCATTAGGCAAAAATTAGCTGAAACCAGGGAAAAGAATAGAATAGATGACAAATGGGTAAGTTTGAGGGATGAAACAGTGAAGGCAACATATAATCAAACATGCAAAAAGATGAGGCCCAGAAGATACACTGAATTTAATAGATAAACAAGTAAATATAAAAAATGTGGCAACTGAAAACAGACACATAAAAAAGTTATAATGGCAGAAAGCGCAAACTGGCAAAGCAGGAATATGTAGAGGAGAAATGCAAATTGTTGTACGGCCCTGAGAAAGGAACAGTGAGATCATCAGCTCCCTTACCCTACTAATTAGAGACAAATATGGTGTATGCAGTGAAAAGTATGCACCAAAAGGTAAATTATAAAATGTAATACTCAGCCACCCTGTTACACTCTCTCTTGCCTCACAGTCACACTTTCGGGTAGCAGACCAAAGTCAGTTTATGATTAAAATATACAGACAGTAACAACACAGAAGCTAACATAATGTAACAGGGAACTATGCCCCGTTAATAAATGGAAAAATACAAGGTGAAGCAATCTCCTTGGAAAAACATTAAAACTGTCTACCTAATAAACTACTGAAATAATCAATTTTTGACAATATAATGTGATTGGATAGGTAAAAAAAAAAAAAAAAATACTCACCAAGCAGCAGCAGGAGAACATGCACAAAAATGTTTAACTTATGCAAGCTTTTAGAGCCAGTGGCTCCCTCTTCTGGCAGAAGAGAAGAGAAGGAAAAGGACTTGAGAGGTTTAGGAAAAAGGATATAGTTCAGATAAGTTACCCAGAATCCTGGGTCAGAGGAGACTTACCAGACAGGATGAAAAGGAAAGACTGATTGTTAGGTACTGCACCAGATGATATTTGAAAACCTGAGATCTTAAAGATGGAAGACAGGGTACTTCCCAAGACAGAGATTACTGCTAAAACATCTTGCACGAGTTAATATGAGTGAAAAGCTAAGAGCACTGTATGTAACGGAGGTGGGAGGGGGGATAGGGAAAACTAGACAGGTCAACAATGAAAGATGTAGAATACTAAAATAGAGTGAAGAAAGGAGTAGTTACTGTGAAGAAATGCTGAGACCAAAGGAATTAATGTAAATTAAGGCCAGGTGTATAGCAAGAACCAAGGGCATGTTGTAGTGCTAGATCCCACCTGCAGAGTTAAGAGAAACAAGTGTCTGGGGAAAGAATCCAGATGGTGTGTGCAGTGAAACAGGCACCGAGATCATGACCGTCATGTTGTGCAGCATGTCCTACAGCATGATATTTGTATTGCTGGCATACACCCTCTGCCTATGCCCATTCATCCTGACTGATACCTGGGTGGTAGTCATGTTGATGTTAAAGGCTTTTAAGTGTTTACATAACAGCTGCTATATGAGTGTCATTTCACAGGTGGGTCTCCCTTTGATGGTATTTGTTTTGACAGCTATAGGGCTGGTATAGGTGGTGGTAGGAGGGTGCATAGGCCAAGGCTTGCCGTGGGGATGGTCACAGGGGTAGGAGCAACTGGGTAGGGATATGGGTACAGAAGGATCATGGGGTCTGACAAGGATATTGCGGAGATTGGCAGGGTGACATAAAGCTATTCTAGGTGTGATGGGCAAAATCTCAAGACGCAAAGGATCTCATTTCAGGCATAATTTTAGGAAGTTACGGCCTTGTTGAAGTAGCTGATTAATACATGCAAGAGCATGATAATACTGAGTGTCAAGAAGTGTCTCCCGAAGTTCTTTTTGAAGGGATCAGCAGTACCAGGATTGGATGTGATGGCCTGGGAAATTTGCTTTTGAACTGGGCTGGTGGGGTAATTATGTTCAGTGAAGGCTGAGGTGAAAATGGTGGTGTATTGCTGTAAAGAGTCTGCATCTGAACAAATAAGTTTGTCTCAAATGCCAAGGCCGTATGGGAGGGAATGTTTGACGTGGAAAGGATGGCAACTGTCAAAACTTAAGTACTGTTGTTTGTTAGTAGGTTTAATGTGGACTGAAGTGTGTAGCTGGCCTTCGGTGAGGATGAGGTCAACACCAAGAAAAGCGGCATGGAATTTGGAATAGGACCATGTGGAATTTAATAGGGAGAATGTATTTAGAGATTCCTGGAATTTTAACAGGTCAACCTCACCATGAATCCAAATGGCAAAGATGTCACCAATGTATCTAAACCAAACTAGGGGCTGAAAGCTTATCGATCCCAAGAAAGCCCCCTCCAAGCAATTGGCAAAGATGTCACCAATGTATCTAAACCAAACTAGGGGCTGAAAGCTTATCGATCCCAAGAAAGCCCCCTCCAAGCGACCCATGAAAAGTTTGGCACAGCTGCTATATGACATGTCATTTCACAGGTGGCTCTCCCTTTGATGGTATATGTTTAGACAGCTATAGGGCTGGTATAGGTGGTGGTAGGAGGATGCATAGGGCAAGGCTTGCAGTGGGGATGGTCACAGGGGTAGGAGCAACTTAGCTGCTACATCTGCTGCTTCATTACCCTGAATTCCCTCTTGCCCTGGTAATCAGCAGAATGATACCTCCTTCTACTGCCTCTGTAAGTGAAAAAGTATACCACTGATCAACTGCATATACTTTTTTGTTGGGTATGTGTGACAAATAGCCTGAAGGGCACTTAGGGAGTTGTTGCAGTTGTTGCATCCTGGTTCCCACAGCCATACCCCTGATCCATTTGTATGTCTGCCCCTCAAAGATGAAGTAATTGTTGGCAAATATAAAGTTGATTATGGTGAACATGAAGGATGTCTTAGGTTTGGAATCAGTGAGCACTGACTGAGGAAATGTTTAGCAGCAGACAGACCATGAATGTGGGGGATGTTGGTACAGAGGGCGATGGCATCAATGGTGACAAGAAAGGTTCATGGAGGGAAATGAACAGGAATGGATTTCAGATGATCTAGGAAATGGTTGGTATCTTTAATAGAGGAATAAGTCTTTATACTATGGGTTGTAGGTGTTAATGATCTAAGGCAGATGTAAGTTTGAGGGGTGCCCTATGCTCTTTCTACACCCATCACAGTACCCTATGGCTCCTACAACTGTGACCATCCCCACTGCAAGACTTGACCTATGCACCCTCCTACCACCACCCATACGAGCTCTATAACTGGCAAAACATATACTATCAAAGGGAGAGCCACCTGTGAAACGACACATCATAAACCAGCTGTAATATAAACACTGTTCAGCTTTTTAAATCAGCATGACTATCATACAGGTATGAGTTAGGATGAATGGGCATAGATAGAGGATGTATACTGGCCATACCAATATACTGTTGCAGAGTATGCTCTACAACGTGACAG
Source organism: Schistocerca nitens (assembly GCF_023898315.1). NCBI lineage: Eukaryota > Metazoa > Arthropoda > Insecta > Orthoptera > Acrididae > Schistocerca > Schistocerca nitens. The sequence continues at coordinate 333,534,982 of NC_064620.1, read as the reverse complement.
TCGTAACCCCGGTGCCCATCTCACCACACACACTATCTGGATTCTTCCCCCAGACACAAGTTTCTCCAAATTCCACAGGTGGGAACTAGTGTTACAACATATTCTTGGTTCTCACCACCCACATGGTCTTAATTTACATTAATTCCTCCGGTCTCAGCATTTCTTCACAGTAACTACTCCTTTCTTCACTCCGTTTTAGCTTTCCACTTCTTTCATTCTCTGACCCATCTATTTTTAGCCATCCCCCCTCCCACCGCTGTCACATACAATGCACTTTCCTTTTCACTCTTATGAACTCATGCACAATGTTTTAGCAGTAATCTCTGTCTTGTGTATTACCCTGTCTTCCACCTTTAAGCTCTCAGGTTTTCAAATCTCATCTGGTACAGTCCCCAAAAATCAGGCTTTCCTTCTCATCCCGTCTGGTAAGACTCCCATGATCTGGGATTCTGGGTGACTTTTCTGAACTGTATCCCTTTTCCTAAACCTCTCCAGTTCTTTCCTTTCACCCTTCTTCCTTCCCCCTCAACTATTATGCCGGAAGGAGGAGACTCGGGCTCCAAAAGCTTGCATAAGTTAAACCTTTTTGTGTGTATCTTCTCCTGCCACTACTTGGTGACTACATTTCTTTACCTATCCAATCATATTATATAATAAACTACTGTGAAGTTCAGACATGAAACACCAACAACATTCAATTCATCATCTCCTAAAATAGATGGCAGGTCTGCTGGTAAGCTGGATGCAGCGCTTATAGTTTGATATACAGCACACACTGTTAAAATGGGATGTACAGACACCTACACACCACAAGCCAAAAGCTAGCGTATTCTGCCTCCTGCTGGAGGAGAAATCCATACATCAGAGGACATTGCCCTATCTGGAGGACTGTTAACTGTACGTCCTCTCACTGAAATGGCCAGAAAGAGGAACACCACAGACATGCTGTTTGTTTCACTGACCGCAGCATGTTGTTCCCCAACCCTAACTACTACTCCTCCCACAGACGCAGGATCCTACGCCTCAGGTGAAGTAACTGCACAGATATGGGCAGCATGCTCAGAAATTGTATTTTCCACACACGTATTCTTAGCTGCTACATCTGCTGCTTCATTACCCTGAATTTCCTCTTGCCCTGGTAATCAGCAGAATGATACCTCCTTCTACTGCCTCTGTAAGTGAAAAAGTATACTACTGATCAACTGCATATACATTTTTGCTGGGTACGTGTGACAAGTTGCCTGAAGGGCACTTAGGGAGTTGTTGCAGTTGAGGAATTTGGTAGCATGATAACACTGCATTGCAGCATTAGAAAATTGTAGCGAAATGCGGGAAGATCTGCAGCGGATAGGCACTTGGTGCAGGGAGTGGCAACTGACCCGTAACATAGACAAATGTAATGTATTGCAGATACATAGAAAGAAGGATCCTTTATTGTATGATTATATGATAGCGGAACAAACACTGGTAGCAGTTACTTCTGTAAAATATCTGGGAGGATGGGTGAGGAACGATTTGAAGTGGAATGATCATATAAAATTAATTGTTGGTAAGGCGGGTACCAGGTTGAGATTCATTGGGAGAGTACTTAGAAAATGTAGTCCATCAACAAAGGAGGTGGCTTACAAAACACTCGTTCGACCTATACTTGAGTATTGCTCAACAGTGTTGGATCTGTACCAGATTGGGTTGACGGAGGAGATAGAGAAGATCCAAAGAAGAGCAGCGCGTTTCGTCACAGGGTTATTTGGTAACCGTGATAGCGTTAAGGAGATGTTTAGCAAACTCAAGTGGCAGACTCTCCAAGAAAGGCGCTCTGCATCGCGGTGTAGCTTGCTCGCCAGGTTTTGAGAGGGTGCGTTTCTGGATGAGGTATCGAATATATTGCTTCCCCCTACTTATACCTCCCGAGGAGATCACGAATGTAAAATTAGAGAGATTCGAGCACGCACGGAAGCTTTCAGACAGTCGTTCTTCCCGCGAACCATACGCGACTGGAACAGAAAAGGGAGGTAATGACAGTGGCACGTAAAGTGCCCTCCGCCACACACCGTTGGGTGGCTTGCGGAGTATAAACGTAGATGTAGATGTAGATCTGCTACAATCCCCCACACCACAAAAAAGCATGTATATAATCGTCATACACAGTGATTGCATGAGGCAAGCAAGCCTTGAGAACATATTTTGGAAATGACACAACACAGAGAGTGGAATTCCCTGTCTTAGACCCAACAGTGCAAACCAGAATACATTCACAGTGCCCAGATAAAATTCTGTAAAACATTGATTTAAAAACATAGCCTGGGGTATAATTCCTTTTGTATGCTGACATATCAAAAAGAACTCTGGGAATCTTTATTAACCAAGGAATTGAACAACTCCAACCTCATAGTACAGAAACATGGTCCACATTAAGAGCTGCTAGATCCTGCCGCACACAAATCCCAAATGGCATCATTGCTCGTGGTCTATTTCTGAATAGTCGGTCCATTAGAGGGCAAACAATGGTATGGAATGCTGGTGGCTGTGGGGTTGATAGTAGGCCACATATATAGTGCATCAGAAGCATTCTGCCACTGGAAGATGAACAGTGGCTCACCAGCCTCAACACAAGAGGCTGAGAATCAGATTGGTTCTGTGTGCTCCTCGCACAAACACCTCGTAATACTGGAGCAGACATGTTTGGTCTGCTTCCCATCATCCTTGGCTGACGCATTTCAAAATAATTCAATGGTTTTAGACCTGTAGCCTTTTATTCTTCAGATATGGCAACCATGTCAGCTTTCAATCAAATGTGAGACAAAGAAACTTTACCAAACTTTTAAAATCGAGAACACTACCCCTCATTTTAAGAATAGGCAGATTAAGAGGGCAACAAGAACAGCTAACTCATTCTCCAAAACAATGACTTAACTGAAATCCAAATTAGTCAGTAATTCTTAAATATTCATATATTCTGAAACCACAATATTCAGTTTATGTTTGACTGAAATTTAGTCCACGTATGAGGGTTTCAAAAGGATAAAAAAAAAAGCTGTTTAAAATGTTTGATGGTCTGTATCTCAATCTCAATATATTTCAGTTAAGTCACATTTCTCTGAGGAAAATTTAAAACCTGTGCTATCTGCTCACTCCTCCAAGCACGTTATCATTAACTGCTGCTGATGAGATCTAATTGCAGTGTTGAATGAGAAGCAGAATATGGCAAAGTCATCCACAAACAATGAACATCAGATGGAAGACTTAACCATTGACATAATATCATTTATGGCAATAGCAAACAGACTCACACTTAAAACAGATCACTGAGGGACACCATTTTCTTGTTCAAACTGCTCGGAAAGAGTAACACCGACATGATACACAAGACATAATGTGGAAAGGAAGGCCCGAATGAATATTGGTGGTCATTCACTGGAGTCACATTTGTGAAGCTGTCCTAGGATGTGATGTTTCCAAGTCATGTTGTAGGCACTCTCAAGTTAAAAAAAATATGTATGAGGTGCTATCTGGGTAGGGAAGATAGTTATATTTCCACCTCCAGCAGGATGAGGTTGTCAAGAGTAGAATGATACCTCCACGTATGTCAACTAAGTAATTCCCATGATTCTGGGACCTAAGTCAGATTCTGGTTGACCGTGTGTTCTAGTGTCTTTCCTATACAGCTTGTGAGGGTCACACTTATGTAACTATTGGGCAATGTGAGATCCTTTCCTGGTTTCAGAAGGGGTAATAAAATTGTCTTCTTCCATGATTCAGGATTATTACCAGTTAACCGAATTTATTAAAAATATACTTTTAATCCTGTGTTGGGTACTGTAATATGCTGTAGGGGATTTGAACCTGGTGCAAACTCCTAAGTTTTCGCATAGGAAAGGGACAGCTGTAGTCCTCGATTTTGTTGGAATGGAAATTCCAACCACTCCTCTCCATTAATTCCTGAAAGTGGCAGAAAGCTAGATCCTGGTTTTTGGTGGCAGTGATCAAACTGAAGTACTCTGTCATTGTCTGTGCTGTTTCCAGATACAGACTGGAGACATCCTAGCGTCAGTATAGTATTTATAGGTGCTCACACACATTCAGCAAATATCCTCTTTATGGTGTCCCATACCTTTGAAGAACTAGTGGAATGATTTATTAAGCCCAGAAATGCTCTTCATAGCGTCTTCTTGCTCTTTTTGACTGTCCTTCATGCTTTTTCCCTTGTAAATGAAAAGGCTGCAAGGTTGATAGCAGATGGGTGGCATTTGAAGTATTGCAAAGCCATTTGTCTAGCCCTAATTAAGGAGACACACTTGATGTTCCACCATGGGATGTGTTGCCTCTGAAACTGGCCTGAGGACTTTGTGATAATGCTGGTAATGTGATGCACTCAGTCTTGGATGCTGTATTAGTGTTCAAAAATAGCTAGCTGTTTCTGTAGCATCCAGTCTGCTCTGCTAAGCATCCACTGTGGTGGATTTCTATCAGGATCAGCTCTATCTGAGAGGTGTAACAAGACAGGGATGTGGTCAGTCGAATGCAAGTCATCAAGCACTTCCCACAGAGCAGCATCTATATGGGCTGTGGTGGAGAATGACCCCATAGCAGGCTGATGTGTGCTATTAACAGAAATAAGAAGGCAAAATTCTTCTGACACAAGGAGGATTTCAAGAATTCAACCCCTGCCACACCCTCACAGCACATTATGTGCATTAAAATCTCCTACAACCAAGAATGGTTGTGAAATCAGGTCATAAAGAGCCTCTGTATTTGAAACTTCATTAGATGGCAGATAAACATTACACAGTATAACTTCAAATGAAATGTGCAGTGTGATAGCAACTGCCTGAATAGCTTTTCCAAGAAGAACAGAAGCGGAGTGGTAAGTGTCATTCACAAAGACAGACAGCCCACCTTTAGTCCTGTCCTGACTGAGGTCATCTGTTCGATGGAGGCTGATCACTCAAGCACAGGGAGATCAGTATGTTTAAAATGTGTTTTCCTGTACACACACACACACACACACACACACACACACACACACACACAGGGATCTCCCCCATGCCAACAGCTTTCTTTGGTTCCTCCACTTGTTCTGAGCCCGTTCATTTTCCACTGGAGCACAGGAGCCATCCATAAAGCAAAATGTAATAATTCTAGCATTACTTTTCCTCAATAGCAGTTGTCAATATCATTATTATTTTTTTGAATTTTGGACAGGTCAATATTATCTCAGCTGCTTTTCTGAAAACTTCCATATAATTTTACACACAATATGTTATACTTTAAGCTAAAATTTTGAAAAGGAATTACTTTATTTTCGATGTTACAATCGATAAGTACTAGCTCTCAATGCACAGTTAAAATTATTTTTTTTTACAAACATTTGAAATTATGAATTATTTGGCACACTTAAAATTTCTATTACTATTTACACAATTTAGTACTGTTTACTACATTTATTTCTGGATTCATTTATGAAATAGTAAATGAACTTAACAGAAATTCATTTTTCAAAAAAATTGTAATGCATTTTGTGTTGCTTCTGTAACAAGTGACGTTAAATAAAATATAGCGTTTCAGTCTTCGATCGCTATTCTTTATTTTCAATTACCGGTTTCGGGCTAGCTGCTCATCTTCAGGTCATATATTGCAGTTACAGAGTAACTTGTCGGTACAGAACACTCGGTTCGCTGTCATAAGTAAAGTAAATTTGTAGTGGACTGACAAGGCAGCCAGTCCACAGTGACGAGTAACCGAAAGGCACGCGTACACACACGCCGACTGGCGTTAAGTCTGAAACAGGATACGTGATGAAAGCTATAAAGAAAATAACGGAGCTTCTCGTATACTTAACTTTAATTCATTGTGGTACATTTCTCTTGATAATACAAGTGAGACTCTCTCCAGATTTGGTTAATGGCGCCTTGCTAGGTCGTAGCCATGGACTTAGCTGAAGGCTATTCTAACTGTCTCTCGGCAAATGAGAGAAGGCTTCGTACGTGTAGTCGCTAGCAATGTCGTCCATACAACTGGGGCGAGTGCTCGTACGTCTCTCTAGACCTGCCGTGTGGTGGCGCTCGGTCTGCGATCACACAGTGGCGACACGCGGGTCCGACATGTACTAATGGACCGCGGCCGATTTAAAGCTACCACCTAGCAAGTGTGGTGTCTAGCGGTGACACCACAAAATTGATGGGCTTACTTGTAACTGGGAGAACAAGAACTCTTCAGAAAATCTGCACACTTTATTGCCTGTTAGCTAATAACTTGCTGTTTTGTGTGACATAAAATTAAACATAGGATACAGAAAAACCAGTAAAGACAGGAGACAAGCAAGACAGTACACATTTCTTCAATCCTCAAGTCCAAGCAAATTTTTCTCCCTAATCTTGCTACAGGTTTACATGGCGTGCTTTCCTTTCTGTGAAAGTTCGTCAAATGTTTTGCTACATGAAAAAACGAAATGTCGTCGTCTAATACTGATAAAGCTGTTAATACAAATAGTACCCAAGACTGGTGTGGTTACTCGATCTGATTAGGTCTATTTTGTCACTGTGTGCTAGATAAAACAAAATAGGCCTTTCTAATATTACAACAATTGTACCACACACCACATGAGCGAGTCTGTTTTGGCAATAATGATCATTTTTATAGTACGACAATATAATTCACGAAGTGCCAATACGAAATACCTATTTGGCCTACTACAATGAAAAAGCTTTATGTTAGGAAATAGTTTCACATTCATTCATACGCTCCAGTTTCTCATGCATGAGACCGAAAAGTAGTAGAACGAAATTTTTGTATAAATTTGGAATCGTCATATTCTGCCATAATTTGTGTGACGTCCCAGATTCTTCTCCTTCTTCGTTCTAACAAACAATCATGTCATCACTAATTCTGTAACTATTCCTACTACTGTCAAAACTCATTCTCCAGTTACCGAGCGAGGTGGCGCAGTGGTTAGACACTGGACTCGCCTTCGGGAGGACGACGGTTCAATCCCGCGTCCGGCCATCCCGATTTAGGTTTTCCGTGATTTCCCTAAATCGCTCTAGGCAAATGCCGGGATGGTTCCTTTCAAAGGGCACGGCCAACTTCCTTCCCTAATCCGATGAGACCGATGACCTCGCTGTCTGGTCTCCTTCCCCAAACAAACCAACCAACCATCATTCTCCAGTTAACTTTACTAACCCTGCCACAACCACCGGTTTAGTTATCCAGCAATTACTCTCCGGTTAGACCTTATTACGTGTTCGTACAATGCGTTTTCCGCGCTACTCCCAGAATGGAACTCAAGCGGCTGCCAGCCGGGGACTACAACTGGCCCTGTCTCATGTAGCGATCTGGCCAAAACTTTTTTTGTCAGAATTTCACTTTCTTGGATACACTGTGAAGATAATACATAATCTGTCTTGCCTGTTATTCCTGTTAGTTGTTTATTTCCACCCTAGTAGTCTGAATCTATGGATTTCGCTGGTAATTATAACAACGGTAAACATTTGCAACGCTAAACAAGCAGCAGTTGGCATTCACCAGTTCGGCTGTGTTCCGCTCAGCTCCTATAGGCCCGTACCGTTTTGTCTACAGGAACGTTCATTTCTAGATGCGCAGAGACACCACGTATACTATGCAAGCATTCAAAAATCAGCTTCTAATTCATTCAAAAATCAACTTAGACTGTTTTCAAAAACCAGCAGAAGTGCGTTTCAAAATCATATGAATAATCGATAGACCAACGTGTGCTGGATGCTAGGTGCTTTGTGAAACAAGGGTTTTTTTTCTCAAGAATATGAATTTGCCCCCTCCCCCCAAAATTGCCGCCCAGTTAAGATACCTCGGTTTGCCATCCCCACCCCCACTAGATCTGGGCCTGCTGCGCTCGTGTGAATCTGGCATCTTGGGCACACCAGTAAAATTTTTCCGGGTACCATGTGGCTGATTGCTGCTACTGCTGCTTACACAGCCAACAGCCACACTTATTTAGCCAGAAGCGGGAGAAGGTATTACTCATATGCGACTCAACTGGGCGCGTGCATGAGCCCGTTCGTAACTGCTTAAATGAATCTAATGTAAACAGTTGTGACGTCACGCTCAACGGAGGCAATTTGTTGTTATGAAGCATTGCATAGTCTTCCTAAAGCCTTTGGCACATTTTGCTGTTGGCAGATGCTTGTATGTGCACTGTGTTATTTTATATGATGCATTTCTTTGCAATTTAAGTTTTATTTCCGTTTTTTCTCTCGTTCATGTTTTAATGCTGCAGTATTACTCTGCAGTAGTGGGATACAGTAATATCCTTTGTTAGAGGATTGGTTCTTAGCAGTCAAAATTACAAAAATTTAACTGAAAACTGAAACAATGAAAAATTCCCGGAATATTAAAAAATTCCCAGGTTTTTCCCGGTTTTCTCCCGGATGAAAAAATTCCTGGGTTTTTCCCGGATCTCCCGGTTGTCCCGGGTCGTATACACCCTGTCTATTATTTATTACATATGATTGAACTTACTGATATATGATTATGAACTTTATTCATTTTGTTGTGACAAAACATTTCTGCTAGTGTGTACCCAGTGTGGTTTGGTTCATGGCTCAGTCCTCACATCGTAAGCATAGGCCTTAATATTTTTAATTACTTTCTCCCTTCATGAGTCAACATATCCATAAATATTCTGGTCTATGTGGCTGATTGATTTTGTGCTATACTCCTACTTTTGATTTAGTTTATTCTTCTGGTATGTAGCCATCATTGTGAGTTTTTTGAATTGGCTCACTCACCCTACACTTACACTCTAAATATTTTTTTCTTCTCTTTTGATGATTTTGAAGGTGTGACTTTATAGATGTAAACTTGCAATTTGTAATTCTAGTAATTTACACTGCCTCTGCACTTGTTTCTATAGTTTAGTGTTGTAATATTGTAGTTTTGGCTTTGTATCAACTGTCCTGAGACAGAATGTTCCACAGATCCGAAAATGTGAATGCCATGTCCTCATATATATGTATAGATTATGACTTGTATAGTAGATATTTTTCTTAGATTTTCTGTGATATGTTATGTATCAGATACTTCTATACAACTGTATTCTATTTTCTGGCATGATTTTGTTCACTGTTTGGCAAACTTTATAGTAGGTCACAAAATATTGTAAATAACATTGTTTCCATATTACGTGAGGGGGATATTGTAACAGGACGTCCCCCTCTATCATTACTGTTCCTCAACAGTAGTTGATGCCAATATTATTTTTCGAATTTTGATCAGGTCAATATTATCTCAGCTGCTTTTCTCAAAACTTTCATATAATTTTATACACATGTTATACTTCAAGCTAAAATTTATGAAACGGAATTACTTTATTTTTAATGTTACAGTTGATAAGTACTAGCTCTCAATGAACAGTTAAATTTTCTTTTTTTTTTTTTTTAATTTGAAATTACGAATTATTTGGCACACTTAGAATTTCTATTACTAATTATGCAATCTAGTACTGTTTATTACATTTATTTCTGGATTCATTTATGAAATAATAATCGAAATTAATAGATATTCATTTGTTGAGAAAAATTGTAAGCCCTTTGGATTATGGTTATTACAGCAGAGTGAAGTAGTAGTAAACAAGTCTCTGATGTGATCAGATGTATTTTTGAATTTTGGGTGAACAATGTAATTTCAGTTTTGTTAATGTGAAATTCAAAAGGCTGTACGATATACTAAAATGTGACAAAATATATTAACATAACAACAAAAATTCTGCAAAAACTATCTTCAGATTTATTTAGATAAATTCAACCATGAGGACCTAAAATGTGGGAATTTCAGCTTCATCAATCAGACACCTAGACAAGAAGAACTGGAGCCAACTCTACACAAAAAGCTATATAAACTAGAAAGTTTATTGTAATCTTCACTCCTCTCAAATATTTCATAAAATACTTTGCTTATTGTGAACAATAACTGGAATTAAGAAAGGAAGGGGGAGATTACATATATCAACAGCCATTATATTGATATTGTTTTATTAGGCAACCAGTTTCAATGTTCCACTCACATCATCTTCAGGCCTGCTGCATGAATGACACCAGGTACCATTTGTATATGTTTTACACATGGCACCAATATCTTGGTTTCTTAGATATCTGAACTTCATGAGTATGTGTGCTCTTCACACATGTGACAGGAGTGAGTAGGAGTTGCTGCCACGTGTGTAAAGAGCACACATGCTCAAGTAGTTCAGATATCTATGGAACTAGATACAAATGCTGGTGCGTTATCTTGTACATGCACGAGTGGTGCTTGGTGTCATTCATGTGACAGGCCTGAAGGTGATGTGATTGAAAAATCAAAATTAGTTGCCTAATAAAACAATATATTAATATAATGGCTGTTGGTATATTATAATTAGCTTTCATTGACCAGCCACTGTCTCACACTCATGAAACCAAGAACAAAATTGCATTTATTTATAAGGCAGGTTTAGATCTTCCCCTTTCTCTTCTGTGTGTAGAAGAAGCCATTTCACAAATGGTACAATGGAGAGGCCCAGTGAGATCATTTAAGCAATTCTCAAAGTGAACAGTCATATTGTCATCTGGGTGTTTTTCTGTCTTACAGTCATCTTGCTTTGATTGAGCCTTCCTGACAGTATGCTTCATCTTAGTCTTCTCCTTCAGAGTTAGTAACACCTTTAGGCCAAGGCAAACTGTTCTTCTGCAGTTGCCTTCCAATGTGATGTCTACCTTCAGAGTTAGTAACACCTTTAGGCCAAGGCAAACTGTTCTTCTGCAGTTGCCTTCCAATGTGATGTCTATGGCATGGGCTGAAGTGTTGCTTATGACTGGAATTTGTGATGAGATGGCAACAGTTTCTTTCAAATTTCTTTCTCCAAGGTGCATTTGCAAGACCAGTTTTTTCTATCAGAAACCATTGTGACGTCTATGTGGAAACACTTTTTCAGGTTTATTTGTGAGAGGTGCAGGAAACAAAACTGTAGAGGCTGGTTGTTGAAGATATTTGTACACTTTCTTCATTCCAGCATACAGTATGTGCTTAGTCACCTCCAATTCCTCGATTTTCTTTTATTCCTTAAACATTGTACACTCTCTGCTCCAAGCTGTATGTGAACCTGAACAATTGACATATGACACAAGAGTTCAGAGGAGGTACAAATAGCTCCTTCAACAATGTCAGCCATAGCACTCTTACCACACATAGCTTGATTTTTATACCCCACAGCGGTTTGCCTGAATTTATGGTATGTGAAACACCTCATGGGGTTGGAGAAGTATGGTCTGACTTTTAGTCTTATGAAGGCTGCTTTAATGTAATCTGGCAAAATCAGCCAACTGGACAGCAATGTAAAAAATTCTGATTTTGACAGTGTTCCACTCTGATGATGCATTACTTTTCACACTTCAATGACCCCTTTGTTATCTGTCCACTCCTCCTTAAGCTCTGTAGTGTCCATATGCAAGCTGTCACTGCATGTTACTACTGCCTGACTGTAGCAAAGGGTGCCGTTCAGTGCAACCTCAATAGGACACTTACTTGAAAGTTTTGACTTGAGGAAGCAAGTGGCTTGCTGTGATATAGCTGTTTTGACCAGTAATGTTCCATTATACAACCACTTAGTACCTTCAAGGGTTCCAGCCAATCAACCGAAAGTAGTTACAGAAAAAGCACTTCACCCAGACAGAGCCTTGTGTATCTGGGTAAGCCTTTACAAAAGATGTGCAGCAGGATCCACAGAGGGTGCCCACTAGCAACTGTTCCACACCACTGGCAAATAGCACTCCCGTAAGATTGGGAAATTTTTTTTATAGAGGTTTGTAATGTCCTCCTGATCCCCCTTGCCTGTGATACGCAACATTCCACGACCACACCGCACAGTGGTCACTGAAAAATGCCCAGAGCTTACAACAACAGCAGAATGGCGGCACCTACCACTTATAACTTCATTAGGAAATCCATACCCAGTAAACGATTGCTGAGCTCCCTGAGGTGCTTGACATTTAGAACAACACAGGGGAGCATGTGTGGCTTTACCAGAATATTGAGGATAAGATGAGCATTGACACCCCCCCCCCCCCCCCTCCAATCCAAAATCCTGAAAGGTGGAAGTAAAAAAATTTGAACACAATATTATGGAAAGATAAGAGGAAGTAAATGGAGATGGGATGGGAAATATGATACTGTAAGAAGAATTAGACAGGGCTCTGAAAGAATTAAGTCAAAAGGAGGCCTCTGGAATAGATGACATTCCGCCAGAGTTGTTGAGATCCTTGAGAGGTCCATCCATGATAATAAAATTCCACTTGGTATACAAGATATACCAAATGAGCAAAATACTTCAAGAAGAATGTAACAGTTCCAAGAAAGGCAGGTGCTGACCGGTGGGAATATTACCAAAGTATCAGTTTAACGAGTCATGGTTAGAAAGCTTTTGACAATACTGATTTGACAAACTACAAGGAGTAAATTGTTATCTACAAACTGTAAAGCAACCAGGCTCAGAGGACATGAAAGAGAGGCAGTAGTTGAGAGAAAATGGGACAGGGTTGTGACCTATCCCAAGAATTATTCAATCTGTACCTTAAGCAAGCTGTGAAGAACATGAAGGAAAAATCTGGAAAGGGAATTAAAGCTCATGAAGAAGAAATAAAATCTTTGAAGTTTGCCAATGTTGGAGTAATTCTGTTGGAGACAGTAGTAAAGGACTTAGAAGAACTATTCAATGGAATGGACAGTTTCTTGAAACAAGATTACAAGATCAACATCAACAAAAGTTGACTGAAGGGTAATTGGATGTAGTCAAGTTAAATCAGGTGATTCTGAGGGAATTAGATTAAGAAATGAGACACTAAAAGAGGTAGATGTGTTTTTATTATTTAGGATGAAAAATAAGTGATTATGGCCAAAGCAGAGGGGATATAAAATGTAGACTGCCAATAGCAAGGAGTGTATTATTGAAAAAGAGAAATTTGTTAACATCAAATACAAATGTAAATGTTTGGAAGTCTTTTTTAAATATTTGTGAAAATTTATGATTTACAAAAGATGTGCAGCAGGATCCACAGAGGGTGCCCACTAGCAACTGTTCCACACCACTGGCACTTTTTTATAAATAACCAGTTTCAGTCAGACAACTAAACATCCTCAGGTATAACACAACTTCAATTGCATGAAATGTGTCATATCATGAGAACTCGCCGGCCAGAGTGGCCGAGCGGTTCTAGGCGCTACAGTCTGGAACCGCGCGACCGCTACGGTCGTAGGTTCGAATCCTGCCTCGGGCATGGATGTGTGTGATATCCTTAGGTTAGTTAGGTTTAAGTAGTTCTAAGTTCTAGGGGACTCATGACCTGAGAAGTTAAGTCCCATAGTGCTCAGAGCCATTTGAACCATGAGAACTCGTATATACATAAGACCCAACTGCATTAAAACCACAGCATGTTGTAAAGCATCAAACACAACTAACGTAATAGGTTGATGTGGGCGAAGCACATGGACAGGATATGAAAGAATGTGCCTTGATTGTAGCCTTTTACAAGAGTGAAACATGGGTGATAAAACAATACAGACAAAAAAAGGGACGACACTTTTGAAATGTGGTGCTACAGAAGAATGCTGAAAGTTATACTTGGATAGATCAGATAACTGACGAGAAACTACTGAATCGAATTGGTGGAGAAAATAAATTTATTTCAGAGCTCAATTAAAAGAAGGGTCCAATCGATAGGGCATATCCTGAAATGTCACAGAATTGTCAGTTTGGTAACATGCAGAACAGACTAGCATAGAGAGCTGCATCATACCAGTTTTTGGGCTGAAGACAACAACAACAACAACAACATCCATTTTATATAATCGCCTATCTACACTGATGAAACAAGAAACGTGTATGGAGAGACTACACACATTACTTCAAACATATCTATATTGTGATGAGAAACCAGTAAAAAGCGAATGCTACTGCCTAATAGAATGCAAAGTTATGGTTAAATTTTTAAGGTCAAGACACTTACAGAAATAATCAGTGTAACTACCTTACAGATGAGCAATATTATTTGCTTTAATGACATTCTGTGATTTACTTTTAGTTGTAGCCCTCCTATCAATACCCACAGTTCAGAAGAGGAGATGGTATGACAGCTGGATTTGCAGCAATTCTTAGATTCCATACATTCCAGTACAACCTATCCATTTGCATACTCACAGTGATATCCTTGACCAATCATAACACAAGCAGATGGTAGTCCGAATCACCTGGTTGGTGAATAAATGAATAAGTATGATGGGGGTAACTAAACAATAGGCTTAAGATTCATTGCAGAATGAAATTTTTTTCTCAGGGGGGGGACTGCAGACTGGAATGAAATTTACACAAATTAGAACAGTTTGTCACAGAGAACTAAAATCTGGATTGCATTTCTATTTAAGTGGAAGTTTGGGTTTGAATACTGATGCCATACACAATTTTAAACTGTATAGAGTTTTGTTTTAGTTTCATTTAGACAACTAGCAAGAAATGGACATGAAGTGATATCAGATTACTAACACTGCACACCAGTGCTCAAAGCTCTGTTTTAAAATACATAAATCTCACTGTACAGTGACTGTATTGAGCTCTTTGTCTTCTCCTGCTTCTTCTTTTTTACTTTTATGATAATAGGCAATTCAGGACGATTCATTTTATTTTAAAAGTTGAAAATTACTCAAGATTTTAACAAAATTCCAAAATTGTTTTCTAAGAATATATTTTAATAGGACATACATACCTTTCAACATCAGAAAGTTTAATTTCTGGTATGTACTTCTGCAGCTCTTTCACTTGGAGGAAAGGGAATGCTGACTTTAGTATCTCTTTGCTACCAAACCCAAGATATTTAAATGCCAGTTTTCGAAATCCGGGATATGCTAAAACCTCTTTTAACTCCTTCCAGTCAAAATCTTTCCACCTTGAAAAATAAATATGAATCATTTAAATGTTTAATGTAATTGTAACAATACTTTCCTTAATTCTCTCTCTCTCTCTCTCTCTCTCACACACACACACACACACACACACACACACACACACACACGCACACACACACACACACACACACACACACCAATTACAGCAGCAATGAAATACATCATTGACACTAGTCTTAAAAGTGCCAAGAACAATGTTGCACAAATGAAACAGCACTGATGAAGGTCTAACATTACCTGTGGGATGCATAACTCACCTTGAATCAATGCAATTTCTCTCCCTGATATTAAATTTACCATATGCAACATCTCAGAATTAATCTAATGATCTTACGCCACTGAGGACACAAGCAAGTATAATATTTAATTATATCAAACACAGAATACTATTGCTATGCTCTGACATATTGTGTACCTGTAGCCTTCTCGTTTAAATGCAAGGATAGCATTTGGTCCAAGCCATACACTGCCATCCATTCGGGGTGTAAAGTGGACTCCCAAAAATGGGTACCTCGAATCTGGAACCTTCAGAAAAAAGGGAAAATCAGTTAAACTGAATCACAAATAAACTATTGTGATCTACATCTACATCAATACTCCACAAGCCACAGCATGTGCATGGCAGATCCTATATGGATCCGTATGAGCCCTAATTTCTCATATCTTATCTTCATGGTCCTTACTCGCAATGTATGTTGGCTGCAGCAGAATTGTTCGGCAGTCAGCTCCAAATGCCGGTTCTCTAAATTATCTCAATAGTGTTTCTTGAAAAGAACATTGCCTTTCCTCTATGGATTCCCATCTGAGTTCCCAAAGCATCTCCGTACCACTTATGTGTTGTCTGAACCTACCAGCAACAAATCACACAGCCAGCCTCTGAATTGCTTTAATGTCTTCCTTCAATCCATCCTGGTATGGATTCCACACACTTGGGTAGTGCTCACGAACAGGTTGCACCAGTGTCCTACACGCGGTCTCCTGTACAGGTGAACCACTCTTTTCTAAAATTCTCCCAATAAACCAAAGTCAACGATTCACCTTCCCTACCACAGTTCTCATATGCTCATTCCAGTTTATATAGCTTTGCAACATTATGCCCAGATATTTAAACACTTGACTGTGTCAACCAGGTCACTAGTAATACTGTATCTGAAAGTTGCAGGTTTGTTCTACCTACTCCTGCACATTAACTTATATTTATCCACATTTAGAGGTAGCTGTCATCACAACAACTTGATATTTTGTCTAAATTGTCTTGTATCTTCCTACAGTCACTCAGCTTCGACACCTTACCATACACCATAGCACCATCAGCAAACAACTGCAGATTGCTGCCCATCCTGTTTGCCAAATCATTTATGTATATAGGGAGCAATAGCAGTCCTATCACACTTCTCTAGGGCACTCCTGATGATACACTTGACTCTGATGAACACTCGCTGTCAAGGACAACATAATGGGTTTTATTGCTTAAGAAGTCTTTGAGCCACTCACATACCTGTGAACTTATTTCGTATGTTTGTACCTTTGTTAACAGCTTGCAATGATGCACCATGTTAAATGCCTTCCAGAAATCTAGAAATATGGCATCTGCCTGTTGCCCTACACTCATAGTTCACAGTATTTCACTTGAGAAAATTGCACGTCGAGTACTGCAGAAGTGATGCTTTCTAAATCTATGCTGATTCGTGGACATAAAGTTCTCAATCTCAAGGAAGTTTATTATATTCGAACTGAGGATATTTTCAAGGATTCTGCAGGAAACCAAAATCAGGGATATTCATCCGTAATTTTGCTGGTCTATTCTTTTACCCTTCTTATGCAATGGAATCACCTGCGCTTTTTTCTAGTCGATTGGGACTTTGTGCTGGGTGAGAGATTCACAATAAATGCAGGCTAGGTTTGGGGCCAATGCCATAGAGTATTCTTTGTAAAACTGAATTGGGATTCCATCCGGACCTGGTGATCTATTAGCTTCAAATCTTTCAGTTGTTTCTCTATGCCAGGGATGCTTATTACTATGTCATCCATATGAGAATCTGTCTGATGATTGTAGGAAAGTATGTTTGTATGATTTTCCTGTGTGCATGATTTGTTGAAAGTGAAATTTGAAACTTCAGCCTTTGTTCTGTTATCTTCAATTGCCACTCCAGACTGGACAACAAGGGACTGAATGGAAGCCAGTGATTTTACATAGGACCAGAATTTTCTCAGATTCTCTGCCAGATCTTTTGCTAAGGTGTGACGCTGGTAGTAGTTGTATGCTCCACGCAAAGATCTTTTCAAAGATGCACAAATCTCTACCAACCTTTGCTTGTCATCATTTGTGCATTCTCTTTTGAACCGAGGGTGCAACAGCCTCTGCTTCCTCAGCATCTTTCAAATTTCATTATTAAACCATGGTGAGTCTTATTCATCCATTACCTGCTTTCTAGGCACGTAACTCCCTAGACAATGATTTAAAATTTGCTTAAACTTAGCCCATAATTCTTCTATATCCATCTTACTGGAACTAAGTGATTTCAATTCACTATCTAGCAGAAACGAAACACTCTCCTAGCCCACTTGACTAATTTATTAACTTTTGTAATGATAGTTGCTATGATCATATCATGACTGCTAATCCTTGTTTCTATATTGACATTGTCGATAAGGTCTGGAATATCTAAGATATTTCCATTGCACGTGGGCAGCCAAGCTAGCTGCTCAAGACAGTTTCCAGAAAAGTGTTCAAAAGTATTTTGTATGACTGTCTGTCTGCACCCCCTGCAATGAATCCACAGACATCTCAGTCTATACTCGGTAGGTTAAAGTTGCCTCCAACAAGTATTGCATGATCTGGGTATTTACGCACTACTGACCATAGACCTCCTTTCAATGATTCTAGAACTGTCCCAGTGGAGTCAGGTGGCCAGTAAAATCACCCAACAATTAACTTGGTTTCATTTACACCTGTTATATGCAACCAGATAACTTCACTGCCACACTCAACTTCAACCTCAATAGAAAGAACATTTTTGTCAACTGCAACGAACACCCCCTCCTGGTGTCTTTGCAATATACATTCCACGCCTCGCTAAGTATCTCAGAGCTTTCCGCTTCGGATTTCAGCCGGCTCTTGGTCCCACGAATAATTTGAGTGCGAGAACTTTCCTGGAGGGCAGTAAATTTGGGAACTTTATTACAGATACTTCGACAGTTTACTGACACAGTTTTGACAGTTGAAGTGTCTTTACTCTGAATGCAGTCTGGTCTGACTTCCCCTGCTGCGTATCAACTGGTGAGTGTTCATCAGAGCAGCCTGAAAAACCCTCACATGCACTCCACAAGTACTCTGAGTAGTTGCTTCCTTTGTGTAGTGCATTCCTGACCTATCAAGGTGAATCCTATAAATCCCCACACCATAACAGAGGTCTAGAAATCCACTGCCAATACCAGCACAGAGTCAACGAAGCCTTTGGTTGAGACCCTCCACTCGGTTCCAATCAAAGGATCCCAACCAATTCTGAGAACGCTGCTGCAAATTGCAAGCTCTGCTTGCACCCCGCACACAAAGCCACCTCTGCCAGCAGCCTGTGTGAATTGAGGATGGCCTCAGAACCCATGTGACGGGTATCGTTGATGCCGACGTGAGTCACAAGTTGCAGACGGCTGCACCCTGCACGCTCGATAACTGCAGGCAAGGCCACCTCCACATCTTGGATAAGGCCCCCCGGCAGACATACTGCGTGCACATTGGCTTTCTTTCCAGCAGCCCTAAATGCTATCTGCCTAAGGCACTCCATAACACGCCTAACGTTGGAGCTCTCGATAACCAATAACACCCCCCCCCCCCCTCACTGCCCCAATGTGCCTGCTCAGGCCCTGCTGAAGGAGCAGCCACCTGTCCACTCACAGGGTGAATCGGCAAGGCCAGGTGCCTAGTATCCACATTGATCTTCTGCCTCAATCAACGCGAACGCCTTACCATTGGCACTCACCCTGCTGTGAGAGAGGATCCACTGTATCGGGTACACTAGGAGGTGCCTCAGAAGCAGAGCCCTTGGGCAGAACAAGCAACACCTGAATGTTCCATATGATGAGCTAGATTCTCCACCACCGCTAGAGCCCAAGGCAGCAACCTGAAAGTGACTGACCATAGACAAAAGCGCATTCAGCTGTTCGCAAACTGCGGCCAGTTCCTCCTGTATCTGCACTCAGCATGCACACATCTTAACCATCCTAACAAGACTAACTGAAGGAGTATACTACAAAAGCAGACAGCCTCCTAGATATGCAACTTGCTACCCTTCTGATGTGTCACCAAAGCACACTGATGTGTTAATGAGCTATGTAGCTGGCTGTCCAGTGCGCAACTATTGCACTACAGACTGAATCAATTCACCCTTACAAAAACATGAGATTGAATCTCTTGGCAGAAAAAGAAACAAAAATTTTAATAAATATACTACAAGAAAAATACAGAAAAAGATAAACACTTAACTTGCCACTCTGTAGATGTATATGACCTGTACATCACTATTTTGGAAATTATAATACCGGAAATAATATATTCATAAAGTAATACTAAATATAAATATTATTCATGAAGAAAGAAAACTCAAGTTTCTTTAAAGAGAAGGGAGCAATGGACAAAGACAGAGTTTGAAGTTGTCTAAATTTGAAGACCTTATTTCAATAGTGGTACACTAATTTTGTTCATTTCAAGACACTGAGGATAAAACGTAACTGACTGATGATATTGCAACAAGGTATGAACTGCAATATTTCAGGTATCTCAGTCAAAGAACTGCCATCAGTCAATTATGTTTAGGCCTCAGTATCTCAAAAATGAATACAGCTGAAGGTATACCACTACAGAAGTAAGGTTTTGATTTCTTATTATGGAATACATTTTACAAACATGAGACAAAATTATAAAGTAAAAACAGGAAAATTCCACAATATACTATGGTCATACTATGAAGTCATTAGATGCTTACAAAACAACTCTAGATCTGTGGCATTTGGAACTAGTGATCATTTCTTTAGGCACAGAGTAAATCTTGATACAAAAAGGAACTCTAGATTTCATGTCTTGTTTCTCTCTAATTCTGGTAGGGTTTGGTAGTTGGACTTATTAACAGCAGGATTTGTACACTGATAGTTTACATCCCCTTGAAGTGAAACACTAACTCCCATTTATTATAGTCTTGATATAAATGTTGTCGTATTCTTAAGAGACTGTTTCACTACATGAGCACAGATCCATACTCAAAATGGTCCCATGATAGACTAATCACATGGTTGTCATATTTCTGGTGCCTTGGAATTACTGACTCTTCTCTAAGGCAAAAGCAAAATGTACCTCCTGTCGTGCAACATTGTCCTCAGCTGAAATGTGTCAACCTAGCTGTTCATTAGAGCCATGATTGTCCTTTAGTCAGGCACTGAGTTTAAATTTATCTAGATTCACCTCACATTATTGGATTCAGCTTCTTACAGATCCTGATAAGTTAGGCCCTACACTCACCCTCACCAGCATCATTATATTATAAGATTATTTAAGACTTTTAAAGTTTCAAAAATATTAAAACCCCTCACTGATAGGGAAAAAAGGACAAGCAGAATATAAAATGTAAACGAAGCATAATTTATCATCTGTGACTTAGTACTTCTTTCACATCTTTCAATGATTTGTTGACATGAAAATTCCGAGTTGCACTGTAGTGGATTATTTCTGCTACCTTTTGTGGATATGTGAAAGCCGCGATTTCTTCTAATCACTGGGCACGGCCTTTTATTCATGGAATCTATAGTATATTTTGGTTATAAAAGGGCATAACACTGCAGTAATTATTGTATAAAAGTTGAATGGGATTCTGTCAGATTCAGGGACCTTGTTCAGTTTTAGTTATTTCAGCTGTTTTGCAACAACACTGACTCTAATAGCTATATCACTTGTGTCTGCAGTTGTGTGACACACAAACTAGAGAAGTACTCACACACACTTGTAAAAATGATCTTCAGCTTTTTCTGTCATAGCTCTGCTATCCTCAGTTACAATTCCTGTACCATCCATATTGTGAAGTAACGGGCAAATTGTGGCATCCTGAAAATATTCTAAGTTCGGAATTGACATGGTCGCACGGGACACTCAGCAGGTGGGCCACTCGGCAGGCCGACCACGTGGTGCCGGACGTTGGCCGAAGTAAGAGGAGTCCAGCCCGATCGCACTGGAGGTCAAAGTGGCCGATTACTATTGATTGCGTCAGGCCATAAGTACTCCACAGTGACACGAGAAAATGGTAGCAGCATGCTTATAAATATATTTATTCATCTATGTCTTTTTTTATATCTGATATATACTATTCATGAAGAAATTGGTTAAATATTTACTGTGTTTTAGAAAGCTCAGAGACATTAGGCTACTGGCCTACCTTTTGTTGCTATTCCTTTGATATATGTGTGTTTTAATTTGTTTATGTATTTAATAATGTGTGTTAGAGCGTGTTTATGGTCCATCCGTAGGAATATTTACTTAATTTCAAGCTATTTAAACGTAAATCCAGTATTTCACATGTGTTTCAATATGTTTGTGAGTGTATGTTGGCTTGTAGACGTGGAGGGAGTGCTCTAGCCAATCACAGTGCTCGTTACTAAGAGAGACATATGGAGGTTGGGGAGAAGCATCATTTCCGGAGAGGACACGGGTAGTTCTGAACAGGGCGGAGCGAGGGAGAGTCACACAGGCCACGGGGAGTGCTGGACGTGAAGGCGCGCAGACGCACAGTTGCTGGAAAGACTTGAGTAGTTTGCGTGTGATCGTGATAAGTAGAAATACTTTGCAGTTCCGACTTGTGTACTTGTGAAATTTCCGTGGCTTCTGCAGTGAAGACATAGGAAGCGTTTGGAAGTGAATATCTCACGAGCTATGTTGTTGTTCATATCTAATTATGCGAAGTAGGAATCTACTGTTTCCCTGTTATTCAACTTATATTTTATTTAACTGCTGGACCATCGACACCAATAAGTGTTTGGAAAAATATACTGCATTCTCAAAAGTACTTCTACTATCGTACTCATAATTTAAAGTCATTAAGATAGTACCTGCAGATTTTATTTAATTGCAATCTTTCATTTATAAATTTCTATATTACATCCAAAACTTTGTTGTGAATGCTTCAACAGTTAACCAAGAGGATTTTAATACTCTCAAATGTGAAGGAGAATTTCTTTGGACCCCGCACTGATACTTCCAGCTATCCTACAGCTATCAATATCTGGGATGGAAGCAGAGTCACTTGATATAAAAAATCTTGTGTGCACATCACACACAGTCATCTATCTGGGTAGCAGACTGTGATGTGTAGTGCACATCTGACCCATTTAGGGGGTACCCTACAGTTCTCAAATCCATGGCTTAAGTCCAGGAAGTCACAGTCCAGCTTGTCACCGAACCTCCATAGTTTCTGGTTCAAGCCTTCCCCTCGACAGATTGTAAGCTTTGTTGAAACTCCATGAGCAAGACTGGTATTTTCAACCTTCTCTGTCAGTCACTGGAAAATCAAAGAATGACCTTACAGCCTAGATGACAGGCATCATTGGTCTCAATGTGTGCAACAATGTGCAGTTCATTATACCCTGTTCCTCGATGGCTGCAAGAATTGTATCTTCAACATGCTAAATGAGCCTCCCAGTCTTACACATTGGTTGCACATGGTGTTCTTTTCCATCCTTTGCTGCCACTTCACTTAGGGATAAGTATTCAACATTCATTTGAACTACTAATGATTAACGGACCCCTTCCCTTTTGTGTCTGCCCCCTTGACACACAATCAGCACATCTGCCAACAGGTGAAGTGGTTTTTATTGACTCAGTATCAGTTTCAGTGGAAGACAGCACCTTAATCTTGTGTTGGTTGTAGCATCCTTAACTCTCCCTGGTCCCTTTCTTCCCTGTACAGGAAGCCCCCTATCACTGACACACCACTCACAGTCAAGTAATGACAGATCCCATATTTCCTGCAGAAGACACACGGTCCACATGAGAGGATAGTGCCTGAGGTACATTTGGTATCTCCGATACATGACTCTCACTAGCCCTCTCAACAAACCCTTTCACAGCAGCTCCCAGTTGCTTGACAGCAGTGAGAGCAACTTCCAGCTGCTTATGAACAGCAACTGATTCGTTCCATGGCGGAGAACAGCAAACACAGTGAAACTGCATTGTGTTTGGTGCAATACATTACAGAACAGTAAATTAAAGTCCGTGTCATGTAGGAAGGCAGCCCACCATTAGCCGCTGGCAGCCAATAGTATTCACTCTCTTTCCTTAGCGGCTAACAGTGAGTTACAGCTAGACAGCGAAAATCCCGCTCCTGCCTCAACTCTGTTGCCATACTTCACAACAACAGAATTATTCATTCAACTGTCAGTGTTTCTCATGTAGCAGTATAGCTGTGAATGTGTACCTGCAAATGATTTAGTACGATTAAAAAAAAGTCAGGTGATGGCAATGCACATGAAGTGCTTCACAAGCAGGCAAGGGGGATTATTTACCGCATTTATAACTTTCTCATGCGTGAATTTGAAAGTAAGTCTACCAATGTCTGAAAACACAAGAACAGACTGCAGAAGCATGTGGTGTCAGCAAGAGCTGTACAAACCATAGAAGAAATTGGTTTCATGTTACCTGGAAACAATCAAAATTGCAAGAAATCTGCAACACAAATGGACGGTTTTAAGAATGATGTTTTATAGTGCTCCATGTGAATGGTGAATGCCTGACATCACAAAAACTTGTTACGGTTATGCACGAGAAAACTGGCTTCATAGGTAAGTGCTCTGTAAATGTAAAAAATTTAGAAGACATTGGTTCCAAATATGTTAGGAAGAGAGTTTTCATTTCAAAGAAGTGACACAAGTGCACCACGAGCATCATCCCATATAAAGATACACAAGGAGATAGTTTAGCAGTGTACTACCTTGATGAAACATGGGTCAATCGGGATCATTCTAGGAAGATCTGTTGGAAAATGAGTGATGATACTGATGGTTTTAAAGTTCTCATAGGAATAGTTTCTCAGATAATTATTCTCTATGCTGGCTCTTCTGGTTTTGTTCCTGAATGTAAACTTGTATTTAGGTGTAAGAAAAACAGGAGTGACTACCATTCGGAAATCAACATTGTCAGTTTCATGACGTGGTTCAAAATTCTTGTCATACCTTGCTTTGAAGTGGGTCATTGACAGTTGTAATTCAACTGCTACAGAGAAACACCAAGTACAAACACCAGAATGTGGATTTTTTCCTTGGCTTAAAAATACACTCCTGGAAATTGAAATAAGAACACCGTGAATTCATTGTCCCAGGAAGGGGAAACTTTATTGACACATTCCTGGGGTCAGATACATCACATGATCACACTGACAGAACCACAGGCACATAGACACAGGCAACAGAGCATGCACAATGTCGGCACTAGTACAGTGTATATCCACCTTTCGCAGCAATGCAGGCTGCTATTCTCCCATGGAGACGATCGTAGAGATGCTGGATGTAGTCCTGTGGAACGGCTTGCCATGCCATTTCCACCTGGCGCCTCAGTTGGACCAGCGTTCGTGCTGGACGTGCAGACCGCGTGAGACGACGCTTCATCCAGTCCCAAACATGCTCAATGGGGGACAGATCCGGAGATCTTGCTGGCCAGGGTAGTTGACTTACACCTTCTAGAGCACGTTGGGTGGCACGGGATACATGCGGACGTGCATTGTCCCGTTGGAACAGCAAGTTCCCTTGCCGGTCTAGGAATGGTAGAACGATGGGTTCGATGACGGTTTGGATGTACCGTGCACTATTCAGTGTCCCCTCGACGATCACCAGTGGTGTACGGCCAGTGTAGGAGATCGCTCCCCACACCATGATGCCGGGTGTTGGCCCTGTGTGCCTCGGTCGTATGCAGTCCTGATTGTGGCGCTCACCTGCACGGCGCCAAACACGCATACGACCATCATTGGCACCAAGGCAGAAGCGACTCTCATCGCTGAAGACGACACGTCTCCATTCGTCCCTCCATTCACGCCTGTTGCGACACCACTGGAGGCGGGCTGCACGATGTTGGGGCGTGAGCGGAAGACGGCGTAACGGTGTGCGGGACCGTAGCCCAGCTTCATGGAGACGGTTGCGAATGGTCCTCGCCGATACCCCAGGAGCAACAGTGTCCCTAATTTGCTGGGAAGTGGCGGTGCGGTCCCCTACGGCACTGCGTAGGATCCTACGGTCTTGGCGTGCATCCGTGCGTCGCTGCGGTCCGGTCCCAGGTCGACGGGCACGTGCACCTTCCGCCGACCACTGGCGACAACATCGATGTACTGTGGAGACCTCACGCCCCACGTGTTGAGCAATTCGGCGGTACGTCCACCCGGCCTCCCGCATGCCCACTATACGCCCTCGCTCAAAGTCCGTCAACTGCACATACGGTTCACGTCCACGCTGTCGCGGCATGCTACCAGTGTTAAAGACTGCGATGGAGCTCCGTATGCCACGGCAAACTGGCTGACACTGACGGCGGCGGTGCACAAATGCTGCGCAGCTAGCGCCATTCGACGGCCAACACCGCGGTTCCTGGTGTGTCCGCTGTGCCGTGCGTGTGATCACTGCTTGTACAGCCCTCTCGCAGTGTCCGGAGAAAGTATGGTGGGTCTGACACACCGGTGTCAATGTGTTCTTTTTTCCATTTCCAGGAGTGTAGAAATACTTCGCATAGTGTAAAACAGACTTGTGCTGGTCTTCTGCAGCTCATTAATTTATAAAATTCATGCGACAGAATGTACAAACTTGATGTCGTTGCATGGGAATGGGGTCACACAGTTTTGCATTTACCCATGTGTCACTGTCAGTATAGCCCCATGGAATTGATTTGAGCAAAGGGTAAAGGCTATGTGGGAGAAAAAAATTAAACATTCAAGATAGCAGAAACTGAAACGCCTGTGCATGAGGCGATGCACAACACACCCCTTCAGTGTGGGCACAGTCTATGCAACACGCTGAAAAGTTTAAGAAAGAATAATTTGACAGAGAAGTGATGATGGATATAAGCCTTGAACCTGTCGTCATAAATTTACAATCAGACAGTTCGGAAACAGACTCAGATACCAGTGACGATGGTATTGCGATGTAGACTTTGGAACAAAGTAGAGTAATAATATTTTTTAGTTTTAAAATCTGGTGGTTAAAAAAATGTGTTTGTCAACATGTCACTTACATACATAGTAAACAGAGCATCCTAGCTTTATTTATTATGACTTTGAATCCTATGAACTATGCAATCTATAATTCAACATACTGCCCAAGGAGAAGTTGAGCGTCTCCCAGCATGTTGTATGCTCTAATAACATGTGAGAATGCGGCTGGATAAAAAAGTCTAGTATTTCCACATGTAAGCCACTGACATTTTCAAGGCGCGAGCTGGAAAATGCCTTAAAATGACAGTAACTGTCAGTTGTCAAGATATCGGTGGTTTTTTATGTTATTGGTTAGCATTCCATGGATATATTTGTAGCTGATGGTTAATTGTTTGCTTGTTCAATGTATTATAAATGCGATCTCTCACTGTAATGTCAAACGAGTTAGTTTACACCCAGAATGTCTGTTGACAGCGGTAAATATGACAACTTACTGACCATTTTTATAATAGCCTCTTCTACCAGTAAACTTATACACATTTTTAAAAATTCTACTGAATGCAAGCAGTTATCAAGCAAATATAATTATTTTGGTTTGTCCTTGAAGTTAATTTTGTTGTGTATTAAGTATTTACCTATAATACAGTTCAAATCACAGTAAATGATAATTATTGCACACAGTTTCAATGATCTTGTTGTTCGACAATTGTCATTTTGAGGAAAATCGTACTTCATGTCTTCACAAAGCTGTGTCAGCTGTTCTCGCCTCCCAACATTATGCAGACTAAATCTATGGAGCAGTGGATGCTACTACATCTTCAAGACACAAAGTAATATTTCTCTCATGATGATTAACTGAAATCAGCTTTAAGATTTATTATTCCCCTCATAGATTTGAATGTATAATACAAAGTACCATAGCACAATGAACCAGATTCTTGTCTGCAGAAACACTGTTTGGCAACACGGACTTCGTTTTCCAGGTCTCTGCTGCCGCATGTGTGCAATTCTCATCCCTCCAAGCTTCCTTACAACTCTGCCTCTATGCATGAAAGTGCCATCATACGTGACGCGGGCTATATAACTTTAAACTACGCTTGCTGATTCTTCATTTATGGGTCTGGTCGCCTTTTAGAACTGAAACACTTAACAGCCACAACATCTATTATGAGAACAGAAAACTGTAGCACAAAATTTACTGTTTCTCTGAAACATTTTTCAGGTCATGTTCACGAACAAATTAGAAAACAATATTAATTTACAATAAATATAGACAATATACACTCTTGTTAAAAAAGGACACTACTGTTATTTACAGTGACAATAAATCACAAATGCCAGTTTACTACAAAACAGGTTATGCACAACTCAAATTACAAAAGTTCTAGAAAATGCACTTTTTCTCACATAAATATATGATGAAATTAGAGAATAATTGGTTTTGAATGAGGAATATGTGGCCAAAAGTTTCTAAAAAGCACAAATTAAGTTTACAATTGAAGATATAGTGACAGCGTTCTGCACCACTCGCACAAATTCGAAATAACACAATATATCATGATACACACGTGTATTAACACACCATGCACTTCACTTCATGAAAGAACTGTCCAACTGTCGTGGCCTTATGTGTTCATTTGTAAAATTATACTACGATTTTATAGGCAATTTGTGTCTAGTGGAAAAGGCTCTATACTCAAGACACCATAAAAAATTCAATATCTTACCAAATGAAGAGATTACGAGAATTTTTCTATAACTGGAGGCTTATAACTAATTTTTCTTCTCATACACTGAGTAGACTATACTCAATTTTTATGGTACTTTTTCCCCATAATGCATCAATTAATACAATATTTAAGTGGTTTTAAGATTTCTTTTAAACACATATGCTATCCCAACCAGATAAATAATTGTTTTGTAACACACGCACTGCCTTTAATACTTCCTGTTCATATGGTTCCACAAATTTAAAATTAGCATGTAGTGGGAGGTGATCTGGTATCTTCACATGTCAATCTTTAATACTAGTAAACTGGCCAACAGTAAACTAGTAACAACAAAGGGAGAGCGGCTGTACATGCAAAAAATAGAAACTGGACCACTGTGAGTAGGACTGGTGCTCTGAGGATCCTGTACAAACTTAATTAAGTATATTATTATAATAACAACAATAATAATAATAATAGTAATAATAATGAAAAATGAAATGATCGTATGGCATTGTTGGCCGAAAGGCCCCATTTGGGGTAGTTCAGCCACGTATTGCAAAAGGGACAGCAAACCTTAGGACCTGGTATAAATTTCAACTGGTTTCCTTTATCTGTTCCTGAGAAAAAGGGGTCTTAACAGTCAGACAGACAGACAACCAGAGATCCTCTAAGGGTTCCATTTATATGGGACCCTAAAAATGGAGATATGTCTAAGGTCCTTAATACTTTGCAAAAACAGACATAATGTCTTATGGGATAACAGCAATCAAGCAACTTTCACATGCTACGTCACAGGCACAGTGATGTGATGTAGCATGTGAAAGTTGCTGGATTTGGGCGGGTTACTCCTGTAACTAAAATACCAGATCTGAAGATGGTTCTGAATGAACCGAAACCGGTCATATGAATAAAAAAAAAAAAAAATTGCAATCAAGTCCTTAATACTGTTGTAGCACGACCCAGCCTTCAGCTGGAAAATTATTAGTCTTTAACAAAAATAAGGAAAAGTGCAATAGAGCACTGCATTAACATATGCAGGTCAGTAGTCAAAAGTGTGGTAACATGCGGGTCACAACAACAGACAAGTCAGGAGATTGTGCAGCAAAGATATCTGTGCTCAGTAATAAACCGTGCTGTACTGCCGTAACAGTGTACCAAGAATGGTGGTGTCACCACACCACAACTAGTATCTTGTTTTGGCAATCTGACTAGGCATTATTGAAACAAATGGGGACTGGAGGCACATAAATAAGTACGGATTTTAAGGCAGAGAACATTTGTCATCACTGGAAACCAGCAGTACCACCATAACGCCAGAGTGACAGTAGTCAGTGAGACGACAGGGCTAAATCAGCAACAGCCATGGGCTTGAGTCTGGATTACGCCTGTCACCTGCACTTGGTGTCTCAGCACTACCGATGTGCTGTCTGTGCCTGCCACATGCTCCCCGAGTTCCTAGTGGGGCTTGGCACCACAATGCCAGCTATCAGCTGACTACTGTCCGAGAGCACTGCCGTCTTCAGGTGGTGATGCAAGCAAACTGAGGGACCACCAGGCCTACACAATGCTGAGGGAAGCAGTGCATATGAGTCTCCTCATGCTACCAATGCAGCTGCATGCAAAGCCGAGAGGCCATCTACCGAGAAAGGCGCCACTGCAGCATGATGTGACACATTGCTGATGTCAATATCTGTGGGCTACAGAGGTTGCCAGCCTCAGCAGTGCAAGATGCCAGCCCAACAGCACCTGGCGGACACCGTTCCCCATTCATCAGCTCCAGGTCAGGTCAGAGAGGTGAGGCATCCAAGCCTACCTCGTTACGACATGTACCAAAACAATAGTTCTTAGTGATTGTTAACAGTATTTGCCGTGGATGCCCTCCAATCTGTCACCACCATTCTGAAATTACCGATTAGTGTCAAGAGGGATGATGTCATTACAGTCAACAGTGGAGGGGTGCCACTCTGACAGCATATCATCAGAGCCACAGCCCACAGTATCGTCATTAGGGCGAGTGACAACAGCTTTTGCTCTTGTGTGGTGATAGTTTAAGGGACATAGTTATACGAGGGTTACCTTTACAAGACCAGCTGACTTATTACAGTTTAAGTGGAATTCTAAAGATGAGTGTTTGTGCATAAGCATTGTACTCAGTGTAATTTGCTTGGGCACTCTGCCCCTTGTGCTGACTTGGTTGCAGTGAATTGCTTTATGTTTAATCATTTTGATGCACAGTTGGACAGAGTGATGAATCCAGGTGCTTCACAATTAGATATAAGAAGTAGGTCGATAAAGTACTCTGCAACACCTGTTCTATCTAAATTAGTTATGTTAACTATGTACAAAAAGATAGATTGCCACTTACCGTAGAGAAGACATGTTAAGTTGCAGACAAATACAATTAAAAGACACTCACGTATAGCTTTCAGCCAAAGTGTTCAACAGTAAAACACACACACAGCCACAGCATTCAACAGTAAAACACACACACACACACACACACACACACACACACACACACACAAGCAAGCACAACTCACGCACACAGAACTGCTAAGTCCAGTATCTCAGTCGGGAATGCAACTATCACGTGGAATGCAAGCGGCATGCACAGTTGGTAATGTGGTTGTAAATAATGTATTAATGAAGAAGAATCGAGAAACATACGGATCACACAATAGAACTGCCAATGTCTCAGGTTCTTGGGGTGAATACGGCTACCGGGTCATTCCAAGTCAGTTCAACCAGGGGCTCCAGCTCATAGTCTCAGATTTGACTGAAATTCAGTACACTAATTCTACCACGTGTGGAACATTCATGTACAAAGTATTAGTTTCCCCTGCAAATTAGTTCCAGAATTATGACTTATGAAAGAAGGTGGCATGACCCGGAAATTGCAACCCGCATCTGGCAATCTATCTTCAGATTCAACTTCAGGTCTTAATAACTTTGGAAGTATTCCACACAGTCCAGTGAAATTTTTACAACCCAGTAACATCCATTTAGAGAACACACTCCATGAATCAAAACATGAACAACATATTTCTGAGGGAAAATAAAAAATTCCAAAATGTGATTAAAAAATGTAATACGTTAAAAGGTACATATTGTAGGTGCCCTCTATGCCAAATATAATTCACTCAAAAACGGTATAAATTTTTTGTGGTAAGCTTAATGTGGCCTAAACACAGACACAGAACTCATCATGCCCATATCACTCACAAAAACTGAATTACAAGCACACGAAAATATAAAAATCTGAAAAATTACCTGAAAAACATGGATTTTCGAAGTGTGGTTGCACAAAAGGGACAAGTGGTATCCAAGCCAAATTTCACACATTGCATACGTAGACCATAATGATATATATCTCAAAATTTCAGCATGTTATTGCAAGGCATTTGTGTACAATGGAAGTTGACAGGTGTATTTGGTGATGTGGCCATTGTTCCACAACACAATTTTGTAAAAACATATCTTAAACTGTTCTGCCTCTTCTTATCCTCTCCCACAACTGTTTAATCACTAAGCAACAACATATAGACAGATTAACACAACCTATCATTAATGTTCACTGCACCTTAACTGTTAAAAACCAGTCGATTGTGCTTCGAACAGAAGTTCTCCCACACTTTAGCTACTGTGTATTCTGTACATTGAGTGGCAAATTTTACTGTCTTCCTGACACTGTGGTATGAACTGGAACTGTCGTAAGAATATGTTCAAAAGGAATCCAACACCTGTCTGCCAAACGTAGCCAATGAAATGATCTTGCTGCTCCTGCTGGTGCCATGAAGTTCACAAATACATCACCTTCTGCTTCACAGCACTCTGAAACACATCCTAAGTACCATTTGTCATCATAAACAGCAATAACATAGCAACCTGGGTGTATGTTGCTGCTCTTTTTGCTTCTGAATCCTGAGTCAGACACACTGTGAAGACACATGTTGTGCATGAACATACAGTTATAACCGGACAGTCTGCTCATCTGCACATTGTCAGAGTCCGTTGGAGAGAAGTGATGATTTCTCTTTGTGCCTGCAACAGTTTTAACGTGTTCTAGTCTGCTTTTTAGCAACTCTTTGACTGATTTCAACTCATCTTTCGAAACATAGAATGATTGTAAGCCAGAGATATTTTTCTGTACCCAGGTAAATAACTGAAGAGGTGTTAGAATGTGACCTTCTGTAGGGTGCTGCAGACTAGCTCGTGATGCCATGTGCTTAATGATAGCACCAATACCATCACACACATTTTTACCATGACTTGTTGCGAAAAAATTCCATTCTGTGTGAATCTGAAAATATGGTAATGCATGCATAAATTTTTGAGACTTTTACAGTTTTTGTACTGGCCAGCTGCCCCATCACTGAAGTATTTTGCAAAATGTATGTGAGGCATCTTGTTTTTCACATTTTAATATTTTTGTGGGATCTAAAATTTAAAAACCTCTCTCACACCGGCCTGATTTAGCTTCACTGATCAGGATAGTAAAAACCATGCGTATATTAAGGGAATTTTCACTCACAAAGCAGGCTTATCACATTCACACAGTTCAATACTGTTCTATCCTGATTAAATTGAGCTTAACTTAAATTCCATAAGGCAGTGAAGCAATTTCGAAGTCTCGGTGCGACGAAAATTGTCAGTCAATCTCCTGAAAACATTTGTAATAATTATTAACTTTCGGTGATCGCATGGGGAAGACCGGAGATCTGCTGGTAAGGCTGTGTTAGCCTATTTATTGAAAGTATAAGCTGGATATCCTGAGCATACAAAACGGCAGGTTCGTCCAGTGTAAATCAGACGTTCCCCACTGATCCCATGCAACACAGCGTAGTAAGCAGACACTGTCAATAATAATCAGTTAAATAATACGCGAACACACTTACTTTAGTTTAGCTCATGTATTAAATTCCTTCTCATACAGAATCTCATCAATATGGCGACTAGCTCAACAATACATACATATACATCTTCGTTCTCTCCCAGCTAATCGGCAAGATCTGAATCCCTCTTTTCATAAGAGAAAACATAGATAGCAGAGAAGCTATTCCATGGAGTAAATGGACGCTCCAAGGAATAATAGGGCTTGAAACTACTTTGCATTGATAATCATCGTATATTAAAGTTTAGGAATCGGTAAGATAAGAAGAGATATTTCGAGATATGTACTGAGTTATATAATTTATAAAAAAATTCTGGAGAGTTGCTTGACTGTTGTCCCAATGATATCCTTGGATGGCATCTTGAACTATAAATGCATAATTTTCAGAAAAGTCTAATATTACTATAATGTCATCTTGTTTCAAATTATCCTTACAAAACTGAAGATAAACTGATTGTGCTGTTGCTGTGAAGCTGTGTGTGGTCAGTTTGTCAGTTTTTTGACAACATATTTCAACAAAATCTTCCACTGTACTTTGCTTTGTTTCAAGACTTGTACGATCTATGTGTGTCCATTGTTTATAAGAAACTCAATTGCTTACCCTGAGCCTGCTGAAGTTGTGGAAGCACTCCTTGGGTTGCTTTTATTTTCCTACCTTGCTTTACCATATATGTAGAAACATTGAATTCCTTTGCAGTGTAGTCAACAGACCAGCTGGAAGGTGCATGGGTAAGAATAGCTATTTTTTTCTGGCGTGTGAATATGGCACATTTTTCTTTCAAATCATGCACAATTTTGTCCAAATCAGAGCATTTCTGGCATGATTTATGTTCCTTTGGAGCAGATAGTTCTTCCTCTTCCACCATTAGTGTGTCAGCTATTTTGTGTTTTAATTCCATTTGAGCTTCTTGTAGTTTTCTTCTACAGTAGCTGGGCCTGTCTCTTTTCCCAACTTTGTGTGTCTTCATGGGAGACAAACCAAGAGCAGTCACTGAAGTATTTAATTGCTCATCCGCTGTGGTTGTAGATGGCTGACACTCTTTGTCACTGTCATGTAAATTATGAGAATATTCTTCATTTTTTAGCAGTGTAACACACCCGGAACATAACTTTTGTCCTAGTTTCATGTTAAGTCCCATGCACTGATCCACTTTCAATATTGATCTTATATCAATTTCTCTGAGGCTACACTTCACTGTCTTCTTATGAATCCGAAATAGATCAAAACAACTTCTTTGTAGGAAAGAATACTTATCCAGAAACATTTTCATATGATGATAACAAACACTAAAGTTTCCTGTAACTGTACTTCTTGTGCTCACAGGATGTATCCCGAATCTCCATAGCAACAAATCTTGGTCTGATTCATCCAGATCATACAGTACAAAGCGAATGCCACATTTTGTTCCATATGTTGTTTTATGACATTCAGATGCTTGTGCTCTACCAATACTGCAACTTGTTTGAACAAAAGCACCACTAGTACACTCTTCTGCCTCCATACCAAATTTCCACAACAGTATTGACCAGTGTGAACTAGAATCTTAAAAACATAAGTAACCTGTAATTGCTGCTTATTTCCTTTGTTGTTCCTGCCTAATAATGACTCATTCTGTCCCTGAAAACTACCATTGTTTAACTTTCTGTTGCCTAATGGTTCCCAACAATTGCTGCAGCTTTATCTGAAACAAGCTGTCTGCATCATCACTATTACTTGCTAAATCATGTTAAAAGAAATGTAACCAAATGCATCTCTGTCAACTTTAATTGTACACAAATGCCTTGCAATAACAAGTTGAAATTTTGCCACATATTATATTATGGTCTACTTATGCAGTGTTTGAAATTTGGCTTGGATATCAGTTGTCCCTTTTGTGCTACCCCACTAAGAAAATCCATGTTTTTCAGGTAATTTTTTCAAATTTTTGTATTTTCGTGTGCATGTAACTCTGTTTGTGTGAGTGATATGGGCATGATGAGTTCTGTGTGTGATTAGGCCACATTAAGCTTACCACAAAAAAAATTTATACCCTGTTTGAGTGAATTATATTTGGCATAGAGGGCACCTACAATATGTATCTTTTAACGTATTACATTTTTTTAATCACATTTTGGAATTTTTTATTTTCCCTCAGAAATATGTTGTTGGTGTTTTGATTCAGAGAGTGTGTTCTCTAAGTGGATGTTACTGGGTTGTAAAAATTTCACTGGACTGTGCAGAATTGTTCCAAAGTTATTAAGACCTGAAGTTGGGTCTGAAGATAGATTGCCAGATGCAGGTTGCAATTTCCGGGTCACACCACCTTCTTTTACAAGCCATAATTCTGGAACTAATTGGCAGGGGAACTTAAAATTTTGTACATGAGTGTTCCACACTTGGTAGCATTGGTGTGCTAAATTTCAGCCAAATCTGGGACTATCAGCTGGAACATTTTCTCAAATTGGTTGAACTGACATGGAGTGACTCTACTGCTAATCTTGTCTTTCCCTTCTCTGCTTGGGTGTCAGAGGATGTGGTAGTATTTGTGGAAGATCTCAAGTCATCGGCATTGGTTTTTTGAGGTAAGCAGATTGCAGTTTGTGAGGTTACATTTGACAGTGGAAGTGAAGTTGTTTGTCAGATGCACAGAAACATTACGTAACGAAGAGAGTTTTGATCAACTGAGACATAGGTTAAAACAATGGTGCAGAAAGCAGAGTTGTCAAGGATATAGGGGTGGTAATACAGATGGAGGAATGTTCACACCTATGAGTTATCGCAGAAGAACAAGACACACAAAGCTGTGCTGCACGAGGCCCAGCATTGAGCTCTCGATGCTTTTCTGAGATGTCTGGTATCAGAAATGTCTGCGAGAAATAGCTGTGTATTTTTACACAGTCCAATCTAGCCACTGTCACAAATGATGATGATGATGATGATGATGAGGAGGAGGAGGAGGAGGAGGAGGAGGACAACACAAACACCTAGTCCCCAAGCAGAGAAAATACCCAATCCAGCCGGAAATCAAACCCAGGACACCGTGTCCAAAAGCAACAATGCTAGCCACTAGACCATGAGCTGCGGATGTATACGCAGGGGTGCCTAAAGATTTCCATACTGGAATACGATACTGGAGATCGAGAGGGGAGGGATTGAAGACGTGTATTTCTTTGAATATAAAGTGTTTTGAATTTAGATCAGTGGGTCATATGTAAATATAGTGCTACCAGCCATGAAAAATTGATGGGCTTAATAGAGGTGGCCAGAATGGTGGCAGGGGAGGTGTAGGTCACAGACAAGGATACAGGAATGATAATAGAGGTGGTCCAAAGAGAAGTAAGGGTCTGTCAAAGTTAGGACGGAACTCCAGGGCTGCCTACTTGAGTACACAGTAAAAATAAATACAGTGAGAATGAATGCAGAGGCAGAATATGCCATTATGAGTGTGACAGATGGTAGGAAATAAAAGGTTTTTGCCACAGTGACGCCTGTGTCAGTGGCCTCAAGAGAGATAGTGGGAAAGAGGCAATGGAACCCACCATGCTATTTTATAATTTGCATGGGACAGGGGACAGTGATATACGACCGTTTCTACATAGATATTACGCAAGCCACTGTATAGCACTTGTAATTTCCTCTCCTCCTCCACTAGCAAACAGAGACTCTCTCTCTATGCTTCCATATGTGCCATAATGTCTTGTATTTTATCTTCGTGGTCCTTACGTGCAATGTATGTTGGCGGCACCAGAATTGTTCAGCAGCCAGTTTCAAATATTGGTTCTCTAAATTTTCTCAATAGTGTTCTCAAAAAGAATTTTGCCTTTCCTCCAGGGATTCCCATTTGAGTTCCTGAAGCATCCCTGTAACACTTACTTGTTGTTGGAACCTACTGGTAACAAATCCGGCAGCCCACTTCTGAAATATGGATCCCAAATACTCAGGCAGTACTTAAGAATAGGTTCCACCAACATCCTACAAGCAGTCTCCTTTACAGATGAACCATCGACCATGTGCCTTCCTTAACACACTCCTCACATGCTCATTCCATTTCTTATCGCTTAGAACTTTACACTCATATATTTAAATGATGTGACTGCATTAAGTAGGACACTACGAATGCTGTATCTGAACAAGAAAGATTTTTTTTCCCTATTCATCCACATTATTTTGTTACTTTTCTACATTTAGAGATAGCTGTCATTCATCACATCAACTAGAAATTTTGACAAAGTCGTTTTGTATCCTCCTACTGGTATTCAACTTTGACACCTTATACATCACAGCATAATCAGCAACAATCACAGATTGCTGCCCATCCTGACTGCCAAAGTATTTATGAATATAGAGAACAACAGCGGTACTATCACACTTTCCTGGGGCATTACTGATGATATCTTGTCTCTGATGAAGACTCACCATGTGGGACGACATACAGGTCGCATAACTTAAAAAGTCTTCAAGCCACTCACATATCTGTGAACCTATTCCATATGCCCATGCCTTCGTTAACAGCCTGCAATGGGGCACCTATCAAGTCTTTAATAGGTCCATTGTGGTCAGTAGTGGTGAGTTTTCTGTTCGAATCAACCATGTTTAAGAAATGAGTAGAATTGGTGTTACATGCAAGTGAGAACTACAGCAATATCCTAGCACTGGAGTTTGTGCATCACCATTAGGCCATAATTGACCTTCAACAATGTGTAGCGGAACTTCATGGGAAGACATTCTGACTACGGGAAACTGTTGTCAATTTTGATCTGCTGAGAGCAATGCTTAATGTAGAAAACAATCCATTTAAAGCATTAGCTATGACATTATGGCTTAATTCACATGAAACAAATACTAACAAAGAGGTAGAGGGGCTGGCCAGTACTTACCTCAGCTCAGTACAGCCGATAGATACACAAAAAACACAACCGAAAATTTACGTTCCTAGCTTTCGGAACGATTGTTCCTTCATCAGGGAGGAAGGAACATTTGTTCCGAAAGCTAGGAACGTAAATTTTCGGTTCTGTTTTTTGTGTATCTATCGGCTGTACTGAGCTGAGGTAAGTACTGGCCAGCCCCTCTATCTCTTTGTGAGTATTTGTTTCACATCTTTATATAAGATTTTCCATTAATCATTTAGATCTCTTAATTCACATGAATGTGTCAGGAGGCATTGGGAAGACACTATGGGTGAATGTGGAGCCTGAATTACCAGTTGATATATTAAGTGGAACAGAAATACTTGAGGGTAGTGAAATATTGGATGCAGCATGTTGTTTGGTAAAATGTGATGTTGTACACATACAAGAGAGAGATGGCAAAGTAGTACCTATCACTGTGAATAATTTTGGCACCGAAGAAGTTAACTTCTTAAAGGGAACATTTTTGGTTACATTAGATATTCCGGATGACGAAGGTTGTCACAAAGGAGGTGTTAGCTATGATGAGGCGTAGGACACTCCGAGGACTATATTTTGTGAGAAACTGAAGCATTTAAAGGGAATGGCTAGGGTGCAGATGGAGGATCTGTTGCTAGAATTGCAAGATTTTTCCCCACAAGAACCATTAGCTGATACACCAGTAACACAACACAGGATTCTGAGAGGAAATGAAGCACCAGTGTATTGGAGGCTGTACAGAATCCCACAATCACCGCAACCAGTTTTTGAGGAATTTATAAATCAACAGGCAGCTGATGTGATTGTAGAAGAATGTACTAGTCCCCAGGGGGAAGGTGGTGGTGCAGAAACTGTGACTGTGCTGTCAATACTTTCCTAGTATCAATGGGCATCAACAGGTTTGTCCGTGCTGACTAAGAAACAGGCCGCGTTGATAACATCTGTGAATGGCACAAGCAGTAGTTGGTTGGTGACAGGCAGTGGAAGCAGTTTCATGAGTGAGTGACAAGAGGAAGGACCCACTGATTTGAAGTACAACATGCTTTCGATTGGAACCTGGTGTGCAAAGCGACAAAGCAGAAGTAGTGGTGGTCATCACAGTCATGAAGTGCAATTTGATTGATGTGGAAGGACCCTAGCTCAACCTGTTATGAGCTGAGGGCAGCAGATGATATACTAAGTTCTGTATCTTTCACTGTCCAGTTGAAAACTGGTTACAAGGTTCGGAGGCTTTCTGTGGTTCTTCATTGGTTTGTCTCCTTTATTTTAGTTTAGTAACTGTCACAGTGTTTAGTGTTCAAAAATTTTATTTCAACAGCCAGTACAAAATTGTATTGGTTTGTGAGCAAGTGCAATAATGTGTTAGCGCACATAAATGTATTCGAACATTCCTTGCGAGTTAAAGGATAGAGGTCAGAGTGTGTTAGTGGCAGAAAATTTCATTTGAACAGCCAGTATAAGGCTGTATCTAATTTGAGGGTAACTGCCACAGTGAGTTTGCACACTTAACTGTTTTTCACATTCCTTGCAAATCAAAGAAAAGTTGTCACTGTGAGTTGTGGTTGAAAATTTCATTTGAATAGTCAGTATAAGGCTGTATCTATTCTGAGCATAACTGCCTCAGTGTATTAGCATACATAAATATATTTGAACATTTCTTGAAAATGAAAGAATAAATGTCACAGTGTGTTAAGCAGCCAAAAATATCATTTGAACAACCAGTATAAAAATGCCTGTTCTGAAAGTAACTGTAACAGTGAGTTAGCACATGTCAATGCATCTGACCATTTCTTTCAAGTTAAAGTATAAATGTCACAGTGTGTTAAAGACTGAAAAGTTCATTGGAAAAGCTAGCATAAACTGTTTCTAACTGGTGGTAGTTGGCACTGGGTGGTAGCCACAAATGCATTTGAATTTGTATCTCTGTTAGTGTTGGTTAATTCATTTGATAAAGACTGTACAAAACTGTTACTACATTGGTAGTAACTGCCCCAGGCTGCAGCATTCGTAAGTGGAGTTGAATTTTGCTTCTTTTCAAAGTATGTCATACACTGTTAATGATCGAACAGTTTGCATGGGCTGTACACATTGGTTCGTTCTTTGAAGGCAACTGTTCCAAGTGAACTGCTACCTGCAAGACTGTTTAAAGTCCAATACATTCTCTTCATGAAAGAGTAATTGCTGCTGTGGGCTAGTGCCTGTAAATAGCATCTTGAAGGAAGCCTTAATATTTTAATATTTTAAAGTGTTAAATATTCAGCATATGTTGTTTAACAAAGAGTAATTGCTGTAGTGCGGTAGTGGCATAGTTCTTAGCTGAAAATGATAGTTTGTGGCCTAGTGCCTGTAAGTTTATTTATTATTTGGTATACGTTAATTTTAACAAAAGTAACTGCTGCAGAGGGGTAGTCTTCACAAATTTCACTTTGGGGGAAATTTTTTAAAATAACTGTTGCTCAGTGACAAATTCTTTGTAACTTCGTTTGTTAATAAACTGTTGTTCTAAAAGTCCAGTGGCTTTCACTCTAGGACCCTGTGTCCTAGCTTACCAGCTCTAAGGTACTTCTGTCTTTTCACCCTGCATGCAAAGGTGGTATCACTTACCAACCAATGCTCAACCCTAGTCTGGAATATATCTATCAGTTGAGTAGTGACGAGGATGCCCGCTTGTTGACTTGTAGGGTTAATGGCTTATCCATCAGATGCACTTCAATGAAAGTTTGTTCTGGCCTGCAGGCAATGTATGTGGCTTCCTCCTCTTCTCCTCCGCATGCTACGTCCCATGCGCTGGTGCTGCATGCTGTAAACAGTAGTAACACAACTCCATGCCTCTAATTGGCAGCCCACAGTGTGGGAGACTTCAAATAACTGTGCAATATTCAAGACCTCTTCTAATGTAGGGTCCTCAAATTAAAAGGCACATTGCTGCACCTCCTTATCCTGCACCTGAATGAATGATTGTGTCCCCTAGAGTTCATATAAGACTTAATCATAAGGAACAGACACTTATGACTGAGACCATGAAGCTCAGCCACCTAAATTCAAAACGACTGCTGCAGCTGTTTGCGACATTGATAGAATTCAACATGTGCGGCAAACACTTGCATACGCCTGTGGTGACAGCGGAACAGCAAACTACACATAGTGTCAAAAGTAAGTGACACTGGTTCTTGTAGAGGAGTAAATAATACATATGAGGGGGTTTCCATAGTAAGAAAAGAGCTCTGGCAGCCTCCGTGTCAACCTCCTGGAATGGTACGTTATGTTATTGTGTGCTTGTGAATCTATATTTATTTCTTGAAGGATG
Organism: Schistocerca nitens; assembly: GCF_023898315.1. Classification (NCBI taxonomy): domain Eukaryota; kingdom Metazoa; phylum Arthropoda; class Insecta; order Orthoptera; family Acrididae; genus Schistocerca; species Schistocerca nitens. The sequence goes on along the minus strand of NC_064620.1, from coordinate 333,494,080 downwards.
CTCATGATTGCATAATATGGAGGATTTCCAGTGCTTTGCTTATGGATTTATGAACATCCCTCAAGAAATAGAGATATATTAAGATGTACAAAATATGAAATAATACGCACACACTTGTAAGCCACGTGCAGTAGCAGTGTGTTGTCATCTGTAACAGTACGCCATGAAAGAGCAATAATGTGAACTTCCAATAGAGCCCAACATGGACGAGTGCCTATTGAAACCCTGCCATGTTACGCTCAGAATCAGTCATCTGTTATTACTGCTTGCACACATTTGCCTTATCTTGTTGTGTTCAGTGTATGTTTGGTGATTGGCATACATGCCACAGTATAATAAAGTTGTATTAACATTCTTGGTTGTGTTGTGCGTCCAAGTTGTGAGACAAGTGACGAAACGCGTGGAATTTTTCTCTGCATGGGTTTCAATCTCTGGCTGGTCCTCCATCGCTTCTACGATGTCTGACTGTGCAACTGATGAGTTTTTATGCCGGCTGGTTAATCAGCAAGGGGTTCTTCCTGTGGTGTTACAGCATCTCAGTCAACAGCAGGAGGGAGGTGTTCCCACAGCACAACACAATCAAACCCAGGTACTGCAAACGATTGCCTCTCTGTTGGCCAGTTGGCCAGTCTGGGTCCATCTCACTCTACATCACCTGCCGTGTCACCCCTTGCATCTCCTGTTTTGCCTGATGCTACCTCGGTCATTTATCCCCTACTGTTTCTGGCTTACGATGAGTCTGCTGAAAAATGGAAAGCTTACAAAAAATGGTTGCACCAGCATTTTCATGCATTTGAATTGACTGATGTTACCTTGTGCCAAGCTTTCTTTTTGTCTTTGTTGTCACCCCACGTGTATCAACTCCTTTGCCAACTGGCCCCCTGTGTAGGGTCAGTCTTCACTCTACTTTGATAACACGTGCGCCCTCGTTTCAAAATACTACTGTCAATGGACGCACATCATTGCTGCTGAAGTTGAGTGCTACCAGTCTCACAAGAAACCAGAACATTCCTATGAGACTTGAGCAGTCAAGCTTCATGGTTTAAGCCATCATTGCCACTTTGTCACTGACGTACATAAGGAGTTGTACGCCGACCAAATGGTTTACAATGCAATCATTTGGTTGGTCCCCAATTGTGAGGGGACCCCTCAATGTGAAAACCTCTCCCTCTCGGGCGTTCTGATTGTTGCACAATCGTTTGAGGTTTCTAGGACTGCAGGTACTCAAATTGAATCATGATGTGAAGTTGCAGAAGTTCAACCCACTTCCCCCTGCTGTTTTTCAGACAGTTTACAGGGGAATGATATGATGGCAGTGCTCTGCGCACGAGCAAAACATCACGGCAGCTGCCTCAATTCACTGGGCAGTCATGGCTGCAGAAGCAGCGCAGTAAGTCCGGTAATGAACAGCAACGTAACTGCTCCACGCTTCCCTCTTGTCCATCGTGTTTTGTCACTCATGATAGGTCAGACTGTTCCACGCAGTGGGCCGTTTGTCACCAGTGTGGCAAAATGGGCCACATTGCTCCTGCTTGTACTGCAAAATTTCAACAGCCTATTGCAGTCACTGACATTGATGTCAATTTTGTACCAGCAATTTCCATTGCAATCCAATACGCTTTTTATTGATGACAAGGTTTATCAGGTTTCGCACATGCCAAGTCAACACTGGTGCTGCTGTGTCACTACTCAACTTGCAAATGTACATGGACTTGAGTCCTCTTCCTTTAGCCCAATTGTCATGTACATTAGTTACCTACAATAAACAAAACATTCTGATATTAGGTAGTTTCTCAGTCCCAGTCATATAAATCAGTGGTTTGACCACTGACTATTCTAGTGGTGAACAGTGTATGCACCGAAAATTTGTTTGGTTCGGACGCCTTTAATCTTTTCGGGTTTACTATTTCCAATTACATTAATCTCGTCACTCATCATGTGCCTTACACACATTACGCTATGAATTTTCCGCCTTGTTTTTTGCGGGTTTCTGTTGTGCCAATAATTTCAAAGCCAACATCACCATGAAGCCTTTGGCCAGAAACCGTTTCTTTTGGGTTCACCCAGTGCTGATGGCACTCTGTGACCAAGTCAAGGCAGAGCTCGACCGCCTCACGACATCCCGGGTCATCCTACCAATTGCATCCAGCGTACGGGCTACACCCTTAACCATTTTTGAGAAGCCACTAGGACGGTAACGCCTTTGCGACAATTTCAAAGGTACCGTCAATGCTCATGTCCCTTTTCGCAACCTTACAAACCTTTTGCTAAGCTCGCTTGGTGACCAGTATCTTTCAAGATCGACCTCTCAGATGTATATTTGCAGCTTCCCTTTGATGCTTACTCTCAATGGCTCTTGGTCAATAACACAAGATTGCCTTGTATCAATAGCATTTGGCGTGGCCAGCACCCAAGAAATTTTACAACAGTTTCTCGAACAACTCACGAGGTCTGTGCCTGGCTGGTGCAAACTATCTTGATGATATTGTGGTCTCCGGCTCCTCCACTGCTGAACATTTCAACAACTTATGTATGCTTTTATTGCTGTTACAGGCCGCCAGGTTAAAATGCAATTTGGAGAAGTGCCACTTGTTTCAGCCTTCTATTGTCTATCTCGAATTTGATATCTCTAGAGCTGATAACAGCCCTCAGTTTGTGTCGCAAGAGTTTGTCTTCTTCTCCAGCACCTGCAGGATTCACCACATTTTCACCCCGTCCTTCCACTCACAATACAACAGGTGAGGCTGAAAGGTTAGTTGTTAGTTAGAACATTCAAAATGCAAATGAAAAAGTACATCAATTGGTCCCCGACCAACATTGCCTTGCCAATTTCTGTCTTCCTATTGGTTCACGCCATTCGGCAACAACCACCCCGCCAAACTTCCCCACGTGCATCAACCCCCAACATTCCTGCACCACCTGCGTCCCATTTCCGGCCTGAAGTGGTTGTATGGGCATACGGGTTTGGTTATTGCCAGTCTCCGCGACATCCGCAAGAACAACGGCCTTTGTGCACGTCATTACAATCAGGGTGTGCCTGCACAAGGCTGACTGGACAACACCGTCCAGAACACCGATGTCGCCACACCTGTCTGTGTCACTCGACATATCACCCATAGCCAGGTCCCTGCCACAACATACAAGCAGGACCCCATCACCGGTGGACGAAACTGGTGCAGCTTCTCCAATATTGCTACAAGCACTGATGCAGCCGTCATCCACACTGGAGCCATCTCCTCCACCTCAGCTGTGAACTGTGGGGGCACCACCACAACCGGGCCCTGGACATGTGGATATGAAGCTTGTGCCGATGTCATCCATCTTACTGTACAGGTTAACACAAGAAGGCAGACTGTGATGCTGTCCACGCCCAAGTACTTCTGACCATATGCTCCAGTATCAGCACAGCACCTCAGTACGTGCCTCATGAAGGAAGACGCCACAGACATCTCATGACTCCTAGCTGTTCCCCAAGTGAAGGCGAATGAAGTAATGCTCACACACTTGAAAGTACTGTACTTTAGCAGTGTGTTGTCATCAGTGAGAATGCGTCACAAAATAGCAATACTGTGAACTTCTAACAGAGCCCGCCATGAGCAAATGTCTATTTAAATCCTGCCACACTAGGCACGCACTCAGTTATCGTGTTATTACTGTTTGCATGCATTTGCCTTATCTTATTGTGTTCAGCATATGTTATTATAACTGGAGTATATGCGACAGTCTAATAAAGTTGTACTAACATTCTTGGTTGTGTTGTGTATCCAAGTTTCAACACAATGACCTTCTAAATTTACTGAATGAACAAACTGACCTCAAGCATAAAAAATATATTGGAAACTTTATTGATACTATAAAACAGGAAGATGGATAAAATAAACAAACCAGTCACGCTAAATAACACACATTCACTGTTTTAGTGTAAACACCGCACAACAAATATGTCAAACATATCATGCAGAATTTTCTGAAATACCAAAGGACACGAATACAAATGGTAAAACACATCAAAAGTGTAAAATTCAATGTGGTTTGTTTGAAGAAGATACAAATCCTGCCCTTTGTCAAAATCCAGATTTCTGCAGAAAAAGGCTGGTACCTCACATCAGACAATATAGAGCAAAATTATGCCTACCGTTACGTTCAGATTTTAAAGCAGATGAGTTACAGTAAAAAAAATCATAGTTGTATGTTTGTATCCATATGAGTACATATCAGCTGATTAAGAACTTATAAGTAAATGCTTTTTGCTCCTTTTGCTGGTGTAAAACCTGAGTCTAGTGCTAATGTTAATACAACAATGATAGGCTATGTGCTATTAATCACTGAAAGCATAACATTTAGACACCTTTATGTACTTATGAAACAAAGAGAAACTATGTTTTAGAAGCTGAACGGAATGATGATTAAAAAAGAGTATTGTTTCATGTATTTTGAGCATTTGGAATATATGATATTCTCAAAACATGGGTAAATGCATAATATGTATAAAACTTACAGGATAAATGTTCCCATTCACTAGATGGCACTTATTTTTCTTTAGAAGTAGATATTCCCCTCTGAAAGGAATTATTCGTGGGTCTCCACTCAAACCACTCATTTTTGCCAGTACATCAGAGTGCAGCCCAGAACACACAATAACATAAGCTGCATTCACTGACTGAAATAAAAACAACTATAAGTAAGATGTAAATGTTATGATACACTTTACTGAATTTTTTTTTTAAATCATAGATTACAGTTAGAGTTCATTTACAGCATTGGCAGCTCTTGAATTGTATGCTGAAGTTGGTAATTCAGTGATGCTCTTTTTTTTGTTGTTGTCAATTCAATGATGCTTTTTGTAGTCAGTCAGGCAATAGAATGATGCAGCCAATAATAATCTCTGAATCAAATGATCCCTTTTGGCAGGAGATGTGAACTGACTCCATTTTTTTTAATGTAGAGAGAACCATAATTACTTTTACTGATCTGGTTATTACAAATTTTAAAGTTGGTTACTGGTTTTTGTACTTATTTGGAAAAAAAAAAAAAAAATAGATGCGCTGACTGATTGACTCGTAGCAAATCCCGAGATGTAGGTCACGTTGGAATGTAACAATCTACTTGTAGGTTGGTAAAAAAAGAAGATATACATTCATTACTGCAGTAATTGACTTGTACATCTCATCTCTGCCTTCGTAGAAAACTGCTATAATGTGATTAAATTTAAACTTAACAAAACAAGATACCAGGTAAAATTATTTACAAGCCACAGGAAATTATGAACGAGCATTCCGATTTGCTACCAGCAACAGACTCAGGATTCACTGTATTCATTTCCCATCATTCACACACTGTTGTTACCTACATCAGCAAACTATGCAATGCCCATTGATACCATTAGTGCACTTTTATCAAGATTTACAGAATACGTATACACATAGAAAAGTTTCCATCTGATATCAAAACATTTTCTTTCTTCCTCGTGCTTATTGGATACTCATTCTGTATCTCTCCTCCTCTTCTCAGATTCACCATCTCAATATCTAAATGGAAAATAACAATAGAAATATTAATGATAAGTAATTTAAAAATCCTCTCCCCATGAACCATGGACCTTGCCGTTGGTGGGGAGGCTTGCGTGCCTGAGCGATACAGATAGCTGCACCGTAGGTGCAACCACAACGGAGGGGTATCTGTTGAGAGGCCAGACAAATGTGTGGTTCCTGAAGAGGGGTAGCAGCCTATTCAGTAGTTGCAGGGGCAATAGTCTGATGATTGACTGATCTGGCCTTGTAACACTAACCAAAACGGCCTTGCTGTGCTGGTACTGCGAACCGCTGAAAGCAAGGGGAAACTACGGCTGTAATTTTTCCCGAGGGCATGCAGCTTTACTGTATGGATAAATGATGATGGCATCCTCTTGAGTAAAATATTCCAGAGGTAAAATAGTCCCCCATTCGGATCTCCAGGTGGGGACTACCCAAGAGGACGTTGTTATCAGGAGAAAGAAAACTGGCGTTCTATGGATCGGAGCATGGAATGTCAGATCCCTTAATTGGGCAGGTAGATTAGAAAATTCAAAAAGGGAAATGGATAGGTTAAAGGTAGATATAGTGGAAATTAGTGTAGTTCGGTGGCAGGAGGAACAAGACTTCTGGTCAGGTGAATACAGGGTTATAAATAAAAAATCAAATAGGGGTAATGCAGGAGTAGTTTTAATAATGAATAAAAAAAATAGGAGTGTGGGTAAGCTACTACCAACAGCATAGTGAATGCATTACTGTGGCCAAGATAGATACGAAGCCCATACCTACCACAGTAGTACAAGTTTATATGCCAACTAGCTTCTCAGATGATGAAGAGACTGATGAAATGTATGACGAGATATTATTCAGATAGTGAAGGGAGACGAAAATTTAATAGTCATGGGTGACTGGAATTCGTCAGTAGGAAAAGGGAGAGAAGGAAACGTAGTTGGTGAATATGGATTGGGGGTAAGAAACGAAAGAGGAAGCCGCCTGGTAGAATTTTGCACAGAACAAAACTTAATCATAGCTAACACTTGGTTCAAGAATCATATAAAGAAGGTTGTATACATGGAAGAATCCTGGAGATACTGACAGGTTTCAGACAGATTATATAAAGGTAAGACAGAGATTTAGAAACCAGTTTTTAAATTGTAAGACATTTCCAGAGGCAGATGTGGACTCTGACCACAATCTATTGGTTATGAACTGTAGATTAAAACTGAAGAAACTGCAAAAAGGTGGGAATTTGAGGAGATGGGACCTGGAAAACTGACTAAACCAGAGGTTGTACAGAGTTTCTGGGAGAGCATAAGGGAACAATTGACAAGAATGGGGGAAAGAAATACATTAGAAGAACAATGGGTAGCTTTGAGGGATGAAGTAGTGAAGGCAGCAGAGGATCAAGTAGGTAAAAAGATGAGGGCTAGTAGAAATCCTTGGGTGACAGAAGAAATATTGAATTTAATTGAAGAAAGTAGAAAATTTAAAAATGCAGTAAGGAAGCAGGCAAAAAGGAATACAAACGTCTCAAAAATGAGATTGACAGGAAGTGCAAAATGGCTAAGCAGGCATGGCTAGAGGACAAATGTAAGGATGTAGAGGCTTATCTCACTAGGGGTAAGATAGATACTGCCTACAGGAATATTAAAGAGACCTTTGGAGAAAAGAGAACCACTTGTATGAATATCAAGAGCTCAGATGGAAATCCAGTTCTAAGCAAAGAAGGGAAAGCAGAAAAGTGGAAGGAGTATATAGAAGGTCTATACAAGGCTGATGTTCTTGAGGACAATATTATAGAAATCGAAGAGGATGTAGATGAAGATGAAATAGGAGATATGTTACTGCGTGAAGAGTCTGACAGAGCACTGAAAGACCTGAGTCGAAACAAGGCCCCGGGAATAGACAACATTCCAGTAGAACAACTGATGGCCTTGGGAGAGCCAGTCCTGACAAGACTACCATATGGTGAGCAAGATGTATGAGACAGGCAAAATACCCATAGACTTCAAGAAGAATATAATAATTACAATTCCAAAGAAAGCAGGTGTTGACAGATGTGAAAATTACCGAACTGTCAGTTTAATAAGCCATGGCTGCAAAATACTAACACGAATTCTTTACAGATGAATGGAAAAACTGGTAGAAGCCGACCTCAGGGAAGATCAGTTTCTATTCCGTAGAAATGTTAGAACACGTGAGGCAATACTGACCCTACGACTTATCTTAGAAAATAGATTAAGGAAAGGAAAACCTACATTTCTAGCATTTGTAGACTTAGAGAAAGCTTTTGACAATGTTGACTGGAATACTCTCTTTCAAAATTCTGAAGGTAGCAGGGGTAAAATTCAGGGAGCAAAAGGCTATTTACAATTTGTACAGAAACCAGATGGCAGTTATAAGAGTCGAGGGGCATGAAAGGGAAGCAGTGATTGGGAAGGGAGTGAGACAGGGTTGTAGCCTATCCCCGATGTTATTCCATCTGTATATTGAGCAAGCAGTAAAGGAAACAAAAGAAAAATTCGGGTTAGGAATTAAAATCCATGGAGAAGAAATAAAAACTTTGAGGTTTGCTGATGATATTGTAATTCTGTCAGAGACAGCAAAGGACCTGGAAGAGCGGCTGAACGGAATGGACAGTATCTTGAAAGGACGATATAAGATGAACATCAACATAAGCAAAACGAGGAGAATGGAATGTAGTCGAATTAAATCGGGTGATGCTGCAGGATTTAGATTAGGAAATGAGAGGCTTAAAGTAGTAAATGAGTTTTGCTATTTGGGGAGCAAAATAACTGAGGATGGTCGAAGTAGAGAGGATACAAAATGTAGACTGGCAATGGCAAGGAAAGTGTTTCTGAAGAAGAGAAATTTGTTAACATCGAGTACACATTTAAGTGTCAGGAAGTCGTTTCTGAAAGTATTTGTATGGAGTGTAGCCATGTACGGAAGTGAAATGTGGACAATAAATAGTTCGCACAAGAAGAGAATAGAAGCTTTCGAAATGTGGTGCTAAAGAAGAATGCTGAAGATTAGATGGGTAGATCACATAACTAATGAGGAGGTACTGAATAGAATTGGAGAGAAGAGAAATTTGTGGCACAACTTGATTGGAAGAAGGCATCGGTTGGTGGGGCATATTCTGAGGCATCAAGGGATCACCAATTTAGTAATGGAGGACAGCGTGGAGGGTAAAAATCGTAGAGGGAGACCAAGAGATGAATACACTAAGCAGATTCAAAAGGATGTAGGCTGCAGTAGGTACTGGGAGATGAAGAAGCTTGCACAGGATAGAGTAGCATGGAGAGCTGCATCAAACCAGTCTCTGGAATGAAGACCACAACAACAACAACAACAACAACAACAACAATTTAAAAATGACAATCTGTGATGAAAACAAAGTTTCAGTGCTAATTAACAAAGGGTTTCTTTGCCTCTAGCTCTTTTGGCTTGCACAGGCACAAAGAAGGAGACTTTAGGTAAGTACATTACTTGCCATGATTGTTGTTTATTTGGGGCACTTGTAACTTTGACTGCAATTGTCTTCATGTTTACATTTTTACATATATACATTTCAAAATTTATCAGCAAATTTACAGAGAACAATGCAACAGGAAAACAAAGAATTTCAAAAACAACAAAGAATTCTAGAAATTTATGAACTATGTTTAACAGAGGATATTTTTCAGTTTCCTAACCAGTGAAACGGCTTGTGGCCTGACAGCCTGTAGGAAACATACTGGGCGGGAAAACATGGCCATTCACAGGATGACCACACAAGATGTCAACAAAAAGTCTGACATGGTTCACAGGTTCAAGTACACAGGTAGTACCAATAAACCACAGGAACTTGAGAGAACCTAAGACCAAAAGATAAAACAACCCTCCCAACCTCACTAAGAACACAAGTAACAGAAAGACTGACTTTCTATAGCAGAAAGGAGTAAAAGAAACCACATTCCCCTCATTTACACACATACATAGTTATATTGTACAGACCTGTGTTCACAATCATAGTACTATGTGGAGTACTTGTAATAGCGAATACTCAACTCGATGAATTTATACTGTGTAAATTTCGATGTTGTCAATTTTGTGCCCCCTTGTCACTAATACAGTTCTTATATGATCCAGATGGATTGTCTAATTCTAATAGCAGGTCAGGTCACCTGGTAAGAAGTGAGAGGAAGCTAATTATTCAGCAATATGCGAGAGGAGGTGAAGAATATCAGGGGATTCTGAGGAGATGAAGATATTAATCTCAACGGCAAAGAAGGTGGAAGAGTCATTTTCTCCTGACAGTCATGCCTCAACAGTAGCAAAGGCGGAGAGAGTGGACCTCAGTACAGTAGATCCAGTGAAAGAGACAATCTATCAGGGAAACCAAAAATCCACGTCATGTCGGACAAGCAGCTACATGATGTGTGCCTGTCTGCATGTTGATGGTGGCTCCAAAAATCAATAGGGTTTGTTACAGACTGGTAGGCTAAAGGCATCTGTTCCACTATTGGAGAGCCTGATAAAACCCATCTGGCAATTTTCTCAGAGATGTACCTGTAATTAAGGGATTAGCACCCGTTCCACCTCTTCACAATTTACTTGTAACCAAGATATGATGGTAAACACTGAATAGGGAAGCATTCCAGGAGGTGAACAATCCTTAATCACAGGAAACAGTGATGCAACTGGACCATCAGATTCTGCAGAGCCCAGAACACCACATAAGGAAGAATCAGAACTTCCTAGAACTTCTCGCATGCGGCCTAAACAAAAACATTTGCTAGATACACTTTACTAAAGACCCGGAAACTTAAACAATTGATGGGGAACAAATTTCACAGCCAAAAGGAATCTAACAAAGTCCACAGCAAATTTTACATCCAATCTGAGCAAACATCACTTCTCTCATTTGGATCAGCAAACAACATCTGTACTATCATAAATGCACTTGCATCTACCAACAAAGGCAACAGAAAAATACAGAAAAAGTAGAACAATTGTGAGAAACATTAGAAAAAGAGACATCAAAAATACCAAAGCACCACATAAAACTACTCATAGGAGACTTCAATGCACAGACCAGCAAAAAAGAGACATACAAGGCTAGTAGGAAATTTTCCTGGCACAAACATGTCAATAACAATGGATAAGGGCTCATCAACTTCTACAGACAATTTAACACTAATGTCATGCTTTTTCAGAAAATTAGCAAAGAGAAAGAAGACCTGGTCTTCTCCTAAAACAAAATTAGACTCATATCAGCTGAATCACGTGACAGTAACCAAACAAACCATAGAGAAAACCTGAATGTGTGGGTCAGAAAAGGACTAGGCAAAGACTCAGACCACTATTAGACAGAAATCAAAGCCATATTTCTACAAAAAGACTGAAACACGAAATTACAATAGTCCATGTAATTGACACAAAATTCACACAAAGAAGATGGGAAACTGGCCTGACATCAGAGAAGCAATGATAGACATGGTGACAGAACGATAACCACCAAGAAGAAGGAAACATAGATTGTGGAAGATTCAACAGGAAAACTCATTACCAACAACAAAGACAACTGCGAGTTACTACCAAGTTCGTGAGTCTTCTAAACTGCAAGGAATGGACATGACAACTAATTTTCAGTCTCAAAAGAATAATCCACCTTCAGAACCACCATACTGAATCACACTGAATAATACATTAGCCTACTGAAAAACAACAGTCGGCCATGTGAAGAAGCAATATTAGATGAGATGTGGAAACTGGAAAGGAAGCAGGCAGCTGAAACCATTTATGAAACTATTAAAGACTGCTAGCAGAAGGGAAGAATACCAGATGAATGGAAACAAGTCATAATCCATCCACTACATAAAAAAGGAGACAGACAGATACTAATTACCAAGGCATATCTCTACTTCCAGTCACCGACAAAATTGTATCCAAAGAACTAATAAAAAATATAGAAAACCAAGCAGAATACCCAATTGACAAGTACCAAGTGGGGTTCGGAAAAAGTAAATCATGCCCAGAGCAAACGTTTAACTTGAAAACAAGCATCAGGATCAGAACAAAAAAGAACCTTAATGCAGTCTTTACTTTCACTGACCTCAAAAAAGCCTACAACCCCACAGACTGACAGTTGCCAATCAGCTGGAAGAAGCAAGCATCAGAAAACTCATCAGTGAGTGAGTTGAACAGACACTCACACACAAAAATTTAGAAGTTAAATTCCTAGGAGAAGTTTCTGAATCCTTCAGAACTAGCACAGGAATTTGGAAGGTCTCTTGCTGATTCTCTTCAATCTGGTATTAGGGAAGATCATTTGAGTGTGAGATACAGAACTACAAGAGAAAAACACTGATGAAATTCATCTGGGACAAAGAAGATGATTCAAGTTGAAATATCTCTCTTTTGCTGGTGATATTGCAATACTTTCTGAGGACAAAACAGATGATAATACAATGACAGAAACAATTCACAAAATTGCAGGTAAAACTGGATTACAAATATCACATGAGAAAATACATTGAACATAAGCACAACAGAGAACAATATACAAAAACACAACACAAAACATCAAAAGAGCTATCAAGTTTAAGGATTTAGGAGAATGTATACAATCAAACAGATTAGATAACACCACAAATGTAGGAAAGACTAAAGAAAATTGAATTAGCAATGTCACCTAAAACCATTATAATAAATCATCATTATTGCTCCATGCAGAAATTAAACTTTCTGTAAACATAATTAAATCAGAAGCACTGTACAGATCTGAATGCCTTCCACTGAATAAAAGAAGTGAACAAATTCAACTCGAAAATGCAGAAAGAAAAACATAGAAAAAATTTTAGGACCACAAAGGAACAAAGATAAAAACTGCACAAGAGAAGTAATGAAGATTTATACAGAGAAACAGAAACAATCACATACACTATAAGGAAGAGGAGATTAAAGTTTTATGATCATCTTCACAGAATGAATGACAACAGGGTAACCAAGAAAATTTTCAATTTCATTTCCAAATTAAAAAATTCCACAGGATGGCTGGGAGAGACAATAACGGATCTGAGTAGGCGTAATGCCAAGAAATCATCATCATCATCATCATCATCATCATAATCATAATTTAAGACTGATTATGCCTTTCAGTGTTCAGTCTGGAGCATAGTCCCCCTTATAAAATTCCTCCATGATCCCCTATTCAGTGCTAGCATTGGTGCCTCTTCTGATGTTAAGCCTATTACTTCAAAATCATTCTTAACCAAATCCAGGTACCTTCCCCTTGGTCTGCCCTGACTCCTCCTACCCTCTACTGCTGAACCCATGAGTCTCTTGGGTAACCTTGCTTCTCCCATGCGTGTAACATGACCCCACCATCTAAGCCTGTTCGCCCTGACTGCTACATCTATAGAGTTCATTCCCAGTTTTTCTTTGATTTCCTCATTGTGGACACCCTCCTGCCATTGTTCCCATCTACTAGTACCTGCAATCATCCTAGCTACTTTCATATCCGTAACCTCAACCTTATTGATAAGGTAACCTGAATCCACCCAGCTTTTGCTCCCATACAACAAAGTTGGTCGAAAGATTGAACGATGCACAGATAACTTAGTCTTGGTACTGACTTCCTTCTTGCAGAAGAGAGTAGATCGTAGCTGAGCGCTCACTGCATTAGCTTTGTTACACCTCGCTTCCAGTTCTTTCACTATGTTGCCATCCTGTGAGAATATGCATCCTAAGTACTTGAAACCGTCCACCTGTTCTAACTTTGTTCCTCCTATTTGGCACTCAATCTGTTTATCTCTCTTTCCCACTGGCATTACTTTCGTTTTGGAGATGCTAATCTTCATGCCATAGTCCTTACATTTCTGATCTAGCTCTGAAATATTACTTTCCAAACTTTCAATCGAATCTGCCATCACAACTAAGTCATCCGCATATGCAAGACTGCTTATTTTGTGTTCACATATCTTAATCTCACCCAGCCAGTCTATTGTTTTCAACATATGATCCATAAATAATATGAACAAAAGTGGAGGCAGGTTGCAGCCTTGTCTTACCCCTGAAACTACTCTGAACCATGAACTCAATTTACCGTCAACTCTAACTGCTGCCTGACTATCCATGTAAAGACATTTAATTGCTTGCAAAAGTTTGCCTCCTATTCCATAATCTCGTAGAACAGACAATAACTTCCTCCTAGGAACCTGGTCATATGCCTTTGCTAGATTTATAAAGCATAGATACAATTCCCTGTTCCACTAATAACACTTCTCCATTATTTGCCATAAGCTAAAGATCTGGTCCTGACAACCTCTAAGAGGCCTAAACCCACACTGATTTTCATCCAATTGGTCCTCAACGAATACTCGCACTTTCCTTTCAACAATACCTGAGAAGATTTTACCCACAACGCTGATTAAAGAGATACCTCTGTAGTTGTTACAATCTTTTCTGTTTCCATGTTTAAAGATTGGTGTGATTACTGCTTTCGTCCACTGATGGAACCTATCCCGACTCCCAGGCCATTTCAATTATCCTGTGTAGCCATGTAAGACCTGTATTTGACGAGTTCCGACTTAATTTCAGCCACCCCATCTGCTTTATTGCACTGCAATCTATTGACCATTTTCTCCACTTCCTCAAATGTGATCCTATTTCCATCATCATTCCTCTCCCATTCTACATCAAAATCTGAAACATTACTGATCATATTTTCACCTACATTGAGCAACTCCTCAAAATATTTCCCTCATCTGCCCAAGGAATCCACAGGATTCACCAGCAGTTTTCCTGACCTGTCCAACATACTTGTCATTTCCTTCTTACCTCCCTTTCGAAGACTGCTAATTACACTCCAGAATGGTTTTCCAGCAGCTTGACCCAAATTCTCCAATCTGTTTCCAAAGTCTTCCCAAGATTTCTTCTTGGATGCTGCAATTATCTGTTTGGCTTTGTTTCTTTCTTCAACATAACTTTCTAGTCTACCTGCGTTCTAGTATGTAGCGATTTTTGATACGATACGCTTTCTTTTTCCTTTTACAGGCTGCCTTGACTGTGTCAGTCCACCAAGCTGTTTGCTTCATGCTGCCTTTACACACTACTGTTCCAAGACATTCTTTAGCCACTTCTAGTACTGTGTCCCTGTACCTTGTCCATTCCTTTTCCAATGACTGTAATTGACTACATTCAACTAACTAGTACCTTTCTGAGATCACTGTTATGTACTTGTGCCTGATTTCCTTATCCTGAAGTTTCTCCACTCTTATCCTCCTACATATGGACCTGACCTCCTGCACTTTCGGCCTCACAATACCAATTTCACTGCAGATTAAACAGTGATCAGTGTCATCAAAGAATCCCCTGAATACACGTGTGTCCCTCACAGCCTTCCTGAATTCCTGATCTGTTATTATATAGTCAATGACAAATCTGGTTCCCCTGCCTTCCCAAGTATACTGGTGAATGTTCTTATGTTTAAAAAAGGAGTTTGTGATTACTAAGCCCATACTGGCACAGAAATCCAAGAGTTGTTTCCCGTTCCTGTTGGCCTCCATATCCTCTCCAAATTTACCCATAAACTTTTCATACCCTTCTGTTCGATTTCCAATCTTGATATTTAAAATCACCCATGAGCAGAACACTGTCCTTGTCCTTTACTCTAACAACTACATCACTGAGTGTATCATAAAAACTACCCATCTTATCTTGATCTGTCCCTTCACAATGCGAATATACTGACACAATCCTAATTTTCTTGCTAGACACTATCCAATCTATGGTCGAAGACTTGTTGAACTCTGTAGGGAACACACACTGATCTCAAAGTCGAAATACTTCGAAGGAGGCCAAAAAAACTTAAAACTTGGAAACATCCTGATTGGAGAAAAGGAGTATGGCAGCTAGATCGCGTACTTATGGACAAATTCTTCCATAGAGAAATCTACAATGTTAACGTATTAAGAGGGGTAGATACAGGTTCAGATCATTACATTGTCAAAATCAAAATTAAGTTCACACCACTAAAAAAGAAACCAAAGTGCAATAAACGAAATAGGAACTTTGATCCCCACCAATTAATTAGAAATGATAAATATAGAGAAGGCACACAAAACATAAAACTGACAGATAATTTAGAAGAACTGGTTCAAATTCTCAAGCAACAAGCAGAAAATTTAGCCCCATTGAACCCACGTAAAAAGACAAACTCAGAATGTGACAAAATTCATGAAGAAAGACATCATGCATGGTTAAAATTTCAAACACACAAAACAGAAGAAAATGCAACCAACCTCAAAAACATCAGGAAAAAGTTCACACAAATTATCAGGCAAACCAAGAGACAATCACAGAAAGATCTAGTCCATTCAATAGAAGAAAATTACCACAAAACCAATTCCAGAGACTTTTACAAAATGTTAGGAAGACAATTACAAAAATTTGCCCCTCCCACGTTAATGCTGAAAAGGGAAGAGGGAATAATGGCAAACAATGACAAGGAAAATGTCAAAATCATGGAAAAAGCATTTAGTAAACTTTTGAATCATGAAGAACCCCAGGAACTTTTAGCAATTAACACAGACACACCCATCAAGAATCTACCTGATCTCATAAATCCTCCAACAATCCAAGAGGTGGAAACAGCACTGAGAGACATGAAAAATTATAAGGCATGCAGAGAAGACCAAGTTTTTGCAGAAATGTGGAAATATGCCAGTGATACAGTTCAAACATCCTTACACATAGTCCTAACAAAAATCTGGATAACAGAAAAGTTCCCCGAACATTGCACCACAGCCCTAATCCACCCACTCCACAAAAAAGGAGATAAAAGCAAGCCAGATAATTACAGAGGTATCTCTCTCTTAGACTGCACATACAAGATTTTCTCCAGAATCCTATACAAGAGGATCAAAGAACAACTAGAGGAAGAATTAGGTGAATACCAAGGAGGCTTCAGACCTTGGAGAAGCTGTGCAGGACAGATCATCACTTTAAAATTAGCCACAGCATATTACAAGAAATGAAATAAACCTCTTGTGATAACCTTCGTGGACTTTAAAAAAGCATATGACTATATCCATAGATCTTCAATGTTAAAAATCTCAAGAAATTTCGGGCTTCATACAAAATTAACCAGTTTGATAGAACTCACCTTAACCAACACTGTGTCAAGTCAAGTTCAGGGGGGAACTCTCTCAGCATAAAAACAGGTTTAAGACAAGGAGATTGCTTGGCACCCCTGCTGTTCAACTGTGCTTTAGAATATGTAATGAGGGAATGGTACATGAATAACCCAAAGAACATCCAAACTGGAAGATCCAAAGACAACATAAGTTTAAATTGTCTAGGATTTGCTGATGACCTTGCTCTCTTGTCCAAAGTATTCAGGAAACCAAACAACAAGTTATCTCACTACAGGAAATAGCACAGAAAATTGGTCTTGGAATATCCTTTGAAAAAAACAGTCATCCTGTTAACTGACCCACGACTCATAAACAAATTTGCCATGAGAAACCAAGAAATCAAAATTGTAGATAAATTTAAATATCTGGGAGAAATCATAACATGTGACCTCAATGAAAAGCCAACATGGCATAACAGAATAAACAAATTGACTAGAGCATAATATATCACCAAGAACACCTACAACAAAAAGAGCCTGTCAATAGCAACAAAATTAAAACACTACAAAACAGCCACTCAACCAGAAATAACATATGCAAGTGAAACCATCTTCAAAACAACTAATGCTGCACAAATAGACAAAATACTCAAAATAGAGAGAAGAATCATCAGAAAGTACATCAACAAATTGTACCAGAAAGATAGACACTGGAGAGTAGCTACAAATGAAGCAGTCTACAAGGAAAAAGAACTGGTAATGAGTACATTTCATTTTTCGGACATCTAATCAGAACACCAGAGAACAGAAACATCAGGAGAATAATAGAAAAATTGTGGAATAGTAAGTGCAACATTAAGTGGATTACAGAAATCAAGGAAGATATGGATGAGATACAGATTACACTGGAAGACCTAAGAAACAAAACTGACAAAATCAGGAAACTCACAGACAAACAAACCAAACTGCAAACGAGAATCAACAAACAGACAATAGGAAGGGTGATTTCCGATGAAGAAAGAAGGATGAGATCCGAGAGAATGAAGTATTATTATTATTTCTTTCTTTTCTCAGACGTTATGTCTGGTCAAAACTGGAAAGTGACGCGGACCTTGATCAAACGTGACTTCCTTTTAACTGTACGGTATATGTTATATTGCATTTAGGAACTTTCGGGTAATTGAACATGTATCAATAATTATGGATTTCTGTAGTTGTATATATAAGTTTGGATGTAGCTGTATTGCATTGATGTACTGGTGGATATTGTGTGGTATGACTCCTGTAGTTGATAGTATAATTGGTATAATGTCAACTTTATCCTGATGCCACATGTCCTTGACTTCCTCAGCCAGTTGGATGTATTTTTCAATTTTTTCTCCTGTTTTCTTTTGTATATTTGTTGTATTGGGTATGGATATTTCGATTAGTTGTGTTAATTTCTTCTTTTTATTGGTGAGTATGATGTCAGGTTTGTTATGTGGTGTTGTTTCATCTGTTATAACGGTTCTGTTCCAGTATAATTTGTATTCATCATTCTCCAGTACATTTTGTGGTGCATACTTGTATGTGGGAACGTGTTGTTTTATAAGTTTATGTTGTAAGACAAGCTGTTGATGTATTATTTTTGCTACATTGTCATGTCTTCTGGGGTATTCTGTATTTGCTAGTATTGTACATCCGCTTGTTATGTGATCTACTGTTTCTATTTGTTGTTTGCAAAGTCTGCATTTATCTGTTGTGGTATTGGGATCTTTAATAATATGCTTGCTGTAATATCTGGTGTTTATTGTTTGATCCTGTATTGCAATCATGAATCCTTCCGTCTCACTGTATATATTGCCTTTTCTTAGCCATGTGTTGGATGCATCTTGATCGATGTGTGGCTGTGCCATGTAGTGTTTTCTTTTTTCCAATTTACTTTCTTCGTATCTGTTGATGTTATGTGATCTAAAGGGTTGTAGAAGTGGTTATGAAATTGCAGTGGTGTCGCCAATGTATTTATATGAGTTATTGCTTTGTGTATTTTGCTAGTTTCTGCACGTTCTAGAAAGAATTTTCTTAAATTGTCTACATGTCCATAATGTAGGTTTTTTATGTCGATAAATCCCCTTCCTCCTTCCTTTCTGCTTAATGTGAATCTTTCTGTTGCTGAATGTATGTGACGTATTCTATATTTGTGGCATTGTGATCGTGTAAGTGTACTGAGTGCTTCTAGGTCTGTGTTACTCCATTTCACTACTCCAAATGAGTAGGTCAATATTGGTATAGCGTAAGTATTTATAGCTTTTGTCTTGTCTCTTGCTGTTAATTCTGTTTTCAGTATTTTTGATAGTCTTTGTCTATATTTTTCTTTTAGTTCTTCTTTAATATTTGTATTATCTATTCCTATTTTTTGTCTGTATCCTAGATATTTATAGGCATCTGTTTTTTCCATTGCTTCTATGCAGTCGCTATGGTTATCCATTATGTAATCTTCTTGTTTAGTGTGTTTTCCCTTGACTATGCTATTTTTCTTACATTTGTCTGTTCCAAAAGCCATATTTATATCATTGCTGAATACTTCTGTTATCTTTAGTAATTGGTTGAGTTGTTGATTTGTTGCTGCCAGTAGTTTTAGATCATCCATGTATAGCAAATGTGTGATTTTGTGTGGGTATGTTCCAGTTATATTGTATCCATAATTTGTATTATTTAGCATGTTGGATAGTGGGTTCAGAGCAAGGCAGAACCAAAAAGGACTTAATGAGTCTCCTTGGTATATTATTATTATTATTATTATTATTGCACACATCTGTGAAATACTATGTGATGTGTGATGGGTACCACTCATTTGCTCTACATGTCAATCCTTATTTTAAGTTTAGACAGCTCAGCAAACTGATCCCATTTCTGTAGAGGGGGAAGCCAACCATTAACTGTTCCTGTTTGAGACTCATTTTGCCCTTTTATCAAATATTACATAGCGTAAGTAATTAAAATTGGTATATTTAATTTGAAGTCACATTAAGCAATACTGTAGTGTGTGGCACATAACATGACAGGTGACAGAAAGCAGCTCAGTAAAAAAATTGACCAGCCATTTGATTTGTCCGCAAATAAGTAACAGTCAGCGGATGATTCATCCGAAGTGTAGTTTGCATTACAATTCTTGCATTTGCAATTGTTTGTACTGATCCTTTTGCGTATTTGTTTCTTGTTTCAGTACATTCCCAATGAAAACCAATAATTCTAACTGTGGAAAATGAAGAAACTTCACAAGCCAAGATTACTAAAAAAGCATTTTATTGGATAACTGATTTCAAGAGAGCTATGCTATCATCACTGACCTTATGTTTTAAAAAGTTTACAACATATTGTCCATTAATGTTACAAGTTGTTTCACTTTGCATATGCACTGCCCACTACTTGAAGATCACAACCCATCAGCATGTCAAATATAAAAGTATTATGTACAAACATAAACATAACTATATTGTGTCGAATACACATGTTCATGTTCACCCCCAGCTAGTATCTCAGTTGTCAGCAGGTGGTGAACACAAACACTTGCAACTGGTGCAATATAGTTATGTTTATGTCTGTACATAATATTTTATGTTTTACATGTGGACATGCAGTGATCTTAATGGTAATGGGAAGTATATATGGAATATGAAGGAAATTGCTACACTGATGGGCCGTATGTTGTCAGGGTTGCCACAAGTTTCCCCAAGTGAAATTCCCTGATTTACAGACAAGTCCTAGCATTATTCCCTGACAAATTTTAAGATCTCAAGGATAAGTTGAGACATAAGTTGATAATCTATCTTTGCAGCTATGGTTCAAGAAACAATAGCGCAATGACAAAATATCTAAAAAAAAAACTTTCAAGCAGATGGCGTTTCCTGATGTGAGCAAAAATCTGAAGTACTAACATCAACATCATTTGTAATGAACTGTTTTTAGATGGAGAAAACAAGCCAAATGGTATATATGTTTCCTTAAGATCACTGATACTATTTCATTTCAATAAAACGGAACACATTTGGTGACAAAAATACACATTTCCTTGGAGTCGCAAAGTGATTTAAAATACCGTCACTGATTTCAAAAATAACCTCAGAAAATGACAAAATATCTAAAAAAAAAACTTTCAAGCAGATGGCGTTTCCTGATGTGAGCAAAAATCTGAAGTACTAACATCAACATCATTTGTAATGAACTGTTTTTAGATGGAGAAAACAAGCCAAATGGTATATATGTTTCCTTAAGATCACTGATACTATTTCATTTCAATAAAACGGAACACATTTGGTGACAAAAATACACATTTCCTTGGAGTCGCAAAGTGATTTAAAATACCGTCACTGATTTCAAAAATAACCTCAGAAAAAGTAGACCTCTTGAAAGAACTGTATAAGGTGAGGAAGAATTGTGTAAACCAATGCTGTAGGTGACCACCAATAAAATGTTGGTTCTACTATGTTCATTATTGTTGGTTATTACCCACTGTGTTATATCTATTATTTTACAGGATTTTGTGATTTTTGTTCTGAGAAATATATGAGTATATAGCGTACAAACTGTCAGCAACTGACAATTTTCTTCTTATTATTGTCCATACTTTCTAACATATAAACTACCTTTTAACTGACAAAATGTCTATAAAATGCCACACTGTACAACATACTTGTGGTGAGACAGTTGCAATTCCTGAAGTCCATCGCTCGTGGCCTCCAGACTGCTGAGGAACACTGCAGTCCTGGGCCCATTGATAAACTATGAAAATCTGCTGCATTACACCACACACAAACATGCCCGACCTGTGGGCAATTTGACGAGATTAGATCCGACGAGCAGGACCTGCATATTAGTGGGAACCGAATGGCTTCAGATTGGCAGGTCCGATCCATTTCAGATACCTGCAGAAATGGCCTGTTGTTCTGGCCTGTCACGGAAATCCACTTGTGTGGCCAGCTATTCATGAGCCATGGATAGCATGTTGACGAAATGAGATGATGGTGATCAATCCATGCAACACATAACTTGTTCAAATACTCTGAGAATCAATAATAATGAGGATACATAGCAAATCACCTTAAAGATGATTGCTGAGCTGCAAATAGGTGCATAAAGAGAGACAATCACACTCTCACAACTAATTTTCAGCCACAACTTTTGTCAGAAAATGAGAGAGAGAGAGAAAGAGCGCGCGCGCGCGCTCACACTCGCACGCACGCACGCACACACACACACACACACACAAAAATCACTCAGACAGAACTGATGCAAACGACTGCCGTCTCCGACAGCTGCGTCTACAGCCTCTGAGAATCAGATCCAAACAAACCACTTCTACCTCCCTGTCTCTTGTCAGCAGCTGCTAGTCTAGTGGCAAGAAGTGGTGGCAGCACTGACTGCAAGCTGAGGGAGTGCTAGGAAGGGGAGAAGCAGTAGTAATGAGGGAGTAGAGAAGCAGCACACGTATTCAGCTGCACCCAGCCAGCTGCAATGCATGACACCTCAGTAAACAAACCATTTCATCTACTGAGACAAAAATGAGATTTTCCAGGTTTTTTTTTTTTTTTAATTTCCTGGTTATTTCCCTGATGTGTTAGAAATTCCATGATTTCCAGAACCCAAGGCAACCCTGATTGTATACATTTTAAAGTTTTTTTAGTGATATTGGCTTTTGAAGTTCTCCTCAGCCACCATACATTGCAGATCACTCCCAAACCGACAGTGCCAGGAATATATAGGGTATCCCACCTAACCTTTCACTGACAATATCTCTGGAAACACAACAGATCTTGACAAATGGCTTTCATGGGTATGAATGTACATTACATGCTCACAAAAGTAAATACTATGAGCAACACTAAACCATGTGCGAATATTGGTTTCAACACAAACTTCCTGTTTTTTTAAATGGACACTCCATATTATTCCACATGCAATCAATAAAAAGAGAAATCACAATAATAATGATGTTAGTTGCATTGCAATACATCAATTACATCCTGATGAATTGGAATGCAGAATTGGTGCTGTGTGTGGGAATAGCTCACTATGAAGCAGGTTGTTGTGTGTGGAAGTACGTACAGGTATGTGGCAGTGGTGTACTGTACCACTGTAATTGGTGTCAATGTTGTAACACGGGAAGTGCAATAGCAGCTGGTTTCATTTATTTCATGCATCAACTAAATGTTCCAATTTCTCATGATGTAATTGAATGTTGTGATGCAATCAATGCCATTATTATTCTGATTTCTCTTGTTACTGATTGCGTATGGAATAATATGTTGTGTTCATTAAAAAAAAAAAAAGTTTGTGTTGAAACCAATAGTTGCACACAGTCTAGAATGTCTCATAGTATTTACTTTCATGAGTCCCTGCTGTACATTCACACCCATGAAAGACATTTCTCAATACCTATTGTGTTTCCAGCATTAGTGGCAGTGAAACGAGTAGATGAGACAACTTGTAAAATGCTACCTACTACGAAAGCAACAGGAATAATATTTAGAAGGAATGAGTTTTGGTCATTGGAGAATGTGACTAATGAAATTGTTAACACTTACTCTCATTTAACACAATCACAAAATGCTTTGAAATGTTAATTAGTATCAGCCTGCACTGGCCATTCTCATAACCATAAAATAATTTATTTTACATGTCTCATGATTGACAGAGCAGATCATAATTGGTTAATGTTTTGAAGTATTTTCTGATTGTGTCAAATTAAAATAAAGTGTTGACAAAATAGCATTTGATAGATACATTTTCTTCAACAATACAGTGACATCCTTAACAGAAGCCCAACATATTGTGTTCTGGTATTCTCCAGTACAAGGAATAGTGATTTTAGTGTGCCAACAGACAAATGCAGACTGGCTACATAACATTCACTAACTATGCCTTGTTCTCATTTCTGCCTACCATCTTAAATGCAACTAACTATAGCAAGTGTTTATCAATAAGTAGAAACTTCATCTTACTAAATATCAAATACCTTACATTGTTTTCAGATGTGATATTCACAGGATATGTCATTGAACCCTTTGAAACAGGTTTCCTCTGTTCTTTAAATCCTGTAACTTTGAAATTGAGATATATTTTTCCTCCGGCATCCTCAAAGTCTTTGCCATAATGTTCTGTAACCAAACCCCAGTCAACAATTCCTGTATGTGGAGAGTGTATTGCTTTAACACCCTAAAACAAAAAAAAATATATGCCAGTACACTATCTACAACTGTGTTATTTATACCATATCTACACACATGTAACAGTCTTACTTGTATACAAATAATGATAGTTTTACTGTTGAAGATAGAGTACTTACATGGCAGTGAGGCTCGATTTCTTGGATCTCATGACCAGAAATCATTCTAATATCACGAACATTATTTTTCAGCCCTCTTTGAAAAAGCTCTTCTAATGCTGGTATTTCAACTGGATCAGTGGCAACTATAATTTTACCACATTTCTTGTACGGAATATTCTTTTTATCAAAGTATTTGTATGACAAATAGCAACCTTGCACACATAATTTTGCCTTGAGTGACCCTGGCTTATAATATATACCAGCATGAACGACACCACTGTTGTTACCACTCTGGTGAGCAGCAAGCTTATCTTCTTTCTCTAGGACTGCCATTTTGAAAACTGGATACCTCAGCTTAAGTTCTCGAGCTGTGGCCATTCCCACAACACCGCCACCAATGATGACGATATCGTAGATTTTATCATCGGGACAGCTGTTTGACAGAATAACTTTTAATATAAACAAACTGTAAAGACCACACAAACATGTTTTTTTAGGTATCATGTTTAACAATATGATTTTTATATCATGGAAGAATTTTTTTCCCCAAGTTCGCCAAGCACTCTGTGTAGTGCAGTGGTTCCCAACCTTTCTGAGACAATTACCCCTAAGTGTAATCAGATGTTAGCTAGTAACCTCCCACCCCCACCCCCCTTACCCCAACACCCACCATCATAGTGAATCTTTTGAATGAAAAATAATTTTCTTTGAACACTTTCATATTTAAAATGATGAAAGGTAAGTTGTCTTACTACACCATTAACTAATGAGACAATAAGTACTGTTTATTTCTAACAATCTTTACTTATGGATTGGTGATGCAATTCCCAGGGCAGTGCAGATGCTATCTACAACTCCTCCGCAAAAATGGAAAGCTGTGCACACTGAGGGTAGATGCTTCTAACAGAACAAGTGGTAGACTTCAGTTTGCTGGTGGAACACTGGGGACATGCAATCAATCTACAAAGGAGATTGCTTACAAGTCACTTGGATGAACCATTCTAGAATATTGCTCAGATGTGTGGGACCAGTACCAAATAAGATGAATGAGGGGTATTGAACTATACACAGGAGGACAGCATTAATGGTCACAGGTTTGTTTGACTCATGAGAGAGTGTCATACAGGTGCTGATGAAACTGAACTGGTAGACTACTGAAGGCAGACAAACTATCCCAAGAAAGATTA
Source organism: Schistocerca nitens (assembly GCF_023898315.1). Classification (NCBI taxonomy): domain Eukaryota; kingdom Metazoa; phylum Arthropoda; class Insecta; order Orthoptera; family Acrididae; genus Schistocerca; species Schistocerca nitens. The sequence goes on along the minus strand of NC_064620.1, from coordinate 333,468,955 downwards.
CTAACAAAGTTTCAAGAATTGGTTTTAAATTGTAACTCTAGGAATATACTACAATCCTATATGTATCGCTCACATAGGGATCATAAGGACAAGATTAGAATAATCACAGCATGCACAGAAGCATTCAATCAATTAATATTCTGTGCACCATACATGAATGGAACAGGAACAAACCCCAATAACTGGTACAATGGGCCATACACTCCTTGGTTGTTTACAGTTTATGGATATAGATGTAATGCTACCTCTGCATCACTTTCCCCATACTGACATTTGTTTCATCCGCATCTTGCATCCCATTTAAAGAGAACCAAACTAAAATGTGTGCACAATAATTAGGCCTACTGTCTGTAAATCACTTGATTGCTATACTTCTTACTTGCGAATGGGCACAAATTGGAAGACTTCTGGCAGTCAGCTAGCTGGTAACAACAACAACAACAACAACAACAACAATAATAATAATAATAACACTGTGTAGACCTTACAGCAGTTTAGTACCTATTACAAAGTTACTATTGTGCTTAGCTATCAATTAGTTTGTTTATTGTTGCAAAATGAATAATGAAGCAATAACTGATCAATTTTGGGAACTATGTACAGCTTCAAGAAGGCTCTCCCATGAGATATTTAAGCATATGTGATGTATACGTCCCAAATTTTACTGTTATGGTTGCATGGAACAAAGTATTGAATATGTGTTTAGTGAACATACTATGTGAGGAAGATGATGATCACACATTTCTTACACAAACTGTAACCTCCACTGCATTGTATTACACGCTAATGCAAGTATTAGCCGGATAATTATAATGGACATGACACAATGCAAGTATTTTTTATAAAACATAACAATTCGTAAATTTTATAATCAGCCTTATGAAATAGCGATAATACTAATGATCAATTAAAAAGTAATTTAGTTTCATAGTTGAAACACAGTTGAAACCTTTAGTTTTTACCCATCAGAAAATTACATTTCGCACCTTAATGAGTAATTACCCTCATACAAACTGGTGTAATATAACACCACAAATGAATCAATTTAGTGTGTCATTGTGAGTTAGTCTGAATCAAAGTCTGTTTTTATTCACCTAAATAAGCACACGAGACAAAAAATTAGGTGCCACCATGAGGCATCATGACTAATACCACATAATATCACCTGTAGCCCCGATAATGGCCTCAATTCAGCAAGAAGATAGCTCACAAGTTAGATGTACCACATCCAGCTGCAGCACGTCGATGAAGATTTGATCCCACAGAGCTACAAAAGAGCAGGAATATCGACTGCTACATTTCACCTCATGTTCCAAGCAGTGCCAAAGTTTCTGTGAGGTTAAGACGAGGTGATTGATGGGCCAGTCGAAGTGTGACTGGGTACTGAGTGTTTGTCAAACCATGAATGTATGAATGCAGCCCTGTGAACACTGTTGTCGCCTTGGATTGCAGCCCAAATCAAGTATTTGTGCGGTCTGCAGTTCTCAGCCATATTTTATAATATGCATCTAGTAACTAACAGCTGAGCCCAAAAAGTCAATTAACATTAAATCTTCTAAAAGAGCATAGTTTTCCTGCTCTGTAACAGACAAAAATAATTAGAGAGACAGTAATATTTTATGATCGCTCCATTTTAATTGGTACTGATGAATGCGATTGTGAGTAAAGTTGGCTGCCTATCACAGGGACAGAGAGGTAAGTAGCACAGTTATTGCAGGTTTAGAGGATGTGAGAGGGGCAATTTTTTATTAGTTGTCTTCCAGTACTGTCAACTCACGGCCATGTGTGACTCATACCGATCAGCTGCTATGGTATAAATTTTGACATGGAAGTTAAGATCTATCGTTTAATGCTTATAACACGGTGGTCATCTTCAAATGTGGTACTTGTTTGTGGCATGGAACATCAAATTACAGCTGTTGTAATACAATGAAGTGAGCAAAAGAAAAATGACATTGAAAATACTTAATAAGTAGATTTGATCATGTCTCATATTGCGTATAATCAATCAGGGTAACTTTTTCTAGTCAGGATACCTTTGCACCATGTAATACTTTTATTTCAAATGGCTGGCGTTCTACCAACTTGATTAATTTTGTATTAACAGTAATAGTTTGATTACTTCTGTGACTTCTAGTTAGGATTTTAATTGTCTTTTCAGTGCTCTACTAACTCTTATGCGCCGGCCGCGGTGGTCTAGCGGTTCTGGTGTTGCAGTCCGGAACTGCGGGACTGCTACGGTCGCAGGTTCGAATCCTGCCTCGGGCATGGGTGTGTGTGACGTTCTTAGGTTAGTTAGGTTTAAGTAGTTCTAAGTTCTAGGGGACTTATGACCTAAGATGTTGAGTCCCATAGCGCTCAGAGCCATTTGAACCATAACTCTTATGATAGTGACTGAAATTGAACAATATGGAATTGTAGTGTCTGTATTGTAAAGATGTACAATGCAATGTTCCTTTGAGCATGGCTGTTACTTGTGCTGGGATAGATGAAGCTTTTAAGATGACCACTCACACAAAACAGAAAAAGATTTTCACTGTCTTCATTCCATTAAATAGCTGGAAGTGGTTCATGTTCACAACTGCAAAAATATTTCATGAGATTGAACAAAGGATGGTCAAATAAAATCTTCTCGATTTTCAGGCCACATCAATTTGAATAAAATTCTTGAGCTTTTGATGGCTATCCCCACTGTTATCATCAGGAGTAAAACTACTGAGTGCTAAGGCTGTCACAACTTTCTGCTTATATACCCACAATTACGGCTGCTGGCACCAATAACAGAGGGCCAAAATGATATGTTTGTGGAAGGTGAACAACAATGGATGCTTAACACTTGTAGGGAGGTGGGAGCGGCAGTTTCAAATGTGGTGCCGGCCCCTTGCACCACCTGATGTGACTCGGTCCTGTGGCAAGCCAGAGTTGCTACAAGCTGCTCAACTCACCTTCTGCCCACATGCCATTTCGGCTCTCTCAGATTGATGCCAGTGACTATAATCGTGGCTGTACAAGCAGAAAAAGTGCTAGCCCCAGCAGTCAGTAGTTTTGCTCCTGATGACAATGGCAGAAATAGCCAGCAAAAGCTCAAGAATATTATTTGAATTGGCATGGCTTGGAGACTAAGAAGATTTTATTCAGACATCCCGCTGCAAAAGACTCCGAGGACACAATGCATGGTCAATAAATATATTTTGTTATTTCAAAGTAAACCTGCAATACTGAAGTAACACTTTGTTTCTGCTCCTTATTTACACCTGATTTTCTTTTGACAGGTCTAAAGCTGGTCAGAGCATTAGATGTTTCAGAAAATACTAAATTTTTAAGACTGGTCTAAAGTTAACTTGAATGATGGTGTATCTTTGTACCAGTATTAAACCCACAATTTTACTCTGCTAGGGATTTAATTAGTGTACATTTTCACTTTCCTTGGCACTCAGTAACTATAAGTGTAGGATGTCACAATGTCTGTTGTGATGTGTACTTCCTACTTTGCATTCAGTATTTTCAAAACATGGAAAAAAGTGGTACAAAGTGACCCTGAGTGAGTGTAATGCATTTAAATATAAGTGCAAATACTGTTATTAATCAATTTTTCACCCACTTACATACACAACAAAGCACTTCATCAGGCAATTACAACTTTGGGGTCACTGAGATAGCAGCAGTTTGCAACAAAGAACAGTTGACATGAAGTGTTCTAAATAGTGCTGACTTTCAACAAACATTACTACAGAGGAGGAGAGGTGGCCAACTTATTGCCCCCTTGCTACAGCTAGTCTATTGGGGGCTCATAACGTACTAACATATGCAGGTAACCAATTAATAAGGTCAGTATATACACCGCTCGATGTGACCCCCACCACCCCCCACAATTTCAGTATTGGCCCTTCATCAAATCAGTTTCACTACCGCTTGCGTACATCATGAATATTAATAAAAAGAAAGGGCAATGCATGATTGCCAAATATGTCAAAATAAAGATCCTGACTGATAGAAAGAGTGGGATAAGGCCATCTCATACAAAACATCCCCGAAATATCACAGGACCACCTCCAGATTGAACAATATCTTCCGCACGCTGCGGGTTAAATACATCACTGGGCATTTGGTGCTCTTGATGTTTTGCTTCATTTGAAAAATAGAGGCAAAGTTGGAGAAATGGGGTACGATTTCAAATGTCATGCCTTAGTGCCCACAAACAAGTGTACAATGTGTACTTATGTTTTGTCAACATCTGACAAAAAAACTTAGTCAAGGGTCATTCCATGTCAATTCAACCAATTTGAGAAAATGTTCCAGCTGATAGTCTCAGATTTGGCTGAAATTTAGCACACCAATGCTACCAAGTGTGGAACACTCATGTACAAAATTTTAAGTTCCCCTGCCAATTAGTTCCAGAATTATAGCTTGTGAAAGAAGGTGGTGTGACCCGGAAATTGCAACCTGCATCTGGCAATCTATCTTCAGACCCAACTTCAGGTCTTAATAACTTTGGAACTATTCTGCACAGTCCAGTGAAATTTTTACAACCCAGTAACATCCACTTAGAGAACACGCTCTATGAATCAAAACACCAACAACATATTTCTGAGGGAAAATAAAAAATTCCAAAATGTGATTAAAAAAATGTAAAATGTAAAAGGTACATATTGTAGGTGCCCTCTATGCCAAATATAATTTACTCAAACAGGGTATACATTTTTTTGTTGTAAGCTTAATAAGCCTAAACACACACAGAACTCGTCATGCCCATATCTATCACACAAACAGAGCTACATGCACATGAAGATACAAAAATTTGAAAAATTACCTGAAAAACATGGATTTTCTAAGTGTGGTAACACAAAAGGGACAAGTGATATCCAAGCCAAATTTCAAACACTGCATAAGTAGACCATAATATAATATGTGGCAAAATTTCAACTTGTTATTGCAAGGCATTTGTGTACAATTAAAGTTGACAGAGATGCATTTGGTTACATTTCTTTTAATACGATTTAGCAAGTAATAGTGATGATGCAGAAAGCTTGTTTCAGATAAAGCTGCAGAAATTGTTGGGAACCATTAGGCAACAGAAAGTTAAGCAATGGTAGTTTTCAGGGACAGAATGAGTCATTGTCAGGCAGGAACAACAGAGGAAACAAGCAACAATTACAGGTTACTCACGTTTTTAAGATTCTAGTTCAGACTGGTCAGTACTGTTGTGGAAAGTCAGTATGGAGGCAGAAGAGACATATTTGGCAATCATGCATTGCCCTTTCTTTTTATTCATATTCATGATGTACGCCAGCGGTAGTGAAACTGATTTAATGAAGGGCCAATACTGAAATTGTGGGGGGTGGTGGGGGTCACATCGAGCGGTGTATATACTGACCTTATTAATTGGTTACCTGCATATGTTAGTACATTATGAGGCCCCAATAGACTAGCTGTAGCAAGGGGGCAATAAGTTGGCCACCTCTCCTCCTCTGTAGTAATGTTTGTTGAAAGTCAGCACTATTTAGAACACTTCATGTCAACTGATCTCTGTTGCAAACTGCTGCTATCTCAGTGACCCCAAAGTTGTAATTGCCTGATGAAGTGCTTTGTTGTGTATGTAAGTATTGGTAGAGCACAAGCATCTGAATGTCATAAAACAACATATGGAACAAAATGTGGCATTCGCTTTGTACTGTATGATCTGGATGAATCGGACCAAGATTTGTTGCTGTGGAGATCCGGGATACACCCTGTGGGCACAAGAAGTATAGTTCCAGGAAATTTTAGTGTTTGTTATCATCATGTGAAAGTGTTTCTGGATACATATTCTTTCCTACAAAGAAGTTGTTTTGATCTATTTCGGATTCATAAGAAGACAGTGAAGTGTAGCCTCAGAGAAATTGACATAAAATCAGTATTGAAAGTGAATCAGAGCATGGGACTTAACATGAAACCAGGACAAAAGTTATGTTACGGGTGTGTTACACTGATAAAAAGTGAAGAATATTCTCATAATTTACAAGACAGTGACAAAGAGTATCAGCCACCTACAACCACAGCAGATGAGCAATTAAATACTTTAGTGCCTGCTCTTGGTTTGTCTCCCATGAAGACACACAAAGTTGGGAAAAGAGACAGGCCCAGTTATGGTAGAAGAAAACTACAAGAAGCTCAAATGGAATTAAAACACAAAATAGCTTACACGCTAATGGTGGAAGAAGAAGAACTATCTGCTCCAAAAGAACAGAAATCATGCCATAAATGCTCTGATTTGGACAAAATTGCACATGATTTGAAAGAAAAATGTGCCATATCCACACACCAGAAAGAAATAGCTATTCTTACCCTTGCACCTTCCAGCTGGTCTATTGACTACACTACAAAGGAATTCAATGTTTCTACATACATGGTAAAGCAAGCTAGGAAAATAAAAGCAACCCAAGGAGTGCTTCCACAACTTCAGCAGGCTCAGGGTAAGCAACTGAGTTCAGAAATAAAGGTACTAGTGTCGGACTATAATGAAAATAATTACTACAGCCGAATAATGCCTGGAAAAAAAGACTACGTAATGGTGAAAATGGGAAATGTACGTGTACAGACGAAAAAAGACTGTTGCTATGCAACATATCAGAACTATATGTAGAATTCAAGGAAAAGTATCCCAATACCAAAGTAGGTTTATCATCTTCTTTCAATCTTCGGCCAAAATGGGTTGTGCCTGTAAGTGCAAGGGGCACACACAATGTTTGTGTATGTGAGACCCATCAAAATGCTAAGCTGATGTTTGCTGCTATAAAGGACACTGGTCTGGATTACAAAGGTGCAATGAAGCTGCTAGTGTGTGACATCAGTTCCTACCAGTGCATGATACACAGGTGTGAAAAGTGTCCTGGTAAGGCAAATCTTGCAGAACACATGAATAACAAACTGTATGCTGAACTCCTTATGGATGACGATGAACTTGTTTCTTATAAACAATGGACACACATGGATCGCACAAGTCTTGAAACAAAGCAAAGTACAGTGGAAGATTTTGTTGAAATGTGTTGTCAAAAAACGGACAAACTGACTACACACAGCTTCACAGCAACAGCACAATCGGCTTATCTCCAGTTTTGTAAGGATAATTTGAAACAAGATGAAATTATAGTAATACTAGACTTTTCTGAAACTTATGCATTTATAGTTCAAGATGCCATCCAAGGATATCATTGGGTCAACAGACAAGCAACTCTCGAGCTATCTGCAATTTACTATAGAGGTGAATCAGGTGATGTGTCTGTTATGAACCTGTGCGTTTTTAGTGACTGTTTAATTCATGATGCCATCGCAGTTCATGCCCACATTCACACTGTCATGGCATATGTGACAAACAAGCTGCCTCACATACATTTTGCGAAATGCTTCAGTGATGGGGCAGCTAGTCAGTACAAAAACTGTAAAAACCTCAAAAATTTATGCATGCATTACCATGATTTTCAGGATTCACACAGAATGGAATTTTTTTCGCAACAAGTTATGGTAAAAATGTACGTGATGGTAGTGGTTCTACCATTAAGAGCATGGCATCATGAGCTAGTCTGCAGCACCCTACAGAAGGTCAAATTCTAACACCTCTTCAATTATTTACCTGGGTACAGAATAATATCTCTGGCATACAATCATTCTATGTTTCGAAAGATGAGGTAAAACCAGTCAAAGAGTTGGTAAAAGGCAGACTAGAACATGTTAAAACTGTTGCAGGCACAAGGAGCCATCGCCACTTCTCTCCAGTGGACTCTGACAATGTGCAGATGAGCAGACTGTCCGGTTATAACTATAGGTTCATGCACAACATGTGTCTTCACAGTGCGTCTGACTCAGGATTCAGAAGCAAAAGCAGCAACATAAAACCAGGTTGCTATGTTATTGCTGTTTATGATGACAAATGGTACTTAGGATGTGTTGCAGAGTGCTGTGAAGCAGAAGGTGATGTATTTGTGAACTTCATGGCACCAGCAGGACTAGCAAGATCATTTCATTGGCCACGTTTGGCAGACAGGTGTTGGATTGAACATATTCTTATGACAGTTCCAGTTCGTACCACAGTGTCAGGAAGACAGTACAATTTGCCACTCAATGTACAAAGTACAGTAGCTAAAGTGTGGAAGAACTGTTCGAAGCACAATCGACTGGTTTTTAGCAGTTATGGTGCAGTAAACATTAATGATAGGTTGTGTTAATCTGTCTATATGTTGTTGCTTAGTGATTATTTTGTGGGAGAGGGTAAGAAGAGGCAGAACAGTTTTCGATATGAAACTTCCTGGCAGATTAAAACTGTGTGCCCGACCGAGACTCGAACTCGGGACCTTTGCCTTTCGCGGGCAAGTGCTCTACCAACTGAGCTACCGAAGCACGACTCACGTCCGGTACTCACAGCTTTACTTCTGCCAGTACCTCGTCTCCTACCTTCCAAACTTTACAGAAGCTCTCCTGCGAAACTTGCAGAACTAGGACTCCTGAAAGAAAGGATATTGCGGAGACATGGCTTAGCCACAGCCTGGGGGATGTTTCCAGAATGAGATTTTCACTCTGCAGCGGTAGAGCACTTGCCCGCGAAAGGCAAAGGTCCCGAGTTTGAGTCTTGGTCGGGCACACAGTTTTAATCTGCCAGGAAGTTTCATATCAGTGCACACTCCGCTGCAGAGTGAAAATCCCATTCTGGAAACATCCCCCAGGCTGTGGCTAAGCCATGTCTCCGCAATATCCTTTCTTTCAGGAGTGCTAGTTCTGCAAGTTTCGCAGGAGAGCTTCTGTAAAGTTTGGAAGGTAGGAGACGAGGTACTGGCAGAAGTAAAGCTGTGAGTACCGGGCGTGAGTCGTGCTTCGGTAGCTCAGTTGGTAGAGCACTTGCCTGCGAAAGGCAAAGGTCCCGAGTTCAAGTCTCGGTCGGGCACACAGTTTTAATCTGCCAGGAAGTTTCATATCAGCGCACACTCCGCTGCAGAGTGAAAATCTCATTCTAGTTTTCGATATGTTTTTACAAAATTGTGCTGTGGAACAATGGCCACATCACCAAATACGTGTCAACTTGCATTGTACACAAATGTCTTGCAATAACATGCTGAAATTTTGAGATGTATATCATTATGGTCTACTTATGCAGTGTGTGAAATTTGGCTTGGATACCACTTGTCCCTTTTGTGCTACCACACTTAGAAAATCCATGTTTTTCAGGTAATTTTTCAGATTTTTATATTTTTGTGTGCATGTAACTCAGTTTTTGTGACTGATATGGGCATGATGAGTTCTGTGCCTGTGTTTAGGCCACATTAAGCTTACCACAAAAAATTTATACTCTTTTTGAGTGAATTATATTTGGCATAGAGGTCACCTACAACATGTACCTTTTAACGTATTACATTTTTTTAATCACATTTTGGAATTTTTTATTTTCCCTCAGAAATATTTTGTTGGTGTTTTGATTCATGGAGTGTGTTTTCTAAATGGATGTTACTGGGGTGTAAAAATTTCACTGGACTGTATGGAATAGTTCCAAAGTTATTAAGACCTGAAGTTGGGTCTGAAGATAGATTGCGAGATGCGGGTTGCAATTTCCGTGTCACGCCACCTTTTTTCACAAGACATAATTCTGGAACTAATTGGCAGGAGAAACTAATACTTTGATCACGAGTGTTCCAGACATGGTAGAATTAGTGTACTGAATTTCAGTCAAATCTGAGACTGTGGGCTGGAGCCCCCAGTTGAGCTGACATGGAATGACCCTCAAATACCGAGAGAGATATAACAGTCTTTTTTCAGTGTGCCTGCCTGCCAATCAAAGCCTGCTCTGTGTTAGGAGTAGCAGTCTGTCCTTTCCATATTGTTCTTATACTCTGAATTTTTTCTCCAACCCTCAAATGTTATATTGGATTCCTCTTTCTGTTAGGCCCCTTCTCCTCATCCCTCCTTCTGGTTACAATGAGAATGTGAATTGAGTGAAAGTAAAACACAGGTCGTAGTATTAAACTAAAGAGTGAGAACTGCTTTTGGTGATTGAAGTAGTTTTCACCCCAGAGGAATGTTACAGCTGCCATTTATATTTGTTTCCCATCTAGGAGTGTAGAACAGCATACAGTGGTATACATGGTTTTTTATGTATGTTTCAGAGTTACTAAGTGGATCTACGTACATATTCAGTGAGTTATTTAGTCACTGAATTTGTTGGAAGGTAATCAATGTGTTATTTAGTTATGGGTCATTCCATGTTAAGTGTCCCAGTTTAGAAGATGATTCCTGCTCGAGCATCTTGAATTTTGATGAAATTTGTACAGGGTGTACCTGAGGGCCCTACATGAACTTATGCAAAGTTTCAGGCTCACCTGTAACTTTGCTGAGGTGCTAGAGCCATTTTCGTGAAGACCACTTTTACAGAGACTGAAAAGTTGTGAAGAAATCGTCAAGTTTAGCATTCCACTGTTCCTAATGTAAAATAGCTAGACTCTTGCTTCTGGGTAATTTTGTGTGCTCTACACACAAATGTTGCAAGCAGAGTTCAGAAAGCAATGTATTTGTCATAATCTCAGTTCAAAGTGGGCAACAAATCATGTCACGAGAAATTTGCCCCATAGTTTAATGAGGCATAAGTAGTGGAGAAAGTGCACAATGGACCTGGTCTTTTGCCAAACTACTGTCTGTCTGGGTGTTTAGTATATCACAAATTTTGGCCTGGCTTGTGTGTTTAATTACTGTGCTACCATTCTGTAAATTTGCAAAAAACATGAATGTATCAAAATATACCCGTGTTTGAAGTTATGTATCTCAAAATGGACACATACCACATTACAATCATTAACACCATCCAACAGAGCACATTTCATTCTATTAGAAAAACTTATTTTCATTTTGGTGTCTCTTTGGGTAAGGTGCAAAAAATTTGCATAAACTATTGACTTTTTTGGTAATTCAGAAAATCCTTGCGTTTGTCCATGGTGGCTATGCCACTACCAATCTCAAGACTGGTGACCCCATCGCCAAGGGGTCACGCCCGGTAGCTATTCAAGGTCAGCCATGGGTGGGTTTCTTTACTGCAGGTTCCCAAGCCTGAAAGTGGGTGTCTAGCAAGTTCCCAAGCCGGAATGCAAATATCTAGCACGTTCCGAAGTCTGAATGTGGGTATCTAGCAGGTTCCAAAGCCTTTTTTGGGTCTCTCTGTGGTTCCCAAGCCTTAATACAGAATTCTTCAATAGTTAAATGTTTTAAATTTTTGCTGATGTTCAAAACTATTGCTTCCGGCAAACTGTATTGCCATCCCATCATTGAAGCATCTGGGACTGGTATGACTGCAATTATCTGTTGTTCTGGGATCTAGCATATGTCTCTTCTAGTAGGCCAATGAAATGATTGAGCAGCTCCATGAGGATGCATGAAATTAATCAAGGCATCTTTTTCTTCACATCAAACTACACAAATATTTCCTATCCACCATTTTCCATCATAAACGCAAGCAACATACTGGCCAGACTGTAGTTCATTAATGGCAACATGTTTAGTAGCAACTTTAGCATGTCGGTTAACATTTGCTATAAAGGACAATGTATCATTTAATACTATGTGAATCCTAAGTCACTTTTCATCAATTGGCACAAAATGGTGATGGTCTCTTGTACCAGACACTGTACATCCATCCTCAAAACTTATCTCTTGATCAATTTTTGCATCTTCAATAATTTCTTTTTTTATATAAATAAATTCAATGCCATGAACATTTTTTGCAATATTCAAACAGATCAGTTGGTGTTAAGATTTGGTTGTCAATTGGGCATTGAAAGCTATCTCTTGCTGCTAAATGCTTAACTGTGCCCCCAATTCCGTCACGTGGTGATTTCCTATGGCTTGTTCTCAAAAAATTCCATTCTGCAATAATGCCAAAATATTTTTGATGATGGCAAAGATTTAGGAAGTTCTTAAATTTTTTGTACTGTGCTGCAGAACCGTCGCTAATATAATGAATATGCTTAATTTCTTTAAAAATGCATTTAAGGGATTTGATCAAGTACGTTAAAAACACATGCACTGCAACTGTGTCATGTCGGAGGCAATCACTGATTATGCAGTAGCTGACACTCTTTAGGTCTTCATTACCTTTGTAGTAAATGACAAATGGATGTGTTGTAGCTTGACTATTTTCTCAATGGAATCCCTGCACTGCGTCTTGGACAATAAAGGACATATTTTCTGCGAAGCCCATTAATATAATCAATTCTCCTGGTTTGAGACCTTCTTTAGTGAACTGCAAATGCTTGTTCTGATGCTTTGCAATGTAGTGGTGAGAAGAAAGGACCAACAGTTTTGTAACTAATAGTTCAATGAATTCTTCAGCTGTCATTTGTCTGGTTTCAAGTGTATCTCTATCAGTGTGAGTCCATTGTTTGAACTGAATTGTATCCTCAGGATCAATATCTGCGAAAGTGCTTTCCAAATATTCATTTAGAGCTTCTGTTCCTGGACATACTTCATAGCGATGAAGCATGCAATTCTTTGTTTCCAAATTACAGACAATTTTGCTCAGTAAAATTTTGTAATCTTCTTTTATTGGGCTATGTGCCAACATTAGTTTCACATTTTGATGTATTGTGCAGACACAAACTGAATGTGAACCAGCTGTGCCTACAGTCACACACCACTTTGGCCTTAATTCACAAAATTTGGAAAATCCAATTTCCGGTCAATTTTTATAGCGGTACGCAACAAACATTTCTTTTAAGTTGCTTAGTAATAAGTATTTCTGTTTGTTTAACCTTTCCTCCAGCTATCCGAACAGTAATACAGTCTTTTTTTCCTGGACAAATCCAACTAAACTCTTCATCATAAAAATGTTCTATGACTCTTGCCTTCACATCCTCAGAAAGCACTTTCCCACATGTACCTTTGGGCTGTGCCAATATTCCCTGTTCAGCTTTTAACTTTCTAGCCTTCCTTACCATTCTTTCTGAAACACAAAATTCTTCCATAGTCTTTTTGATAGCCCAGCTTTGGGGAACTAAGGTCAAAATTTGAATTTTCTCGTTATTATTTGATATATGTAATTTTTCTTTCAATTCTTGGATCAGCTCAATGTAATCTGAACAAGTAAAGCATTGCTTGCTTGTGGATGGTTGCTCCAGTTCACTGGGATCAAGTCCTCCCACTTATGCAATTTTCTTAATAATTGCACCTTCAACTTGATGTATTTTGTGCTTTGCATATCCTTTTGTATCCCTTGCACCAATTCGATGAAACTTCAATGGTGATATTCCAACAGATGTTAAGCTTGTATTCAAATTGTGACCAACATTAGTCTCATCATCTTCATCTGACTGATATGTAACGTCCATTTGTGAATATTTCAGTACATCAAATTCTTTTCTACAGGAAGGGCACATTTTTTGGCCTGGTTTAATATCACACATGGTTATCCTTTTTAGTAGGTCAGCTGTTTCTATGTTGATTGAGTGCAAGCTTTTTCGTGGTGTGGTTTTTCTTGCCAAATGGGTTGCAGCATGATCTTTGCAAAAATTCAAATCTTTTTAGGAGTAAAGCTTCATGATGGAAGTATAGTTGAGTATTTTCAGTAGAGTGTAAACCACTCTGTCTAGTAAGTAATTCTTGTTCTTCTAAGGAAAGTTGCTTTACAACTTTCAGTCCTTTTAAGGCACTGTATGTTGTTAAATGGCATGGGGAATCAGTATTTCCAAAACTGCATACATTAACTTGATCTTGTTCTTCCATTTTAGCAACAACTTGATATGCTTCAGACATTAAAATCAAACTGTCGAGTCCTAAATAAAGAAAATAAATAAAATTGATAAGCATTCAGCTTCCCAAAAATTATGTAACACTCTCCAGTACAGTTAAATGGTTAAATTTAGCAATGAACCTGTCACAAGCAGGTTTAAAATCACTGAATAAACAGGCAAAATGAATATTTAAACAATGACGACATAACCAACAAAACTCCCAATTTTAGGCGACTTTTTTGCACCTTACCCAAAGAGACACCAAAATGAAAATAAGTTTTTCTAATAGAATGAAATGTGCTCCGCTGAATGGTGTTAATGAATGTAATGTGGTGGGTGTCCATTTTGAGATACATGACTTCGAACATGGGTATATTTTGATAAATTCATGTTTTTTAGCAAATTTACAACAGGATGGTAGCACAGTAATTAAACACACAAGCCACGCCAAAATTTGTGATATACTAAACACCCAGACAGACAGTAGTTTGGCAAAAGATCAGGTCCATAGCGCACTTTCTCCACTACTTGTGCCTTGCTAAACTAGGGGGCAAATGTCTCGTGACGTGATTTGTTGCCCACTTTGAACTGAGATTATGCCAAATGCATTGCTTTCTGAACTGTATTTGCAACATTTGTGTACAGAGCACACAAAGTTGAACCACTATACCCAGAAGCAAGAGTCTAACTCTTTTGCATCAGGAACAGTGGAATGCCAAACCTGATGATTTCTTCATGACTTTTCGGTCTCTGTAAAAGTGGTCTTCACGAAAATGGCTCTAGCACCTCAACTAAGTTAAAGGTGAGCCTGAAACTCTGCATAAGTTCATGTAGGGCCCTCAGGTACATCCTATACAAATATCATCAAAATTGAAGACGGTCGAGCTGGGAGCCCTAGGACACTTCACGTGGAGTGACCCTTATGCAAGTTGATGGATAAATCTTCCACAGCACACAAGAATAAGAGAGAATATTTGTATAGTAAAGAGCGCCCAGTCATGAAGTTTAAAATTCTTCTGGGTGTCATATCACATCATTGTGTAAAATATTTTAATCATAAACTTAAAACCAACATTATGATTGTATTACAATGGGCTTGCTCAGGGCAATACTGGTTTAGGTGGAGAAAAGGTGGCTCTATGTACTGCAGACAACTGGTGTCAATATGTCATACTGTTGAAAATTTATGGGCCCTAACATATAACAGGCTAGTCATGATGGATAGGGGAAGGTAGGAAAGAAGCTACGCATGGGCTAGCCATCTTGCCTGTGACTGGCGATAGTCTGCAAATTAGCTCTTCACTTCTGGTGGACGCGTTTATCTCCTAGTGTGTGCAGAACTGCACTGACAAATCCTCTGTAACTGTTTGTTTAGAATGTCACATCCATGCCCGGTGAGGCTTCTGCCTTGTGACTCTTCGTGGCCTATTGGACTGAGATAGCTGGCACCCAGGATTTGTAGGTGTCCTCTCTACTGATGTTGTCAGGCTGCTTAATAATTTCAATCACCTCCCAAATCTTGCACTGCCACATCCACACCTCTTTCGCCAGCACACAGACAAGTGAAACTATTAAGCAGCCTGACAACATCACTAGAGAGAAAGGCTACAAACTTAGGGCATCCTGGGTGCCAGCTATCACACCATGAGCAGTCACGGGGAAGTAGCCTCACTGGGCACAGACATGGCAGCCTAAATAAACAGCTACAGGGGAACTTTCAGTTTTTTTTTTTTTTTTACACACACACACAAAGAAAACATGCCCACCAGAAGCTATGTGATGATCAGCAGCCTGTTTCACTGACAAATTGGCTAGCCCATGAATAGCTTCTTTCCTACCCTCCCCCTTTCTGGCGTGTCTAGCCTATTATATTTTTGATTCAATAGTTTCAAAAATATGACATAGTATCACCAATTGTCTGTAATAAATATAGCCATATTTGATCCACCAACATCAGTCTTGCCCTGAGGACGGCCATTGTAACACAGTCGAAATGTTGATTTTAAGTTTATAATTAAAATATTTTATGCAATGACGTGGTATGACACCCAGAAGAATTTTAATCTTCATGACACTGGCCACAGAAACCTATGTAGTTATGTCAGTGTCCAGTCATTTTGAACATGCTTATAAACAATGTAGGAGACGATAGATTGCTACTTACCATAAAGAAGACTCTTCAAGTTGCAGACAGGCATGATTAAAAGACACTCACATGTAGCTTTCAGCCACAGCCTTCATCAGTAAAGATAGGACACACACACACACACACACACACACACACACACACACACACACACACACCTCACGCACACGAGTGCCAACTCCAGTACCTTGGGCCGGAATGGTATTCTGGCCCAAGATGCTGGAGTTGGCAGTCGTGTGTGTGAGGTGTGGAGTGCTTGCTTGCTTGTGTGTGTGTGTCCTCTCTTTACTGATGAAGGCTGCGGCTGAAAGCTACATGTCAGTGTCTTTTAATCACCCCTGTCTGCAACTTGATGTGTCTTCTTTACGGTAAGTAGCACTCTATATTTTCCTACATTGTTGATATTCCTACCTGGAGTTTCCATTATTTGATTTGAATGTTTTTACATTGAGAAGACAAGCTGCCCTAATAAAGGAGCTGCAACATAGGATAAACCACAAAGGAATGGGAAAAGTAAACTATTTAGTTTACTGGAATTTCAAAGAAAAAATTTAAAGGCTTTTTTCAGTTAACACAATGATAATGTCAGTGTGGATGCAACAGTATCAACATTATTCTAACTCAATCCTTGCTGTAAAACGGAAGAATCATTTTTGGGCAAATGTTTGAATGAAGTGTAAACATGACTTCCTAGAAATTACACAATGCGTTTTTGTCCAAATTTTCAGAGCGAAACAAAAAATGGAAAATCAGCAAACAGAGTATAAAACTAACCAGCCTGAGGCCAATGTTTGCAAAAAATATTTAATTGCTTGAAAGTAATCTATCTTAATTAATGATTTGAGGGAGAATTGAAATATTTCTTGAATAGCTTCTACTAACCGTGTAAATGAAGTGTTAAAAAGGTCATCTCTTCACAAACACTAGCTATTTTGTGCACAAGAAAAGTTACATTGATGAGATATTTAGTTGCCAGGTGGGCTTCCTTCAAAGAAAGTGCTAAATTTAGCACTTTTTGAGAACAGCAGACATCAGAAAGACAAATTAGGTATCAAAAAGTTTATCTTTCCATTGCAGAGGTATTTTGCGCATAAAAAATTATATTGGTGTGATATTTAACTGTCAAAAATAGTTCCTACAAATAAAGTACTAAGTTAATAGTATTTTGAGAACAGCAGATGCTAGTAAAGGATGTGAGACGTCAATAAGATCATGCTTTGTGAACAAAACTTGAAAATAAGGGGAAAAATGGTCAAAAATATTCTGAAATGATTTGTCTAAAAGTAAGAAGTAATAAAAAGGAAAATAAATTACAGAAAGATGCTTGAAATCATAAAAGTGTGTGAGGTGTATCAATTGTTTCTCTAAATGCTTTTGGATTAAAGGAGACAAGTCACAGATGTGTTGTGTTGGAATCATTTTGGTCAATGCAGTGTGAGAAAGGGTTCACTGGAAGAAATCCAGAGAGAGAGAGAGAGAGAGAGAGAGAGAGAGAGAGAGAGAGAGAGAGAGATTACAAGTAGACTGCACTTAGAAGGATGAGTTCTAGGTTTTACATTTACATTTCCAGTCATATATTTACATCATATTTTGGTATAATTTACTCTACACTGCTGTGTTTTGAAAGGAAACAATCATATGCTGTATTTCATATTCTGTTACAGAATTTAGTGATTGACAAATACTCATCAGGACTCTTTCTGTCTACACATACTGTGTCACTTGATTTAAAATCCTCATTGTGAAAGAGCCAGTGGAACTACTGGAACAGCTTGTCTGGGTTTCTAGTGATGTATTTGTGTTCCTTGTCATATACACAGAGAAGAAGTGGGGGGGGGGGGGGGGAAGTGGTGGGAGCGGAGCACTTCAACAATCATTCTTCTGTTTTGCCATAAGATATACAGCTGTGGTGAACTGATTTATTAACCACTATAATGAATGATAGCAGGATGTTATTCGTGTTTGTGATGTTCTATTAATTTTCTTCAATCAGTGCAAATTACGGTCTTACATTATTATTACACAATTTACTACTTCGAAAAAATTGTGACTAACCCATTTATAGTCCATCCAGGGCCACATATTTCACAATATGCAAGTACACAGACTGATTTTGAAGGATAGTGTCTATTAAGTTTACTATAACTGGAGCCCTATTTAAAAAGAACATTCTTTCTCACCACATTAATACAAATGTATTTTTAGTTTCTGAATATTCTTACTATTCTACTTCATGACTAAGGCTAGAGTGTCAAAAATGATTTACATGTGAAAAGAAAGTTTCACTTCAGGTTTTTGACAAGGACACAAACTCAATACAGAAATTAATTTTGCGAGACTGCAGAGAATGTTTATCTTTACGCTTTCCCTGTTAACAGTTTAAGATGATTGTATGCACAATATTACACTTCGAGCTGATCTTTATTATGTATCTTGAACAAACTTGACACGGCATTAAACCCTAATCTTCCTTCCTTGGAAAGCAATGAAGAGTAAATGTACTTGAGCAAATATGAAAGCACTCCCGAGAAGTCTTTCTAACAGTCAGTCAGCAACTCTTGTTACAGAAAAGTTTTACTGATGATGGTTCCATTGTCTCAGCAGAATATTTCACAAAATGGCAGGAAATAAATATATGCTGAATATAGAATCAACTCTGACTGGAGTTCAAGATAGTGAGAGACCCTTCCCAGCACAAAGTATGATCTAATGAGTATCTTTATCACTTATCAATAAGTTGTCTCCATTGTAATTTGGTGCTCTTATGAACATAAAAGATTTTTGATGCAGTAAGTGATTAATTTTTTTAGGGGTTTTGTTGGAACACAAGGTAAATCACTTGCCAGAGACCTTGTTCAAATATCGGTTTCCCTGTGGGTGGTATGGGTAACTTCAGGCCTTTTATTAGTACATCTGTAGCACTGTCAAACTTTATACATCATAAGAGGCTCATTAACAGCTTTAGTTGGCTATTTATGTAGCTTAAAAACAGGAGCCTACATAGTAAGCAGCTAACGTTACGGGATGTCATATTTGACTCCCCTCGCCAACTACCCCTTTATTCCACTTTAAGTTAAGTTTTACTACAGTAGAGAGCCAAATAATTGCATTTCCTGTTAAGAAGATATACCAATACAGGATGCCAGTGAAAAGCTTTCCCAATTACTACATTATTTTCTTAAAAAGATCTCAGACAACGTACATTTTTTTTATTATTATTATTTTTTTTTTGTCGTCGAAACTTCATTCTGGAGTTTAAACATAAATTTATTTGTGTTGGTGACAAGAAGTTACTTATACATAAGTTCTGCAAATCATAATAGAACATGATTATTTGCATCTCATTTGTAAGTGCAACATGTAAAGATTCGCTGTCCACAAGAGTACTGTATGTATGATACAATAGCCACGTTTCATTACATGGTGTCAAATAATCAGAAGTGTTCAATTCTTACTTATGCAGTTCCTAATAGAAAAATCCATACACATTTTGGATGAATATCCAAACCAATAGTACCAATTTCTTCCAGTTGTTAAATCTGAAGGTCTGTATCATCTGCAGTAACATGATTCTTATTACCTATTTTTTTCTGTTTTGGGGCAGTTACTGCACTCACAAACAAAGTTGACACTTGGCACAATGGCTGATGATGTTTCCTAGA
The DNA here is from genome assembly GCF_023898315.1 of Schistocerca nitens. NCBI lineage: Eukaryota > Metazoa > Arthropoda > Insecta > Orthoptera > Acrididae > Schistocerca > Schistocerca nitens. Next base: position 333,449,411 of record NC_064620.1, on the reverse strand, counting down.
TGGTGGTCACTGTAGCACCAGACATCACTTATGTGGTGACCGGTAATTATTAAGGTCCAATAAAAAATTGAAATACATATAGTAAGTAATCCAAGATTATTAGAAGATGCAAATATATGTAAGTAAGTCTCTAAGTAACAAAACGTAAACATATTACCAAAATAAAACTACTGAGAAATAATGGCAAAGAGGGAAAAATTTATTAATGGGCTATATGCAGAATAAGTACTGATTTCATGGTTATTTCAGTGTAATAGCTTTAATTGTGATTCTGGGAGCTGATTCTGTCATAAATGGGCTTGGGTATCAGTAGCTATAGCAATATTTGTTTGTTTATTTACCTGCCTAGTCATCATGTACACAGTATCACATCCTTTATGCCATCAGACATCTTATGCATATTGTGATAATATATTTCTAACAGCTCTCCTTTGTATTGTGAAAGTCCTCTGGGACACCAGTTGCCCCAGAAGATTATTCCATATTTTTGGAGTGAATCAAAATATGCATTACAAACACTTTCCATTGTCCTCAACACCTCACAACAGTTACTAAAATGAGTTGATATGAATCAAATGCCTACCTTACTTCTCATCACTCTGGATAAGTCGAAAAATTTAGTCTCCTTGCTATGTGCCTCTATTTACCTTGAGATGGTTATTAATTGTGATTCTTGGGTAAGCAACATTTTTATTTTGTGCGTTATGGAAACTTCTTATTTTCAATTAGCTGAGTACAGAGAGACTAGTCACAGGTGTTAATGTGTCGGTGTGCATTGTTCTTTGTATAATTTATCATGTCAACGGTAAGAATAACTTGTTACTTAAACCTTACAATTACTGGAGGGTGGCGAAGAACTAAAAGTGGCTTTGGGCGCGTTCATCACGACACTATGACAGTTGCCACTTGAACTGTTATGAGACTTATTATAACGGCAGTAGTTAATGATTATGAAATACCTGACGCAAGAACATTCAGTGTTTCATGGCTAAAAGCAGCACAGATTTGTTATCAAGAAAATTAATCTATTGCTACAATAAAGTTTTATGATCCACTGTGTCTTTTCTTTACCTGGCAATTTTAACAGAGTGCCGACGATTTAAGATAGGTAGTCTGTCGACGCTTAATGCAAATAGGCACCGTGAACGTGAAGCAAACTGCAAGTTACGCCCACAACAAATGGATACCATTGTCCGAAGCCTTCGCAAAACCACACTAATGTTATAGTTTATTCAGTGCAGCATTCCAGGGCGCGAAAAGACGCGTTAATTTGTGTTCCGTGCACCTTTACATAGCTAGTACTCTTATATTTACAAACACGATTTAGTTACCGGCGTTAACGCAGTTTACGCAATAGCTTTGTATCAGAGTCAGACGAAGATGTTTCACAAACAACGCTCGAGTTCAGATTTCTGTTCCCACGAAAGCGAGCTCTATGAGACACAGCATAATCTTCAGAGTGCTTAGTCCATCTGCAGTGCCACTTACGTAACGTTATATAATTTTTAGGAGAAACTATGATGCCAATCCGAATGTTACATTTTATTTCAAACATTGGAAAAAAAAATTCTATATCTACAAGTTGTCAATACTGATCTTTCTCATACAACTCATTGACAACCACCTTCGCTTTGGTACGTCGCTCCTCGCATATATTGCAACATTTCAGAGACTATAGACTAGTGCGTCATGAGTTCATTGGACTCTCTTCAACACAGTTGTGTCGCACCATAGGTATGCAGACAACAACAACCGGTGTCGATAGAGTTGTGACAATGAATAATGCTAAAATTTGAGCTAGTTGTTTCTGCTGTGGGTTTCTGCAAGCAAGTGCCAAATATCAGGGGTACTGCATGAAAAAGTAAGGTTTTATTACACTAAGATGTAGAGGTATGCCTTTTGGTCACAGTATTGGAACAATTATTATAGTCCTATACAAGATCATACGCAGCTTCTACAATACTAGGTGAATATTGCTACAAGGAAAAATATAAAACAGAGTGCCCTGTATTTCTCAACGTGCGTATTCATTTGTGTTCAGTTAAGCTTATATTAGCTCTTTTCTTCTTCACATGGATGTTCATTTCGCTGCTCTGAATTCCAAAAAAATACTCTACTTTATACACGTCCATTCATTTACATACCGTGCATATGATATGAGCTTTTTTTCAATAAATGCAATGTGGTGTGTAGGCCCCACATCTCAAGACAACTACTTAAGCAGCTATTTAATCTACAAGATGTACCAAAATCAGTGCTACAGTACTTCTAATCCCACGTAATATTTCTCATTAATAACTTTTTGTAATATGAAAATGAACTAGAGTGTGTGTATATCTAATTAATAACACAACAACCTCCACTGTTCATGGCTTAACATGACTGTGGAAAGCATAGGTTCAAGAACAATGGTTCAAATGGTTCTGAGCACTATGGAACTTGACAGCTGAGGTCATCAGTCCCCTAGAACTTAGAACTACTTAAACCTAACTAACCTAAGGACATCACACACATCCATGCCCGAGGCAGGATTCGAAACTGCGACCGTAGCGATCGCGCGGTTCCCCGACTGAAGCGCCTAGAACCACTCAGCCACACCGGTCGACAGTTCAAGAACATAATTGACGTCTCATTTGGCAACTTCATCCCACTACCCCCCCCCCCCCAATCTCTGTGACACCTCTTTCCTTGTGCACTTTAATCCACGTTAGTTGACTTGCTGATTGTGGCATGTGCTGCATAAAACTATTGTATTTGGCAACCCCTTTCAGCTAGGCACCTCATCATGCAGTTTGCGTCGCTTGGACATTAGACTGGCTCTTAGTCTAGCATAGAGAGTGTAAAATCATGTAGGCATAAAAATATTAACCGAAATCTATTGACATGAAGATGCTGGTGGACAATGAGAACAAATTCATAAACAAAATGAAAACTCTGTTGAGGTTACTTTCATTCCATATAAGAATTTTTGAGCTGCTCATATCATTCACCCAATCTTTGTGCTACATGTTCGTGTGTATCTAGTGTTTAATTTATAACTGTTTATGGAAACAGAGTCAGCTCACATCTTTATTATCATTTTTTAAAGTAGATCATCTTTATAAACAGTTAACATCAACAGGAAGATAACAACAATGTGATCTACAGATTTTAAAAATAACTAACAAATATTTTACATGCAACTGATACTAAATAAAATTTATTCCCTATTAGTATTACATTCATGTAGGATATTTACAAAGCTCCTTACTTGTTTCAAGTTAGAATTGTGTTATTTAGAGGTCTTTAATAAACCACTATCTTAGTAAGGAACATTGCATTAACTTGAATACACTGATAATGTGCAATGTCTAACAATAAAGGATCAAATAATGATGAATGCTGTTCTCTAAATTTAAAGATTGTATACTGTTGTATATTATTCTTTAAATGAATAAGTGAAGTTGTCCGTAACCGAAATGCTGGTTTGGATCCTAAAGTGCATTAGTCATGCTAATGCATGGTTCTATAGGATGCGGCATGCCCTTGCATTCCTCTAAATTTTACAGTCTGTTATTGGAGTAACTACCATTTAATGCTGTCTTTCAACCATGGCGAGAGTATGCATTTTTTTCACATTTCCAGTGATGAAAGAAGCAATAACTGCTATAAAATCTATTATGTTCTAGTGTGACTGGTTATTAGGCGGTAGAGGAGAGTGGGAAAGACAAAAAACTATTTTTTATTATGAAACTGCCAGTTTTTAGCATAATTTAAATTTCTGCTGGCATTTTAAATGATCTATAGTTAACAGTCGAAAAGTTTCAACATTATCATATCACTATTATTTGCTTTATAATTTATGTAGTTAATTTATATAGTTAATTTCTGACTCACTACAGATCATCCTCGTCCACAGTGAGACTTCACAAATGCCACAGTGAGACAAATATTGTAAAAAATCAATAAAAATTCACATATTTTGCAAACTGGTCCATTTATTCAAATAAATTTCTACAATACTCAGAAAGGATTACTAGTGATCAGTGATTCATTTAATATCTCATTGATGAAAATTAACTTGAAATCAAAGACTGGAATTCTGCCATTTTGTTTTCCCATATGGTATTGGTGAAAGGAAAATCATTCTAGCACCATTGTTTTTCACTGTAGTAATGCTGATACATCAGAAAAATAAAGTCAGATTTCACAGCTAAGGACTGATAATAAATACCATAGGACTGATGACCTCAGATGTTAAGTCCCATAGTGCTTAGAGCCATTTGAAGAAATAATATACTTCTTTATTATGACCACATTTAAGTCCTCAGATCATCATCAAAAGGATTTTAGAGTAGATTACATTGTGATTTAGAACCTGTGGCTTCAGTTGTCATAAAATACATCATATGTGACTACTGTCAAGTAGTAAAACACGTTAAACTGTCCAAAATAAAATGTCTCAGACACTACCAATCTTTATTCTTATGATGTATATTATGCTAAATGAGACTATAGCTTTTATATCACAATTTAAACTGTTTTAAATTTCTTATGATACCTGATGATAGTCTGAGGACTGAAACTGGTTCAGATTCAGTTTTCGATCCATAGACCAAAAAAATGAAATGATTCTCATGGGTGTGGAACATGTCAGAAAATATAATATAAATACAAAAAAACATTTGAATATAATACTTACTACCCTGATTGTCGAAATAGGTTAATACAGTGCAGTACACAGGAACAGCTAATATTTATGGAATTAACATGCTGTCAGAATGAAACACTGTTATGCACTATTAATAAATTTATCATACACAAAATACCTAATCTCGACTGTTGTGACCAAAGTGCTGTCAAAACAGAAATCTAACAGATATTTTTACTAAAGCTAGCTTAACAGTCTCTGTTAAGATATTCATCTATGGAGTAAAAGGAGTTGCCCATCAAAAAGTCTTTCTAACTATGTTTGAACCATGCTTTATCTGAAACCAAGATTTTAATGGTTGTTGGAAATTTATTGAAAATGTATGTCCATGAATATTGGGCCCGTTTTTGGACCAAGGGAAGTGATTTTAGGTCTTTATGTAGATTGTTCTTATTCTTAGTATTGATGCTATGTATTGAGCTATTGGTTGCAAATAGAGATGCATTACTTGCAACAAATTTCATTAAGGAATAAATATACTGAGAAGCAGTGGTTAGAATATAAAGTTCCTTGAACAAATTCTACATGATGTTCTTGAATTTGCACTACAAATTATTCTTATCACACGCTTTTCCACCCTAAAACTTCTGCTCAGTTTGATGAGTTGCCCCAGAATATAATCCCATATGACATACTAGAATGAAAGTAAGCAAAGTATACAAGTTTTTTTACATTTATATATCCTACATCTGACATCATTCTTATGGTAGATACAGACTCGTTTACATGCTTAAGCAACTCTGTGGTATGCCCTTCCCAACTGAATTTGTTATCGAGTTGTAATCCCAGAAATTAAACACTGTCAACCTCTTCGATCTGCATGTCTTCATATGTTATACACATGCTGGAAGAAATGTTTAATCACAGTGAATTAGCCTTAAACCACTTATTAGTGACAGTGAACATTTGATTAGCAGATATTTCTAAATCTGTACTTGACTTGCTACTTATTACAATGGTTGTATCATCTGCAAACAAAATAAACTTAGCATCTGGCAATATAACAGATGAAAGGTCATTAACGTACATAAGAAAAAGCAATGGACCCAAGGTTGAACCTTAAGGAACGCTACATGTAATTAATTCCCAGTCAGATGAAGACTGACTGCTTACTGCACAGGTATTTCGCAACAACACCCTTTGTTTGCTGTTAGATAGATAAGAATCAAACCATTTTGCGGTATTGCTGGTGACACCATAATATTCTAATTTACTTAAGAGAATGCTGTGGTTCACACAGTCATAGGCTTTTGACAGGTCACAGAAAATGCCATTAACCTCTAATTTATTATCTAATGAATTAAGCACATTCTCACTGTAAGTGTAAATAGCTTTCTCTATATCAAAACCCTTAAGAAATACAAACTGTAACTTGGATAATATATTATTTGCAGTCAGATGCTTAAGGAGACACTTGAACACAACCTTTTCACATATTTTTGAGAAAGCTGGCAAAAGTGAAATTTGTCCAATGGTTTGATGATATCTTTTTATCCCCCTTCTTGTAAAGAGGCTTATCTTCAGCATATTTTAGCCAGTCTTGAAATGTTCCGCTGGTAAGAGATTGATTACACAAATAACCTAAGATAGAACTCAACTCTCTTTCCTGTTGAGGTGAAGGCCATGCCTAGTATAGTCCCACCTGCTGATAGAGTCAACATGAACCACACTGATAGGAGACCCTGTATCTGATTCAAGCAGCCATTCGACCTCTAAATTAATTCTCCTAACAGAAGAGTTAAAATGAGGGCAGTCGTGGTGTGTCAGAACAGACACAAGCCCAACAATAGTATGTCTCGTTGCTGAAGCTATCTTTAACAGGTCACTCTCAGTTGAATAATTAGGGTTCCTATCTATGCTGTTGCCCACCCCACCGACTATTACCATGATGTCTTCCTTTGTGAATTCTTTACAAAGTGAATCTACATCCTCTATCACCTGACCCAGACTTGCACTATGTTTAAAAAAGGTTATTAACTGGTAACCTGACCCTAGTTCATCCTGCAACACTTGGCCAATACCTCTACTATGTGAACTACCTAACAACAAAACTTTCTTCTTTTTCACACCTTTTTCTGACTTCTTACTTTTCAAACGCTTTTTGAAAGTTTGTTGTATCCTGTATACTACATCTATTTGTGGCTCATCAGTTTCCAACTCTGACAACAAATTAAACCTGTTTTCCACATTCACAGCCACACTGTCTGAGAATGTCCTATACCTATTTCTTCTATAACCTGTTGTATCTTCCCACCTCTCTTTTCCGTTATCCGCCCATAACATTTCCAGATCTAGTTTCGCTTTATCTAGTTCCACCTGAGGGGCAGCTATCTTCTCCTCTTGTTCCACTATCTTCCTATCTCTACAGCAAATCCTACACAACCGGTGAGCCTTGTTTATTACCCCAATTCCCACGCCACTACAGTCACCCACATGGAAGAAACTGCAACAACCCTCACACCACACCCCAGAACTAATAATTCTATGGCCAGTCATACAATTCTCACTCATGGCAATCAAATTTTAGCTTTAGTTTAGGTTAAAGCAAGAATAACTTAGTAGACTACTCAGTTAATATATAAAATTTCTTAGAAAATTTAGGCCTAAAGTTATATACTAATTCAAAACTTCTGGAGAAACAAAAACGATATAACATGTATTGTTTATGTGACTAAACAAAATGTAAACAAGGAACTGAGCATACACTATATAAACTTTTCACTTATTTCGAAACTTTTCACATCGACTATCTCGCATTACACAGACAATGTCGTTAAATGAGAGGAAATACACTCCTGGAAATGGAAAAAAGAACACATTGACACCGGTGTGTCAGACCCACCATACTTGCTCCGGACACTGCGAGAGGGCTGTACAAGCAATGATCACACGCACGGCACAGCGGACACACCAGGACCCGCGGTGTTGGCCGTCGAATGGCGCTAGCTGCGCAGCATTTGTGCACCGCCGCCGTCAGTGTCAGCCAGTTTGCCATGGCATACGGAGCTCCATCGCAGTCTTTAACACTGGTAGCATGCCGCGACAGCGTGGACGTGAACCGTATGTGCAGTTGACGGACTTTGAGCGAGGGCGTATAGTGGGCATGCGGGGGGCCGGGTGGACGTACCGCCGAATTGCTCAACACGTGGGGCGTGAGGTCTCCACAGTACATCGATGTTGTCGCCAGTGGTCGGCGGAAGGTGCACGTGCCCGTCGACCTGGGACCGGACCGCAGCGACGCACGGATGCACGCCAAGACCGTAGGATCCTACGGTGCCGTAGGGGACCGCACCGCCACTTCCCAGGAAATTAGGGACACTGTTGCTTCTGGGGTATCGGCGAGGACCATTCGCAACCGTCTCCATGAAGCTGGGCTACGGTCCCGCACACCGTTAGGCCGTCTTCCGCTCACGCCCCAACATCGTGCAGCCCGCCTCCAGTGGTGTCGCGACAGGCGTGAATGGAGGGACGAATGGAGACGTGTCGTCTTCAGCCATGAGAGTCGCTTCTGCCTTGGTGCCAATGATGGTCGTATGCGTGTTTGGCGCCGTGCAGGTGAGCGCCACAATCAGGACTGCATACGACCGAGGCACACAGGGCCAACACCCGGCATCATGGTGTGGGGAGCGATCTCCTACACTGGCCGTACACCACTGGTGATCGTCGAGGGGACACTGAATAGTGCACGGTACATCCAAACCGTCATCGAACACATCGTTCTACCATTCCTAGACCGGCAAGGGAACTTGCTGTTCCAACAGGACAATGCACGTCCGCATGTATCCCGTGCCACCCAACGTGTTCTAGAAGGTGTAAGTCAACTACCCTGGCCAGCAAGATCTCCGGATCTGTCCCCCATTGAGCATGTTTGGGACTGGATGAAGCGTCGTCTCACGCGGTCTGCACGTCCAGCATGAACGCTGGTCCAACTGAGGCGCCAGGTGGAAATGGCATGGCAAGCCGTTCCACAGGACTACATCCAGCATCTCTACGATCGTCTCCATGGGAGAATAGCAGCCTGCATTGCTGCGAAAGGTGGATATACACTGTACTAGTGCCGACATTGTGCATGCTCTGTTGCCTGTGTCTATGTGCCTGTGGTTCTGTCAGTGTGATCATGTGATGTATCTGACCCCAGGAATGTGTCAATAAAGTTTCCCCTTCCTGGGACAATGAATTCACGGTGTTCTTATTTCAATTTCCAGGAGTGTATAATGAAATATTTCTTTTTATTTTGTTGTCATAATGTGGTGGGCTTTTCTCAAAGGAATTGATAATTTGGTTTTTGGTTTTGATTTTTGAATTTAAATCAAACTGCTTTTTGGAAAATTGGTTGTTTAATAAAAGTTAATCCCGAGCAAAATTATTAATCACGTTAATAACTGTACAACACTGATATTGAAACACATTACATTTGAGTTGAAAAATGAAATAAACTTTTTTTTTATATTTTTGCCTTGGCTAAACTTTTCTGCTCAAGCATGAGATCTCTGATTATAATTTGCATTTGCCGACACACATGCTAGAGGATTATTTCTTACCACTTTTTTATAATGCATTGTAGTCCAAGTGATGGCTCTGGATCTCGGCCGTTGAACTGGAAATGAAAATCTTAGAACTACATCTTCTGCTGCCTCGTTTGTCGTCTGTGGAAAAAAATGCTTATTATAATTTACGTGGGTGAATTCTTTGCTTCCGCTAATTTTATAAATTAAAATTTCCACATAATGGCGTCTATGGCTGCAGTGGCGGCTGCAATCGTTGCACTGAAAATTACTTGAAATATAGGTATTTTAAGGAAATGGACCTGAGATAGGTCTCACCTCTTACAAATAAAAATGAATATTAACATGAAACTAATATATTATCAAGTTAAGATTACAATTCATCTTACATTCAAAAGCACTCGCCAATATGTCCGACTTCTAGCACTGAAGACATGAGAGAGAGTCAACAGATAAAAGAAGATAACTGAACAGTCCTTTTTCATCTACATTGTCCATTATTGTCAGAGTGCATCCTTTTTATTCTTTGCTCTCGAAAGTCCTTAACAGAATTTTGTACAATAATAATAATAATGATAATAATACATGAGAAAAATTATCTACCACCTAAGCGGTCAGTGTTCACGCACAATATAAAATTTAATATCGAGATAAAATCTCTCGTCTATTTTATTTTACTTTTTTCTTAAATATCATGCAATATTTCCACTGGAGATGGCATAGCTACTTACTAGAGAAACAAATGTTATAGTAAAGAAGTATTTATTATCACTTCCTGACAATGAATTATGACTTTTTTAATGTAAAAAAGACTAAATTTATGTCATGTGACTTTTCACTTCATCTTATGAAACCTTTTCAATCAAAACCATATCTATATAAAACAAACTCGTGTTTCCTTGAAGTTCCACAGGTATTTTAACAGAGGGTGAGTTCAGCTGATGAAAAGTCTACGGACTGAAATCCTGTGAGACACAAGATTTCACTCTTTAGACAGAACTGGTTTGGCATCTTTTTTTCCCGACTGTAGAAGTGCGTCAATATTATTTGCACTGGGCAATCAGACTTTCTTAATTAAGTGACAAGTGTGTTCTAAATAATTACTACAATTCATAGCTATATTGGTGAGAGGGCCGTAATGGCTACTAATTAGATTTCGCCCAAGCCAATTCTTTCTGTTCGCACGGTAAGACTCACACACGCTTTGGCTGTAAAACCTGTCAGTAACATACCAAATATATTACTGAACTATGGATGAAGGGCAACAGGTAGATTCTATACTTCTATATATCTGGAAATCATTTGACACAGTGCCCACTGCAGGCTGTTCATGAAGATACAAGACTCCTTGAATAATAGAACCCAGTTTGTCATACTCGATGGCAGGTGTTCATCAGAGACAAAGGCATCGTCAGGAGTGCCTCAGGGAAGTGTGATAGGACTGCTGTTGTTCCGTATATACATAAATGATTTGGCAGACAGGGTGTGCAGCAATCTGCAGGTGTTTGCTTATGATGCGATGGTTTATGATAAGTTGTCGAAATTGTGTGACTGTAGGAAGATACGACTTAGAAAAAATTTCCAGTTGGTGTGATGAATGGCAGCTAGCTGTAAATGTGGAAAAATGTAAATTAATGAAGATGAGTAGGAAGAGTAAACCTGTAATTTCGGATACAGTACTATTAGTGTCCTGCTTGACACAGTCAAATCATTTAAATATCTGGGTGTAAAATTAAAAAGCAATATGAGATGGAATGAGCATATGAGAACTATGGTAGGGAAGATGAATGGTCGACTTTGGTTTATTGGGAGAATTTTAAGTGGTTCACCTGTAAAAGCGACTGCATATACGACGCTGGTGTGACCTATAGTCGGGGACTTTTAGAGTGTTTGGGATACGTACCAGGTCAGATTGAAGGAAGAAATCGAAGCAATTCAGAGGTATGCTGCTAGATTTGTTACCAGTAGATTCAAACAGCATGTAAGTGGAGTTGCTTTAGGAACTCAAATGGGAATCCCTGCAGCGAAGGCAATGTTCTTTTCAAGAAACTCTATTGAGAAAATTTAGAGAAACTGACTGCTGAAGAATGTACTGCCACCAACACACATTGCGTCTAAGTACCACAAAGATAAGGTACAAGAAATTAGGACTGATGTGGAGGCATACAGACCGTCATATTTCCCTTGCTCTATATGGAAGTGGAACAAGAAAGGATGCCAGGGTACCATCCACCAGGCACCGCATGGTGGCTTGTGGAGTATCTACGTAGATATAGATGAATTACATAACATGACATGACTTCTGAAGGAAAGTGAGTGATTATCCTCACTTTAAGAAACTTACATTATCACATGCATCGTACCAGATCGTGGCTAGGACGACAAAAAGTAAAGATGGCGGTTATAAGGGAATTTTGTCGGACAAATGATGGATACTGCTTTACAAAGATAACTTAGTTACTAAACTTATTCCTCCAAACATTAAGTGTTATGACTCTATGTTAATATACATGAGCCTTTTCTTCAACATAACACACTTCATAGGTAGCCAATTACATTTTCTCTTGATAAAAAACAAATGCAATGTTTTTGTCTGACCTTGAACATTTTCAATAATAAATGAGCAACCAGTCTTTGACATCTTTAGAATTGCCCCACATCTGGATTTCTTTTTCTTTTTCAGAACTTCCACGTTTAAATAGACCTAAGTATCTCTTCACTTGTTTTTTCCTCTTTTGTGTAATTTTCTTCGTTCTGATTTTTCATCTTTCCTGGAGGTTCCTCTTACTCTAGAGTATCTGTGATAATGCAACTTTGACATTTATGTCTATTATTTGTTACTTTATATCTGTTTTTGTCACATGGCTCCTTTTTTGTCATTTAGGCTAGAGGATAATAGTGCATATGACCAGGTAGAAGAAATCGTTGGTTCATTAAAACAGCTTCCCTCATGGCACAATGAGTGAAACTGCCAGTATTTGCTTTACTTTGGTTTCTAATCATTTTGAATCAGGAAAACGATAACACTTCATGTTAAAACGCGAATTTTGTTACACAACACTATGTAGTAATTTTGGAAGTGTGAGTATGAAAAACTGTCATGGGCACACTGAGACACTACCTTACTATGCCCTAAGGGCTGTATTTTTGAAGACAGTAAAAGCAATCTAACCATGATGTGTTATCATCATCAGACTACAAAGTATATAGCTTGAAGTGTTTGGATTGCAATCATATTTCGACTTCTGACTGATTTATGTTAATGCTGAGATATTTTAGTTTCAGATCTTCCACAAAAAGTTTACTTTTTTTGACTTAAAAGAGATGGTATAATTTTATTGAAAGGAATCAACACTAACCATTCTGATCAAGGTAGCTATGGACCTAAGTACTTCCTCCTACTGCCATTGAGGAATCAATATTGTAGAGATAATACATGCAGAGGATATAGAAGTGTCTTAATGTGACCCATATCTCATGACATATCTCTCTGTGACCCATGACTCACTGTGATCCACTTTCCCCTATTTTTCATCACAATTATTATAGATCATTTTGGATGTGTTGTGTAAGGTGTAGAGTTTGGTTTATAGCAATGTATCACATGTGAATTATTATAATTGTGTGATTCTTGAGTTTCTCCCAGCGTATTTGATAACCAAAATATCCATGGGTGTACTGCCAGTCTACAGTGTCCAACGGGTACAATATTGCGGCGATCATACATGTCGCCATCATCAGGTGAACTGACGTACTGAGCTCCTTTGAACGTGCTGACACGGAGATCCGTGCGCTATGGCTGCTCAGAGGGAACTTGGTTCGGTCGCCGTGGCGGCGGATTTAAATACCCTCCGCCCGCGGCGCGCTCTCTCCTCTGTCCGCGCCCCGCGCAACGGTCGCGTGGTGGAACAGATTGCGACGGCGTCTGAGATGACGTCGGAGTGATGGCTCTGTCTGCCGTGGTCGTCACAACTATACGTTTGCTCGATTTACTCTTGATTAACCCAATCGCTGGTTCCAAAGCCTTGCTAAGATTATAGCCACAGCACAGTTTATGAGGTCGTCATTGGTGAGAATTTCGATGGCCTCTCTCTAACAACACTGTCCCAGTATCTCGACGTCTGTACCAGAATCCTCGTGCGTTCATACTCCATAGCGTGATTTTCCGATAAAAAATGTTCAGCGACCACCGACTTGCTCGGATACATTAGTCGAGTGTGCCTCTGGTGTTCACGGCATCGACCCTCAACAGCACTCATCGTCTGACCAATATACGACTTGCCACATTGACACGGAATCTGGTACACGCCGACCTTCCTCAAACGTAGGTCATCTTTGGCGCTCCCCACCAGTGCACGAGTTTTATTCGGAGGACAAAACACAGTTCCGACCCGGTGTTGCTTCAAAATGCGGGCGATTTTCCTCGAGAGTGCGCCTGTACATGGAATAAACGCAGTGCCTACCTCCTCCCTCGTGATTTCATCCATCTCCACATGTTGTGCTGTAGTGGTTGGGCGGAGAGCATGTTGAATCTGCCACTCTGAGTACCCATTTTTTCGAAATACGGTTCTCAGATGTTCCAATTCCTGGGGTAGACTCTCTGCGCCCTATATACTAGAGTTTTAAGTACCCCATTCTTTTGTGAAGGGTGGTAGCAGCTGTCTGCGTGCAAATACAGATCAGTGTGCGTTGTCTTCCTATACACCCCATGACCTAGGGTGCCGTCAGCCCTTCTCTTGACCAAGACGTCAAGGAAAGGAAATTTACCCTCTGTTTCAGTCTCCATAGTGAATTTGATGTTGGGGTGTATGGAGTTTAGATGTGTAAGGAGATCCACATAACGGAAAAAGCAAGTGGGTTTCCATTCGGATGACGACAGGGCTTCCTCCTTGAAGTTCTCCATGTACACATTCGATACCACCGGTGAGAGTGGGCTACCCATGGCGACTCCCTCCGTTTGTTCATAGTATTCTCCATTAAAAAGAAAATGCATGGAAGTCAAGACATGCCTAAAAAGTTCAGCGGTCTTCTCGTCAATCTTCTGACTAATCAATTCTAGTGACTCTCGCAGGGTACCCTCGTAAACAAGGAAACGATGTCAAAACTCACCACGATATCTGACTCATCCAACCTGAAGCTATCAAGACGTTTAACAAAATCCACGGAATTACAGATGTGACGAGAGCATTTACCCACATAAGGACTTAATATTCCCGTCAGGTATTTGGCCAACAAATATGTAGGTGCCCTGATGTTGCTGACAATGGGGCGTAATGGTACCGACTCTTTGTGAACCTTCGGACTATATGGACTCCCGAAGGTTAACAAAGAGGGGGCACCTAACCCTTGAAATGTCTGTGTAATATAGCATCATTTTACGCCATCTTGAGTTTGACTCATATTCAGTATATAACAGTAGGGAAATTCTGTGTCAAAACACAGCTGATGACAGAATGTGAAACACAAAGTTTTTGACTGAATGTAAAAAAGGCATTTGGCAATTATAAATATGAACAGAATAGTAAATTTATCATCGATCCCATAAACATTTTTAATTTCTAACCCAATTTTAGATAATATCTCAGGAAGTGTAAATTCAAAATACTTTCATAGTTTGGTCTCCTGATCCATAATGCTATACGAAATGTGAGCTCAGGTTTAAGAAATCAAGTGTGTTTTTCTGTCCCCGGTGAGGATCTTGAGTACTGTTTGGCGCAGTCTATTGAAGTAAATAAATATAACTTCATGTTTTCTGTTTCCTTTGACATGGGATCTAGTTTCCTGTTCTGTGAAACCTTTCTGATCCAAAAGTGTGCAGTATTTGCATTTCTTAAGCTTTGGCGCTGTGTGAGTGTCACTTATTTGTCTCTGTGTAACAGTACTGAAGTGCACCATTCAGAAATTTCTTGTGTTCTGTTATTACTACAAAATATTAGTTTATCACAATATTATAGCACCTTCGGTCGGCTCATTGTGAGTTTTAATTGTGGTAAAAATGAAATGATTGTACAACATTGTTGGCCAGGAGACCCCATTCAGGGAAGTTCGGTCGCCAAGTGCAAGTCTTTTTCCAGTCGACACTACAATGGGCGACTTGCGTGCTGATGACAAGGATAAAATGATGATGAGCATAACACAACACCCAGTCCAAGAGTGGAGACAATCTACAACCCAGCTGGGAATCGAACATGGACCCACTGCATGGAAGGCAAGACCCTTACACTCAGCTAAGCAGGTGGACTTAATTGTGGTATTCCACAAGGACAAGCTGAACCAGTTGATAGCAAATGCCCAACTCTCTTGAAATCATCCACAGTGCAATACACTTTCCTTAGCCACCACTGTACTTGTTTACTGTAACGTCACCGCGTATTTCCGATAACGGCCATGGGGGACAAGTGCAATTATTTCAGACTTGAACGCTCTAGGTTGAGAGGCTTGTGGTACTGGTTCACTGGACTCCTTTTTCGATTAATTGGGGTATTCGTAAGTTGGCAGTATTGTGGAATGTGGCCGACACAAGGCTTCAGTAGAATGATGACACTAGTCATACAAATATTCACAGGTTGTCAAGTGAAGATCAGTGGGAAACATGGAAACGGCAGATTCAACTTTGTTTAAAGGAACATTCTCTTTATTGAATTGTGGATGGTATATGTCAGTGTCCATCATTAGTGGAAGGAGAAGAATCGTCTGACACATTTCGATGCTAACAACAAGACAACACATGGGCAGCTCGTACTATTAGACTAGCACTTGAGGAGGTACCTGCTATTCATAAACAAAAGAAGACATATTCGGAGGAAGTCTGGCACTCCCTTGAATCAGTGTTTGAACGATTTTTGTTAGAGTGGTTACATAAACTGTTCCACTGCTTTGTTTGAAACGACATCTGTAATAAAACACACATCATTACTTGCAAACGTTTTCTATGACTTCTGCAGTGATCTGAGAAAATATTATCCAAATGTAACCTTGCCCCTTTTGTTGCTTTTTCAAAGTATTTTCAAAATATTAGGTCCTGAATAGTGGTTTTACAGGCGATCTGGTGTTGTGTTTCTGAATCTGAGCAGACAACAAAGCTTCTGATTGAGAATTTGCTTTTGATTGAGAATTCACTGGCTATGTATAGAAAGACTCAGACAGCTGGCATTGTCTACGTAAACTCAAAATTGGATGAGTGCCAATGAAAACAGAAGAAGTTCAGAACAGGTCAGGATAAGTCAAACAAAAAATTAACTAGTTTGTGTCTTCAAGATGCATTCATGTTATAATTCTTTTGATTTTTTTCCTCACAAGTTAATCAAGTGGAAACCGTGAAACTTGTGTCACTTCTGGACTTAATCTCCCTGCAATGTACACATTTTTAGGAATGTCACGGAATGATTCCATTGCCACTGCGAAAGCTTCTTTAGACATCTCCTTTAGCCACTGGAAAATAGCATCCATGTCTCATCCATTGTCACAGTCAATGAAAAGGAAGTCCTAGTCATACTGTCATCATGCCTCAACATTGCTGAAAACATGCCATGTGTACAGCTTCTTCTCGTCTGTCAGCATTCGTGGGACCCATCTGAAGGACAATTTTCGCCATTTTAAGTATGAGAGATGGTTCTCACTCTCGCCACTTCTGCTATAAGTCTGTGACGCATACAGTGCTGCCATCTCCGTCAAGCTTTCACAACATGTGCACGCGTATTTTAAAATAAACTACATGTTTCTAGCCTTTCCCAGACCTGAGTGGAAAAAACATAGATGTAGTAGCTTGAATGTACCTTGTACATTGCAACAAGGTTGGACATAATGGTGCAGACTGCAGAAATTGCATGGCCACAATAAATATATAGGTGGCAGCTAGCAATAATAGTGCTAGTTCCAGTTTAAAAGTGAACAGCAAATCAACTACATCTTTCACCACTGGTTTGTTAGTTCATACTAATTTTGGTACAACTGGCACTTGGATTTCTGACTCTGGCATGCCACATTACATTTCACAAAATGAATGGTATTAACCTATGTGTGAAACGTCTGTGATTCCATAATGTGTTGCAAATCAGACTGGCAGTGTTAAAACTGAAGTATGCATAAACAACAAGTTGAGACCTGCTTTACTGAATAATGTCTGTTATGTACCTGATACCAAACACCAACTTTTCTCTATTTGTCAAGATGCCCATCACAGATATAATGTGACTTATGACAACAAAGGTGTTATTCAGCTACAAAATAAGACAGTCAAAACAGGAAAATCTTTCAGTTCAGAGTACCTTACGAACATGAGTCTTTTTTTTATCAAGATTCACAAATAAATATTATCTTAGAAACTTCAGAAGAACAATTATATTGTTGGCATGAGACACTTGGTCATTAAGATAAACATCATGTACGAGATGTTCTCTCTAGCTCTGATGTATCAGTTAAGCTGTTTTGTGATGGATGTTTTCTTGGCAAATCCTACTATAAACGATTCAGTCCTCTCTGAGATCGTCCACACGCTGTCTGTAAGTTGGTTGATGTTTATAATAATGGAATAATGTCTGTTGCAATGATTTTCGTTACTATACGATCTTTAAAAATGATTATTCTAGTTTTCCTCTGACATACTTCATGAGAAAAATCTGAAGTAACTGATAATTTGAACACATCTTAGAAGTAGTGTGATGCTGCTGGTCATAAGATAAAAGTGTTTCTGCCTCACAGTGGAGGAGCATTTAATTGTAACATGATTGCTAGTGTGCTACAAGACCATCCTATTGAGTTTTCTTTTACATGTTTAGATGTGGGAATTAATGTTGCTGAACAAGCAAGTGGACAGATATCAGAATTAGTTCGCTCCATGTTATCATCTAGCAAGTTAGCTCAATCATTTTGTGGTCATGCATGTGCCACATCCATTTTTCTACTGAACTGTACTGGGAAGTCCAGTGTCCAAGTCAAATACAATTCATGTTGTGGACTGACAGAGCGTTCGACAGTGTTAGCGATTTACGCATTTTTGTATCAAAATATTATATTTATTGCCAAAGAAATTTCGTTTCAGGTTCAATGACAAATTTGTACCTGGTCATTTTATTGTTTATGTGAATGACAAAGATGGTTGCAAAGTATGGGTCCTGTCAAAACATCTTGCAATGAATTCATGCAGTGTTGATTTTGTTGTATTTTTTGCTTTTATATTGAGTAAAGCTATTAATTATAGCAATCACTGTTTGAAGAAACACACAAGATGGATTTTATTGTACAAAAAGGCACACATAATATTCAGAACAAAGATATTAGCAACAATGAAAAACATACATGGAAAATTAATGGCGGAGGGTATACGTAATAGTAGAGGCATAGATTCTCATTGCCAATACTCTCACTAGAATCAAAACAAAACAGAAAAAATTCGTACTACCAATCCACATTTCTTAATCATTCTTGCGAAAGACTTAGTTAATGTGTCAGTGAGCATATGCTTCTTTGGGATTTGTTCTACTATCACTGAGTCTACCTTTTCTCTAACAAAATGTGTGTTTTAACTTTAAATGCGAACATTTTAGGTTAGGCTTTACTGTGACTGTTACTGACATTAAATGAAACAACAGGTTTACTGCTACCAGTCACTGTTTATTTATCTCTATGATGCGTTTCAAAGGTTTAAACCTCCATCATCAAGTGGATTTATATTGGTTAGTATGACATTCGTGTGTGTGTTGTGTTACGATTTTTTGGAGGAACTCGTGGCACTGTCTACTGGAGAAATCGAATCACTATTTCAGAACATGGTTTTGGGTTTCTTTTGACAACAAATTAAACGTATATCTAACAGAAACACAAAATAAGTAAAATAGAGTACCTCCAGTGGTCACAGGTTCCTTTCGCTGTCGTAACACATCACATGCATACTGTCATAATTTTGTAAACAAATATGGCATCTGGAAAATGTTGAGTGCAAGGGCTGTATAGCAGAAGAGAAAACATTACTGCAAAGTACAGAGAATATACACCGTAACAACATTATTACAGAATAAATTTTTTTAAAGGATTTTGAGGTGCTTATTTTGAGGGGTCGAATACACTCATTGGAATAAAAACTTTAGTTGTTATATAAACCCGATTTTCACAAGTTAAAATAGCTTAAACTTAATACTCGTTTATACCATCAAGTGAAATATTAAAACAGCTTAAACTTCATACTTGTTTATACAATCAGGTGAAATGTTACAAACTTTTAAGTACAATAATCATATTGGCTACAGAGGTAAAATTATAAATAAATAACAATTTTGATTTACGTGGCTGCCAAGGAAGGGAAGGAAGCCAGTGTGCACTCTGTGTGCATACTGGGGGTGGAAAGGGTGCTTCTGGATCACATGAAGAGTACAGGGCACAGCCAACCACAAGTGGTGGCTCATGTCGGCACCAATGACGTGTGTCACTTTGAATCGGAGGAGATTCTCTCTGGTTCTGGGCAGCTAGCGGAAATTGTAAAAATTGCCAGTCTTGCTTGTGAGATTAAGGCAGAACTCACCATCTGCAGCATCGTCGATAGAACTGATTGTGTGCCTAATGTTGGAATTCCCAACTACCAGCATACCCACCCTCTGTGAATGCCCAGACCTTGCAGGCCGAGAAGCTTCTCCTGGAACAGCGTGGATGACTGCATCCGACTTCGTCAGCCACAATAAAGCCCAAAATCTGTTCATCAAACAAACTCGGGAGGCCCTTTGATTGGCCCCTCAGTAAGTCTTTTGCTGCCTGCCAGACTTTGGAATGATCTCCCACTAAACGACAGGTGAGGGGCCAGCCTCAGTGCAGGGGTGGCCACAGCAGTGAACCGATTGGGAGACATGTGGGACGTGCTCGACGTCCCTCGCATCCCTGCGTCCGACCCCCCACAGTGATACCCCTTGGCAGCACTCTCAAGCTATGTGACGGAAGCCAATACCGCCTGGAGCTGTGAGCAAAGGTTCACCAATTCAGCTCGCATCTGTAGACAGCAATCACAGTTGCTATCCATTATAGAAATAGCTTCTGTTTGAATCTCGTAAAAATATGTGACAAACGAAAGATGTACTCGCCTTATTAGCAGCAGGAACTCGAAGTGCTCTCTCACTGACGGTATAACAAACACTGAGCTATACTATCCAAAACTAACAAAAGCCTGTACGCTACGAGGGACGATACAGGTGTCGATAACAATGGCGGTATTGTACACTTCACAGTTATTAAAATAAAAGGTTGCACCTAGTAAGCACTGAAACACGCAAGAAATTACAAAAATAATCTAGTAACTACACAGCAACTGAAAATAAGTCGTTTCTGTTTGAAGATCGTAAAAATGTATAACAAACGAACATTATACTCGCCTTACTCTCATTGACAGCTTTGACTTCTGCCTATTCTACATCACTATATACTGTGATATCTTGATTTTCTTCTTTAAAAAATTGCAACTTGAAGTCCTTAGTCCATTTCAAGTATCTCATGATTCTTTATATGCCTGCCAGTGAGACGTTTCTGGATAATTGTGGAAGTGACTTACAACTGCAACTGCAAATGCAAGATCATTTATGGTTCCCAGCAGTAAACACATCAACCTACCTACAGCTTCTCTGTATGGAATATTTTCATGGCTTTTATCCCTTTACCTAACTTTGGGCTTGAATCATATGTAGGTTCTTGATTGTTGTCCAAAGTTTTGACACTGGATTACAGTCCTTCATGTTGTATTTATTTAATACTTGTTCTACATAATGAGACTGATCCGTCGATAACAGCTCCCTTTTACGATCTCTTGTTATTCATATGCCCTAGAAATATGTCACTTCTCCCAGCTCTTTCAGTTAAAATTATTCTTTGAGCTTCTTTTTGAAGCTTTCCTTCTCTTGTGGGTTATAACTAAAAGTTTACACGTCATTAACATTAATTGTAACAGTAAATATAACAAAAAAACCAAACCAAAGCTGCAAATTTTACTTTTTCTATTCACTCGATGACTAGTTTCAGGCTGCAGCCCATTTTCAAATCATCGTAACATGGTCAAAAATGGACTTTCCAAAGACGTAAAACCAAGTCAAAAATATTCAATAAACAGTTGCAGTGTACACAGATGACTTGGTTATTTTTCTGATAAACATATGGATATGCTATACTTCTTGTAAAGTTTAAGTTTAAGATTGCTTTATTTAGCTCAATAATCCAGTTGAGACTAACTTGTTTTAACCGACAAACTGCTTTTTTAAGCCTCTCAGTGGATTTTTCCTTAACAGTTCTAGTGTTAGAATCAATTTCTGGGCCTCTTTTAAATCATCTGGCAGGAATGCTGTAACAACGCCTAAGTGGTTTACGCTTAGGCCTGAGCAAATTATAACGGACCACAGGCGCATACGCTATACATATATTACACCTTGTGTCTGTACTTATGCTGTAACAACTAGCCGTGCTGATACGTAAAAATATGTCCTTGCAGATTCTTTTTAGTCTTAAAAATGCATTTGGTTTCTACTGTTTTTATATCTGAAGGAAAAATTGCCTTTTCCCACGTCTGATTTTGAGCATGTGACTGCAATTCTCCTTTATTGTTTGAACTCAGTTGTGTGATTCTTTGCTTTGTAATGTTTCTTCTAGTGATGATGCTCTGTCTCTGTAGAGTAGTAGATCACATAATCATTTATTTTTATTGGTTTATGAATTCTTGGCCATCTTCTGAGTGTTTGACTTCGATATGAAGAAACAGAGTTTTCGTTTGCATCTGATGAATTTGAATCTTCTGGGCTGCTTTCATCAGGTAAAATACACCTTGAGGCATCATTATCCTCATCTGCAATGGGCTTAGATGCAACTGTTTCTGTTTATATTGCTTAACTGCGGGAATAATTATCAGCTCCCGAAACTTTTGAGACACATTGTCATAATTCTTCTGAATAGTATTTTCTTTAAGCATCCCATCTCTTGCTTTTATTAATTTTTGTTGATTGGGCTGAAACAAACGATGTGCTTTACTCTGTTCACAATATCTGATGAGTATGCATTCAGTAGTCTTCTTATACCATTTACATCTGTTTGCTTTAGGTATGTGAATGAAGGCCATACTGCCAAATATTTTTAAGTGCTGAAGGTTTGGTTTTCTTCCAGTAGATACCCCTTCTGGTGTCATGCCCTTTAAAGGTTCATAGGTGATCTATTAGTGAGGTAAGCAGCTGTATAGGCTACTTCCCTCCAATATTCTTTTGGTAAGCCTACATGAAATAATAAGCATCTGGCTTTTTCTACTAATGTTCTATTATACCTTTTTCCTAATTTATTTTGTTCCACCATGTAGGTAATTATTGTTTGGTGAATTATTCCTTCGTTCTGTAAGAAGTTTGCTATTTCATAGTTCATGTATTCCTTTCCATTATCTGTGCACCAGATACAAATGTTGCAACCAGTTTGTTTTTCCACTAGCTTCTTAAAATTTCTAATGACTAGCGGTACTTGAGTGTCACTTAACAAATACAAAAATATCTTCCTCCAATAATCATCTGTTAGATATAGGAAATACCTGGCACCTCCAGCTGATTTAACTTCTATTGGACAATGCAAGCGTGAATGTATTAATTCAAGGATATCTTGTGTTCTTAACTCAGAATGTTGGAAGGTTAATCATATCTGTTTACCGTCTAAGCATATAACACAAGGAGAATCGATAGTTATAACCAATGCCACCACCCCCATGAAACATGGACCTTGCCATTGGTGGGGAGGCTTGCGTGTCTCAGCGATACAGATAGCCGTACCGTAGGTACAACGACAACGGAGGGGTATCTGTTGAGAGGACAGACAAATGTGTGGTTCCTGAAGAGGGGCAGCAGCCTTTTCAGTAGTTGCAGGGGCAACAGTCTGGATGATTGAATGATCTGGCCTTGTAACACTAACCAAAACGGCCTTGCTGTGCAGGTACTGTGAACAACTGAAAGCAAGGGGAAACTACAGCCGTAATTTTTCCCTGCGTCATGCAGCTTTACTGGATGGTTAAATGATGATGGCGTCCTCTTGGGTAAAATATTCCAGAGGTAAAATAGTCCCCCATTCGGATCTCCGGGCGGGGACTACTCAAGAGGATGTCATTATCAGGAGAAAGAAAACTGGCGTTCTATGGATCGGAGCGTGGAATGTCAGATCCCTTAATCAGGCAGATAGGTTAGAAAATTTAAAAAGGGAAATGATGAGGTTAAAGTTAGATATAGTGGGAATTAGTGAAGTTCGGTGGCAGGAGGAACAAGACTTCTGTTCAGGTGAATACGGGGTTATAAACACAAAATCAAATAGGGGTAATGCAGGAGTAGGTTTAATAATGAATAGGAAAATGCGGGTAAGCTACTACCAACAGCATAGTGAACACATTATTGTGGCCAAGATAGATACGAAGCCCACGCCTACCACAGTAGTACAAGTTTATATGCCAACTAGCTCTGCAGATGACGAAGAAATTGAAGAAATGTATGATGAAATAAAACAAATTATTCAGTTAGTGAAGGAAGACGAAAATTTAATAGTCATCGGTGACTGGAATTCGTCAGTAGGAAAAGGGAGAGAAGGAAAAGTAGTAGGTGAAAATGGATTGGGGCTAAGAAATGAAAGAGGAAGCCACCTGGTAGAATTTGGCACAGAGCACAACCTAATCATAGCTAACACTTGGTTTAAGAATCATAAAAGAAGATTGTATACATGGAAGAAGCCTGGAGATACTAAAAGGTATCAGATAGATTATATAATGGTAAGGCAGAGATTCAGGAACCAGGTTTTAAATTGTAAGACATTTCCAGGGGCAGATGTGGACTCTGACCACAATCTATTGGTTATGAACTGTAGATTAAAACTGAAGAAACTGCAAAAGGTGGAAATTTAAGGAGACGGGACCTGAATAAACTGACTAAACTGTACTGAGTTTCAGGGAGAGCCTAAGGGAACAATTGACAAGAATGGGGGAAAGAAAAATGCAGTAGAAGAAGAAGAATGGGTAGCTTTGAGGGATGAAGTAGTGAAGGCAGCAGAGGTTCAAGTAGGTGAAAAGACGAGGACTAGTAGAAACCCTGGGGTAACAGAAGAAATATTGAATTTAATTGATGAAAGGAGAAAATATAAAAATGCAGTAAATGAAGCAGTCAAAAAGGAATACAAACGTCTCCAAAATGAGGTCGACAGGAAGTGCAAAATGGCTAAGCAGGCATGGCTAGAGGACAAATGTAAGGATGTTGAGGCTTATCGCACTAGGGGTAATATAGATAATGCCTACAGGAAAATTAAAGAGACCTTTGGAGAAAAGAGAACCACTTGTATGAATATCAAGAGCTCAGATGGAAACCCAGTTCTAAGCAAAGAAAGGAAAGCAGAAAGGTGGAAGGAGTATATAGAGGGTCTATACAAGGGCGATGCACTTGATGACAATATTATGGAAATGGAAGAGGATGCAGATGAAGATGAAATGGGAGATATGACACTGCGTGAAGAGTTTGACAGAGCACTGAAAGACCTGAGTCGAAACAAGACCCTGGGAGTAGACAACATTCCATTAGAACTACTGACAGCCTTGGGAGAGCCAGTCCTGACAAAACTCTACCATCTGGTGAGCAAGATGTATGAGACTGGCGATATACCCTCAGACTTCAAGAAGAATATAATAATTCCAATCCCAAAGAAAGCAGGTGTTGACAGATGTGAAAATTACCGAACAATCAGTCTAATAAGCCACAGCTGCAAAATACTAACACGAATTATTTACAGACGAATGGAAAAACTAGTAGAAGCCAACCTCGGGGAAGATCAGTTTGGATTCCGTAGAAATACTGGAACACGTGAGGCAATACTGACCTTACGACTTATCTTAGAAGAAAGATTAAGGAAAGGCAAACCTACGTTTCTAGCATTTGTAGACTTAGAGAAAGCTTTTGACAACGTTGACTGGAATACTCTCTTTTAAATTCTAAAGCTGGCACGGGTAAAATACAGGGAGCGAAAGGCTATTTACAATTTGTACAGAAACCAGATGGCAGTTATAAGAGTCGAGGGACATGAAAGGGAAGCAGTGGTAGGGGAGGGATTAAGACAGGGTTGTAGCCTCTCCCCGATGTTATTCAATCTGTATATTGAACAAGCAGTAAAAGAAACAAAAGAAAAATTCGGAGTAGGTATTAAAATCCATGGGGAAGAAGTAAAAACTTTGAGGTTCGCCGATGACATTGTAATTCTGTCAGAGACAGCAAAGGACTTGGAAGAGCAGCTGAACGGAATGGACAGTGTCTTGAAAGGAGGGTGTGAGATGAACATCAACAAAAGCAAAACGAAGATAATGGAATGTAGTCGAATTAAGTCGGGTGATGCTGAGGGAATTAGATTAGGAAATGAGACACTTAAAGTAGTAAAGGAGTTTTGCTATTTGGGGAGCAAAATAACTGATAATGGTCGAAGTAGAGAGGATATAAAATGTAAACTGGCAATGGGAAGGAAAGCGTTTGTGAAAAAGAGAAATTTGTTAACATCGAGTATAGATTTAAGTGTCAGGAAGTCGTTTCTGAAAGTATTTGTATGGAGTGTAGCCATGTATGGAAGTGAAACATGGACGATTAATAGTTTGGACAAGAAGAGAATAGAAGCTTTTGAAACGTGGTGCTACAGAAGAATGCTGAAGATTAGATGGGTAGATCACATAACTAATGAGGAGGTATTGAATAGAATTGGGGAGAATTTGGCACAACTTGACTAGAAGAAGGTATCGGTTGGTAGGACATGTTCTGTGGAATCAAGGGATCACCAATTTGGTATTCGATGGCAGCATGGAGGGTAAAAATCGTAGAGGGAGACCAAGAGATGAATACACCAAAGAGATACAGAAGGATGTATGTTACAGTAGGTACTGGGAGATGAAGAAGCTTTCACAGGATGGAGTAGCATGGAGAGCTGCATCAAACCAGTCTCAGGACTGAAGACCACAACAACAACAACCAATGCCACTGGCCATACTCTCTGCAAAACTTCCATTCCATTAGTAGTTAAATATCCTAATATCCTATGTGCAAGTTCGCATCATTTAATAGTGATACTGATTTGTATTTAATGAAAGAATTATCTGATAGGTCCAAGTAGTACACACCGTTATCTAATGTTTGTTTTACAAGTAGATTGATTGTGTTATTGTAAATGCATCAGCCTCATTTATAGAAGGTGATGATGTGTTCCTTTTCCACTATCTCAGTTACAGAAAGTAAATCCTTACTTACCTTTGGCACATTAGGAACATCAGTTACTTTAATTTTTGTATTCTTTCTACCAACTGGGTTACTGATGTGTGTGCCACCAGTCCCTTCAACGGCTAAATTCTCACTTTTTGCCATTGCACTTGTGAAGGCAATATTGACCTACATGAATTCATTTCACAAGAAAGTTTTGACACGTGTGCTGAAGCACCAGACCAGTATATCGGTCATTATATAGGTTTACCCGCTGTAGTGAAGACTGTATTATAATTTGTAGTCCATTCTGATGACTTGCTACTTCCCTTGGTTTTACTGTGACAATTTCTTGTTATATGACTTTATTTGTTACAATTATAACATCTTGGTCACTTGGAGGAATTGTTCGTAAAATTTGTTGTTTTTCTTGTTCATGTGAAGAGATGCATCACTATTTATGGAGTGGTAATGCTTATCATTCTTCAATTCTTGCAGTAATTTAGTTTTAAATCTAGTATCCAGTTATTGGTATTGGAATTTTCTTGACCCAGTCACTGGTTTGTAATCATCCAGTAATCCAGTCAATAAAATGCACCCTACCCACTCATCTTTCACTTCAAATTTCAAAGTATTTAAGTTATTGAAAGTGAAAATTTTCTTGGATAACGGTGCTGATGTACAGTTCTCCAGTCAAGTTGTAAGGAGTGTAGTCCTCAAACCAGTTCTTCTGTCAAGTTCAGAGTCTTCATACACCTGTTTTAATTTGTCCCAGTCTTCTTATACGGTTGTTGTGTTCTTCAGTGCACGAGTATTGTTGGATGAACTGAAAATATTATTTTTGCTCTACCATTGCGCGCATTTGACTCATCCTTTACTTCACCTGAGATGCACTCCCATAGCTTCTCATGTTGAAGATATGTTTTGATATCAAACTGCCATGTATCTTAATTCTCTTTTCCTTTCAGTACCTCTGTAAACTATAATTAATTCAGTGTCATAATTCCAGCTTCAAATAGATCGCTAAGCTTAATTTTGTTTCATGAATTTTAGTAAACTGCATTTCGTATGTACACTGGGCATGCTGGGCGAATGACCTGTTGTGTTTTTTGCTTTGGTATTCAGTAAAGCGATTAATTAAACAGAGAACAGTTTTAAGAAAAACAAAAGAAGCGTTTTGTTGTATAAAAACTTGCACACAATATGCAGAACAAACATATAACCAATTATAAAAAGTATACATGGAAAATTAACAACAAAGAGCATATATAACAGCAGTGGCTTCGATTCTCATTTCCAACAACTTTCTGTCAGAGGAGCGATATACATGCGGAATCTCAATTGAGCTCAAATTTAACCCCATACCTGAAGAAATAGAAGAAGAAAGTAACTTGATTGGTAATTTTCGATAAAATAATGAAAAAATACAGCATATATCATATTGAGACATAACCTAGAATAGTCAGCTGAATTATGAAATCTCCTTCACATCAGTAAAATGCACCCACAAGTGAGATTTAGTGATCATGAATTAGGTTACAGGGTCATCAGGACCAGTTGTACAATCTGAGGATAAATCCAGAAATAGCTACCTGAAGAACAGGTTATCCATTGTATAATTCAGTGTGTGCATTGTATGACATCATCTTACTCCCTCGTTAGTTATTCCTGGTACAGGGTGCCTGCCGAGTTAAGTTGGCAACAACAGTGGAGCACATTTGGTATTTTCATGCACAACATTCATATTTTTTTAGTTGTTGTCTGCAGAAATGTGAGTTTAGCATGAGTGATACCCGCTCTAGATCTCCATTTGCTTCTGAATAATTTGAGGCTGTGTGATGCTCTAAAGGAGTTCAAGGGTCTAGTACAAAGCACAAAAACTGATGTGGTCTCAAACAATAATAAGATAAGTGCAAAACATTTAACGAAGTTTGTAAGGTGCTTGTGTACATAAGATAACGATTCATTTTCTAATTTTCAGAAAAGAAGCACAGGAAGAAAAAACATAAAACACCCTGAATTCACTAAGAACTTCATGTAGATCGATAGAGAAGATCCAACAGAAGTAAGATTCCTTTAAAAAAAGAAACATGTCAATACAGGGTGATTCAAAAACAATACCTCAACTTTAAAAATTTGTATTTAATGAAAGAAACATAATATAACCTTCTGTTATACATCATTACAAAGAGTATTTAAAAAGGTTTTTTTTAACTCAAAAACAAGTTCAGAGATATTCAATATGGCCCCCTCCAGACACACGAGGAATATCAACCCGATACTCCAACTCGTTCCACACTCTCTGTAGCATATCAGGCGTAACAGTTTGGACAGCTGCTGTTATTTCTCGTTTCAAATCATCAATGGTGGCTGGGAGAGGTGGCCAAAACACCATATCCTTAACATACCCCCATAAGAAAAAATCGCAGGGCGAACAAATGCTTGCTGGATGCGTGCTACATTTTCACCACTCGTTCTCGGCCGTCCAGAACTTTTCCCTTTGCACAAACACCCATTCTCTGTAAACTGTTTATACCAACGTTTAATACACCACCTATCAGGAGGTTTAACACCATACTTATTTCGAAATGCACGCTGAACAACTGTCGTCGATTCACTTCTGCCGTACTCAATAACACAAAAAGCTTTCTGTTGAACGGTCGCCATCTTAGCATCAACTGACGCTGACGCCTAGTCAACAGCGCCTAAAGCGAACAAATGTACAACTAAATGAAACTTTATAGCTCCCTTAATTCGCCGACAGATAGTGCTTAGCTCTGCCTTTTGTCGTTGCAGAGTTTTAAATTCCTAAAGTTGTGGTATTCTTTTTGAATCACCCTGTATTATGTCCAGAAAAAGTAGCAGAGATGATAGACTCATGGTAGCTCCTATGTGGAACTTATGTTCCAAGCCTCATACATTAAAATATATGATTCAGTTCAGTTGTTAACAGAAGGACGCCACAGTCAGTTTGATACAGATGCAATGCTTCTAGTTAAGGTAACAGTCCATTAAATGTAACTGTATGGTAGATGATGACTTGTTAATTGGCAACTAATATAGTACCGATCTTTAAGTGTAGTCTGCTTTTTGATATAATGACTGTACATTCTTCATTGCATCATTTTCTTGTTCTTTTCAGAGTCTCCAAAAAACTGTTACAACACAGACATCATGGATAGTAATTTGACTGACAGTCCTGTGGTTTCTTAATCACTGGCTGCCTTGTTGTTGCATTTATGTCTTAGAATGATTAATTCATTACAGCAGCAAAGGGTGTTCTACAGAAAGCACATTTTCTGAAGTGTTGAACACAAATTGTGCACTGATTTATACAATTCTGTGGCTTATACAAGTCCTTTTTCCATTATGTGATGGTTATTAATATTTATATTGGAGGCACAGATGTAGAAATAAGTTGCAAAATTCTACAATGAATAACCATAATACGCTTTATATTGCTGCTATAGACAAGTACCTGTGGCATATGTCCAAACCGAGAGCAGCCATTTTTGTTTTCAGGATAAACATACCTTTTCTCAAATGTGAAAGAATTTGCAGAGTTGCAGATGGTGCTACTTCAAAATTAACATGACGAAAACCAGAGGGAGGAAGAACTGCATCAGCTAAAAACAAAGGATAGATATCAAAATTAAGATTATAAAAGGAAAATTGAAACAAATATTTTCAGGATAAAATATGTTAAGATATAGTCATTTGTCTATTTTATTTTCGTTTAATTGGAACAGGGAATTGAAACAAGTAAGAAACTGTCTCTTGCACATGTTGTCCATTGTTAAATACATCCTTTTAATAATCCTGCTGGCTGTTCTGTTATCCTTACCAATGAAGTATCCAGTGGACAGAAGGAAATCACCAGGGGAGAAGTATCTGAGTGTCAGTAGTAGGTGGTTCATTTCTACAAAAGACTCATTTCTGAAAGAAAGAAAAGAATGACATGTGACAGTTAGTGTGACAGTTCAAGAGAAATTTAGAGACATAGCTTTCCAGCCAGTCCTTCAGATGTTATATTTATGCCAAATCAATAACTAATGATTCTTGTTAACTCAATGACAAGTACCAATTCTCTTGTAACACATATATAACTATTATTTTATGATAAACATGGATGTGCTTGTGCAGATAGTATTAACAATTAAGAAACACAACAGCTATATTCTACAGCTGAGGAATCATCACGTTTTTGTTCTTTTTTAAAAAGAAAAGAAAAAGTTCTGACTTTCCTGTTAATTTTTTGTCTTAAACTTAACTTAAGTTAGCATAAATAGTTTACATGTTTATGGAAATAACGCTAGGCCTCTGAGGCATTAATAAGACTGTGGTCCAAACATTTTCAATAAAAGATTGAAATTTTTTCTGACACAGCTGTGGTGCTTACACACAGGAGCATTCACAATGATAGAGAGAAAATTATTTTATACTGAAAAATGTTAATTGGCTGAATGACGTGAGGACACAAGTGTTCTATCAAACTTTTGTAACATGAAAAATCATAATGTCTTTCAACACTGTCTTCTAAATAAAAGGAATTAGTTATTTCTAATACTGCAACAGTTGTGACACATGCTATTTTGGGCTGAATTGCCAGTTTTATGCATCTAGTTTATATGAATAACACAACAGTTTATCATTCACGAAATACTGGTATCAAATGCATAGTAGTACAAATAAACATAATATATTAGGAAACTCAGAAATAGTCTTACCTGTCAGTCATATGGACCAGTTTCTCACTTACAAGATCTTAAAGACAACGTATGGCCGCCTTTCACAGATGAAATCAAGATTTAAATTTGGGATCATTGTATTCCTCAAAATGATTGAGATGTCTCACTTTCTTTTCGTTTTTCATACTAACAAACAAGTCCGCCAAAATCTCGTCATCACTGTCTGATTCTATAACTATTCTTGCCATCGTCAGAACTTTTTTTCCAGGTAAACTCTCTAAAATGACCTCAACTCCCAGAGTAGGTTGTACCGAGATTAGACTCCAGTTAGGCGTAATTCCTTGTTGGTACAACACATTTCCGCGCTATTCCGAGAAAAGAGCTTAACTGCTTGTTAACTGGAGTTTGTACAGTTGGAAATCTGAAGAAATTTATTAGTTTGCCTGAAAAAGCAATTCATGAAAAGCTTGCACCAACAAAACTATAGAAAGTCGTGATTCTGATAAATGGCGTAATTTAATGAAAGGAGGAAGAAATTGATACCTGGGAGCTAGTAGAATTGTCTATTAAATTCAAATATATTACAAAGAATTTATGGCTACTTCACGTGAAATATAAACCTGTTGGATCGATTGATCAGTACCATGCTTCCTTGGTTGTTTGCAATCTATTTCAATGCACAGTACTTGATGATAGAACTTTTAGCCCAGTTGCTTATTATGACGTTATTTATAATTTAATAGTGATCATAGCTGAATAAAACTTCCCACACACACACACACACACACACACACACACACACACACACACACATATATATATATATATATATATATATATATATATATATATATATATATATATATATATATATATCTGTGTCCAAGTCGCCACTTAAAATTAGAGTTCTAATGTCAAACCAACCAAGCTTTAAGTTTTCTTTGGCTACAATCACTATTAAATTACAAATAGCGTGATAACTAGCAACTGGATTAAAAGTTCCATCATAATGAAGTATTCTACACTGAAACATATTGCAAACAACCAAGCAGGCATTACACTGTTCAATCGATCCAACAGGTTTGTATTTCATATGAAGTAGCCGTCAGTTCATAGTAACATGTTTGCATTTAACAGTCACTTCTACCAGCTACATGTGTATTATATGACTCAACTGGATGTGATGATGGTTAAGGTCATGCTTATCATCTCAAGAAATCATAATGTGGCCCTAAGCAATCACCTCATTGCTGGAATAAGTTTCGCTCGTTCATGAAGAAAAATGGATTTATTCGTTTAACAGGAGACACTTTCAATGTACATTCAACACAACAAAAGAGAAAAATTGTTTATTGTTATTTACATTGATGGTGGTCTCATTGTAGGCTCAACTCAAAGTGCAGTAAATTTGTTTTTTGATTTCTTAATGTCAGAATTCAGAATAACAGTAGGCTCTTTAGTTACATTTATAGGGATGCAAATATAATAGTAGGAATGTGGCTTTTTTTTCACAGTGAGTATGCATAGAGAAGATTCTGCATCAGTTTATATGGCTGATTCAAAACCATTAAAGACTCTATGTGGTAATGAACAACTAGATAATGAATCTAGCAACACTTTCTGTAGTACCATTCAATATAGTTCAACTGTTAATTTATCTGACATGTTCTACTTGTCCAGGTCCCAATTATGGGGTTTGAAATATTGTTTGATCGATGGCTAACCCTCATCTTCAAATTGGAACACCATAACATGGATTTTCAGATAGCTTTATGGTACTTTAGATGTCATCTTCTTCTGCACTTTATCTGGTGATATACTTTGTGCCTATACTAAGGCATCAATTTTATTTTTATTAAAAAAGGTAACATTTTAAAAGTTCAGAAAGATACATGGGAACGTTAAGGAAAATTAAGGGGTCACAAACTGTATTGCCAAATTTAATGGACATAGAAGTTTACTTTTGCTATATATAATTAAGAAAATTATATATTCTCTCAAAGATAAAAGCTCATCTGGTTTTGATGGTTTTACCAATAGAGTACTAAGTATTTATGCTCATCTAATAACCTGAGTCTATCTGAAATATATAATGCAGCACTAACACAAGGCAGTTTTTCAGAGAGACTGAAATATTCAATTCTCAAACTCCTATTTAAGAAAGGTGATAGAAAACTGCTGACCTGTTTCACTGCTGATATCATTTAAACATCAAGAGCTCAGATGGAAACCCAGTTCTAAGCAAAGAAAGGAAAGCAGAAAGGTGGAAGGAGTATATAGAGGGTCTATACAAGGGCGATGCACTTGATGACAATATTATGGAAATGGAAGAGGATGCAGATGAAGATGAAATGGGAGATATGACACTGCGTGAAGAGTTTGACAGAGCACTGAAAGACCTGAGTCGAAACAAGACCCTGGGAGTAGACAACATTCCATTAGAACTACTGACAGCCTTGGGAGAGCCAGTCCTGACAAAACTCTACCATCTGGTGAGCAAGATGTATGAGACTGGCGATATACCCTCAGACTTCAAGAAGAATATAATAATTCCAATCCCAAAGAAAGCAGGTGTTGACAGATGTGAAAATTACCGAACAATCAGTTTAATAAGCCACAGCTGCAAAATACTAACACGAATTATTTACAGACGAATGGAAAAACTAGTAGAAGCCAACCTCGGGGAAGATCAGTTTGGATTCCGTAGAAATACTGGAACACGTGAGGCAATACTGACCTTACGACTTATCTTAGAAGAAAGATTAAGGAAAGGCAAACCTACGTTTCTAGCATTTGTAGACTTAGAGAAAGCTTTTGACAATGTTGACTGGAATACTCTCTTTTAAATTCTAAAGCTGGCACGGGTAAAATACAGGGAGCGAAAGGCTATTTACAATTTGTACAGAAACCAGATGGCAGTTATAAGAGTCGAGGGACATGAAAGGGAAGCAGTGGTAGGGGAGGGATTAAGACAGGGTTGTAGCCTCTCCCCGATGTTATTCAATCTGTATATTGAACAAGCAGTAAAAGAAAGAAAAGAAAAATTCGGAGTAGGTATTAAAATCCATGGGGAAGAAATAAAAACTTTGAGGTTCGCCGATGATATTGTAATTCTGTCAGAGACAGCAAAGGACTTGGAAGAGCAGTTGAACGGAATGGATGGTGTCTTGAAGGTAGGATATAAGATGAACATCAACAAAAGCAAAACGAGGATAATGGAATGTAGTCGAATTAAGTCGGGTGATGTTGAGGGTATTAGATTAGGAAATGAGACACTTAAAGTAGTAAAGGAGTTTTGCTATTTGGGGAGCAAAATAACTGATGATGGTCGAAGTAGAGAGGATATAAAATGTAGACTGGCAATGGCAAGGAAAGCGTTTCTGAAGAAGAGAAATTTGTTAACATCGAGTATAGATTTAAGTGTCAGGAAGTCATTTCTGAGAGTATTTGTATGGAGTGTAGCCATGTATGGAAGTGAAACCTGGACAGTAAATAATTTGGACAAGAAGAGAATAGAAGCTTTCGAAATGTGGTGCTACAGAAGAATGCTGAAGATTAGATGGGTAGATCACATAACTAATGAGGAAGTATTGAATAGGATTGGGGAGAAGAGAAGTTTGTGGCACAACTTGACCAGAAGAAGGGATCGGTTGATAGGACATGTTCTGAGGCATCAAGGGATCACCAATTTAGTGTTGGAGGGCAGCGTGGAGGGTAAAAATCGTAGGGGGAGACCAAGAGATGAATACACTAAGCAGATTCAGAAGGATGTAGGTTGCAGCAGGTACTGGGAGATGAAGAAGCTTGCACAGGATAGAGTAGCATGGAGAGCTGCATCAAACCAGTCTCTGGACTGAAGACCACAACAACAACATCATTTAAAATTTTTTTTTGATAGGATGATGTGTTCTAGAATGCTATCTCACAGAAAAACAATAATATCCACAGTAAATCACAATTTGCATTTCTGAACAGTTGCTCTTCTGGAAATGTCATTTACACGTTGACTCGCCACATTTTAGAAGCATTAAGTAATAAAATAGCGCCAGATGACATTTTCTGCCACCTATCTAAGATATTTGACTATGTGAATCACAGTATTTCCCTAGATAAATTGAAGTCTGATGGTATTGATGGTACATCTAAACAGTGGTTAATGTCATATCTAACTAAAAGAAAGCAGAAAGTTGTACCAGTATACCAATATAGCCAGATGACGTTATTCTGACTCAGGAGAAACCACATGTGGGGTTCCCCAAAGCTCAGTCTTAGGTTCACTATTGTTCCTCATTTATGTAAATGAACTTCTGACTAATACACAACAAACAGAATTAGTTCTTCTTGTAGATACACCAGCACTATAATCAGTCCAAGCACATACCCAGAATTGGAAGAAATGGGAAACAATATTATTAAAAGTATCATTGGGTGGTTTTCCTGTGAATGGTCTCACTCTTAATTTTAAAAAGACACAACATATGAGTACTACACCAATGTAACACTTGGTGAGTATAAAATAAATAGGATCGAAACTTCAAAAATTTTATTTGTCCATTAGACAGGGAAAAGCACAGTTTAGAACTCCTAAAACAACTTAATTCAGCCACATTTGCACATAGAACCATTGCGGATGTTGGGAAGAGACAAATTAGTAAGTTTACATATTTTGCATATTTTCACTCAACAATGTCATACAGAATAATTTTCTGAGATAACTCATCTTTAAGAAATAGAGCCTTCATAGCTCAAAAACGTGCTGTAAGTGTAACATGCAGTGCTCACCAATGATCATCTTGTAGACATCTATTTGAGGAGTTTGGCATTTTGACTATTGTTTCACAATACATTTACACCCTCATAAAGTTTGTCATAAAGAATCCACTGCAGTTCAAAAGGAATGATGATGTACACAATTACAGTACCAGAAGGAAAATGACCCATTTTAGTTACTCCACATTGAGGTTGTCTTTAACACAAAAAGGGATGCACAATGCTGCAACAAAAATTTTTGTTTACTTACTGGGTATATAAAATGCCTGACAGACAGCAAAGTAAAATTTGAAAAGAAATTGAAAAAGTTTCCCCTTGACAACACCTACTATTCTGAATAAGAATTTCAATTATCGTCCTGTGTAAAAAGTGGTCAACAGGGATTACTGACTCACATCTGAATGATTAAAACACTTAAAAATGTTCAGCATGTAGTCATATTTACAAATTAACTTGTCATGTGAATGTAAAATGACTCATTCGACGTTATTATGATTTATTGTGTAAAATGATGCATGGAACAGGAATCTAACTAGCTCAGATGAACCCAAAAGACTTTTTTTTATTATTCAGGCACACTGTCACCATATTTTTCATTTTAATATATTTATCAAGAAGTGTATTTTCTTTTGGCATTTTGTTCAAAAATCAGCACGTTATACACTACTCCATTAACGTGTTTTGACAGTGGGCAAGGTGTTTACTGTTTCAACTCCATTCTGTTTTTTTTACTTGATCACAAAGAGTTCACTGTGGGGAACATACATTCCACAGCAGCATTGATCCAGGAATTGCTAGACGAAACTCCATCAAATAAATCATGTTTTTCATGTTAATGTTTTCACTATTGAACAGGCAAACATTTTATACCTCTTTTCTCGTATACTTTCATTGTCTCCTCCTTCAGTTTTTGTGGAGTTATGGGCAACTGAAAATTTATTAATCAGTTCATCAACTGAAAATCTTGGTGTAATAATTTTGACAACAGCATAACGGTACTGAATCTTCTTCCAATGCAGCTGCTCCATTTCAAAGATCGCCTTGTCAAATGCTTTAAAAGGTTTGGAAACTGATAAGCATCATTTTTAATATACTCTGTGCAAGAGTTGTAGAAGATGTCAGCATAATTATGAAATTCTTCTACCGAAATTTCACTCTCTGGTACCAGCTTCCTTAGATGATAATGTACAACAGATGTCAAAAATCTTTCAGGCCTTCTATGTTGTTATTTGTATCATGATGTGTTATTTCTTGATACACTTCCACTACTATGATTTCGTGTTTCTCAACAATTTAGTTGCTGTGGGGAAAGGGGTTAGCTGTATGAAAAGAAAATACAGAAGAACAATAGGCAACAAGTTAAAAAAAACGTGTTTAAGGACAACAGGGCACTTACAAAGGGAAATGAATCAGGATTTCAAAGCAGGAAATATCTCTATAATTATTTCCAATGATGGTAACAGGGATAACCATCTCGTCTTCCTGTTCTCGAGTATGATTCTGTACTGAGCTTCAGTAAACTTATAGAATGGCGTGAGAGCTTCAGCCATTAATGCATATATGTGGAAATGCTGATATATTTTGTTTGCAGTTAACTGGTTGTCGAAGGATAAGCAATCTGAGCCAGTTTGAAAAGAATTGTGCACCACATCTGCTGGGCAGCAAACTACTGTAGATTATTCATGGTCTATGTTTGTAATTTATAGAAAAACTGTTTTTTTTTTATTTTTTCTGTGTACCACCAAAATTGATTTTCCTAATTCTGCAGAAACTGCAGTGACTTTCCATCAGGTTCATATTTCCTTGAAATCTCCAGCATGTAGTGTCGAAGTAAATCTGAGATTTCCCCAGATATAAACAAATTCGAGCACTTTCACCATTACGTAACTCTCAGGGGGAAAATACCTGACAAGGAGAGGAACTAACTTCAGATACAGATGATATGATGTGTCGTCCATTGCTTTTATACCCACATCTAAATTATTGTTCTACATTTCACAATTAAGTGCCAGGCAGATGTTTGATCGAACCATCATCAAGATGTATCTCTACCCTTCTGTGAGAGCTCTGATTACTCCTATTTCATAATGATGGCTCTTTCTCCCTAATTAAGTGGGTGCCAAGAAAATATTTTCACACTCTGAGGAGAAATTTGGTGATTCAGATTTCATGGGAAGATCGTGCCACAACGAAAAACTCCTTTGTTTTAATGATTGTCACAAGTCACATATCGTATCTGGGGCACTTTCTTCCCTGTTTCGTGGTAATACAAAATGACGTGCCCTTCTTTGAACTTTTTGTGTGTCCTCCATCAATCCTATCTAATGCGGATCCCACACTGCACAGCGATACTCCAGAAGGGGGCGAACAAGCGTAGTGTAAGCAGGCTCTTTTGTAGACCAGTTGCATTTTCCTAATGTTCTGCTATAAATCGTAGTTTTTGGTTTGCTTTCCGCATATCTATGCGATATTTCCAATTTAAGTTATTCGTAATTGTACTCCCTCAATATTTAGTTGAATCTGTAGTCTTTAGATCTGTGTGACTTATTGTATAACCAAAATTTAGCGGATTCCTTTTTGTACTCTTGTGAATGATTTTTTTCGTTACTTAGAATCAGTTGCCACTTTTTGCACCTTAAAGATATCTCGTCAAGATCATTTTGTAATTTGTTTTGATCGTCTGATGAGTTCACTCGATGGTAAATGACAACATCATTTGCAAACAACCTAAGAGAGCGGTTCAAATTGTCATATAAATCGTTTATGTAGATCAGTAACCGTAGAGAGACTATAACACTTGCTTGGAGATATCACTTCTGTTTTATTCAGTGACTGTTCGTCAGTTCCTACTAACTGCGATCTTTCTGACAGGAAATCACGAATCCAGTTGCAAAACTGAGACGATACTCCATAGGCACACAACTTGATTGTAAGCCACTTTTGAGGAATGGTGTCAAAAATCTTCTGGAAGTCTAGAAACAGCGAACGTATTTGAGATCCGCTGTCGATGGCACTCATTACTTCGTGAGAGTAAAGAGCTAGATGTGTTTCACAATAACGATATTTTCTGAATACGTGTTGGCTGTTTGTCAATAAATCGTTTTCTTTGAGGTAATTTATGATTTTCATACACTGTATATGTTCCAACATTGACGTTAGTGATATGGGTCTGTAACTCAGCATATTACACGCATTTCCTCTCTTGTGTATTGGTGTGACCTGCACAATTTTTCAGTACTTACATATCAATCTGACGATGAGCGAGCAGTTGTATACCATTGCTAAGCGTGCAGCTATTGTATCCGCGCACTCTTAAAGGAATCTGGCTGTTATACCAACTGGGCACCTTGCGTTTATTAAGTGAGTTGAGCTGCTTCACTACATCGAGGATTTCTACTTCTATGTTAATGATGTTGGCAGATGTTTTTGATCCCAATTTTGGATTGTTGACTGCATCTTCTTTGGTGATGGAGTTTCGGAAAACCATGTTTAATAACTCTATTTTAGTGGCACTTTCACCAAATCATCATTGTTATCGAGCGGTGAAGGTATTGATCGTATCTTGCCGTTAGTGCACTTAACATAAGACCAGAATCTCAGCCAGATTTGGAGACTGATTTTCGTTGTGGAAACTATTAAAAGCATCTCCCAGTGAAGTTCCAGCGCCTTTAAAACTTCACCAATATTGGGAATTTTATGTTCTTTTGCATTTGGAATGCTTTTTAATTGCTTCTTCAACAGTATTTTGACCTATTTTGTGTACCATGGGTTATCAGTACCATCTCTCGTTAATTTATTTTGTACATATCTCTCAACTGCTGTCGATACTATTTTTTTGAATTCAATCTGTATCTTGTCTACACTTACATAGGCAGATATGTTGGAGTAGAGACTGTTTATTACAAAGGTCTCAATGGAATTTTTATCTGATTGTTTAAATCGACGTTCAAAAATTGTTCAAATGGCTCTGAGCACTATGAGACTTAACTTCTGAGGTCATCTGTGCCCTAGAACTTAGAACTACTTAAACCTAACTGACCTAAGAACATCACACACATCCATACCCGACGCAGGATTCGAACCTACAACTGTAGCGGTAGAGAGGTTCCGGA
The DNA here is from genome assembly GCF_023898315.1 of Schistocerca nitens. Classification (NCBI taxonomy): domain Eukaryota; kingdom Metazoa; phylum Arthropoda; class Insecta; order Orthoptera; family Acrididae; genus Schistocerca; species Schistocerca nitens. Next base: position 333,409,451 of record NC_064620.1, on the reverse strand, counting down.
CTGTAGCGCCTAGAACCGCTTGGCCACAATGGCCGGCTTAAATCGTCGTATTTTGTAATTATTTTGTAAATGAATCGAGCACGTTTCAGTTCATGTATAACCTGCTGAGTTGGATACGTTGTAGTAACATCTGAAATGACTGCATTATATTTTGTGTGTGTTAGCAAGTGCTGTAGTGCGATCCATTGATTTAAAGCTATGGCTGTGGCTTGTCTCACAAAATGCAAACAACCCTTCTTGTGCCGCCATCTGCCTATCCATCTGAGTTGCTGTTTTTACCTTTACATAGCAGCCATTCACGCTTTTACTTCCACTTTTCGTTTGAACACTCATGTAACATTTCTGCATCTTAGCACGATTCTCAATGTCAGACCCTCTATCATGTTCAGCGCTAAATTTTGATTAGCTCAACATACAATTTACAATTTCTCCACTTCAAGTGACAAACGGAAACTCACATTTTATATTGCTGTTAAAATTACACTTACGTTTTGGCATACTTATATAGTGATTGCATAGATTTGAAACTGTTACGTATCCACTGTAATGCTTTCACACTGCTTATCACAATAGACACAGAAATTCTTGCAATATAAACTGTCGAAAATTCAATGTAACGTAAGATATCTCACCAGCAATTCGTCACTTCCGGCACCATAATGTCACAGTCGAGGCAGGTAGTATGTCATTCCTCAGGGTTCGTTGTTAAGTCCTATAGACTTTTCATTGTATGTCAATGATGTGTCATCAGTTTTGTCCTATTGCCAATACCACATGTACGCTTATGACCTCCAGCTGTATCTAAGTGTAAACCCATTAAACCTGAAAACAATTATCGAGAATCTTACTAGACCTGTGTACACTATCAAAATGGGGGCAGGATATAGGGTTAAAGGTAAACCTAGCTAATTAGCCCAAATTGTTGGGAATCCCTACCATCTTTAACTGTAAATGAGACAATTATCAACTTGTCTCCTCCAGCAAAGAGTCTAGGAGTAATAATAGATGAAAGTTTAAACTGGACAGAGCACGTATCTGCGATGTACAGGAAGGCATCAGCATCTTCCTATACTCTACAAAAACATAAAGGTTTTTCCCTCCTGACGAGAAAAAGAAGCTTGTGCAAACATATGTACTTCGAATTATTTATTACAGCCATGTTATACTGCAAATCGTTTCTCGGCACCTGTAACTTGTTATGAGGGCCTATGTCGTTATATCTATGGTGTTTGACTCTTTGAATATATTTCAACATCATCTGCACAGCTATCCTTGCTGCGTGCTGACAAACGCAGAGATTTCCATACCTTTGCCCTTCTACTGACTCGTCTATGTACGCTGTACATCACATCTCTCGTCGACCTTAACGCTGTAGCCAGAACAACATGGAAGAAAAGCCCATTCCTATCACAGCAAAAACCTTTCTGTCTCACTCCATCGTTCAGCCACTTTATCGAAATCCTTCTCAGTAGCAGAATACCGACTCTGGAATAACCTTTCACATTATGTTAGAGAACTAAACATTATCTCCAGCAGTGGCTAGCACACTGGACTCACATTTGGGAGGACGACGGTTCAATCCCGTGTCTGGCCATCCTGATTTAGGTTTTCCGTGATTTCCCTAAATCGCTCCAGGCAAATGCCAGGATGGTTCCTTCGAAAGGGCGCGGCCGACTTCCTTTCCTAATCGATGCCCTCGCTCTCTGGTCTCCTCCCACCCCCCAAAAAAACAAACATCTCCAGCTTCAGAAGACAGTTAAAGGTGTATCTACCAAAGCAACAATAATGATTACCAATGTCCCTGTATGCACTCATCATCCTTATACATCCATCGTTCAAACCATATCTTCCTCATTTCCCAGTATTCTTAACTTCCCTTTCGCCAGAAGTCGCTGTATCAGAAAACATCTATACTGTACTCCTATACATTCTTTTTATATCTATCACTATCAGTATTATTAGTATTGTCAGTATATTATTATTGTTGATATTTATTATTACTGTCACTGTAGTGGCAGCAGCAGCAGCACAAGTACTACATTGGTACATAATCAATAGTATTTACTCACATTGTTACTATAAAAACTCAAATCATTGTAATACTATTTGTCATATTGAAACTGTTATTTCTTTGGTAACTATGACGTAAAGAAGGTATTGTATGTATGAAACCCTAGTCCAATATAAGAGAGAGCCTGATAGCCCTAATCTCATCAGGTTAAATAAATAAATAAAGTCAGTATTACTGACAGCATAAAACATTAAGAACAAGTAAACAAATAAGTTGTGCAAGTGGTGCTTCCTATACTTGTGCAGTAAACAGCAAAGCAAACATCTGTAAGAGTAAAATTCATTAGGGAAGTGGAGTCACAAAAAAGTGAGACATTTGAGCGTTTATATGAATGAGTGGTGTCTGATGTTTTGGGCATGTCTGAAAGAACAAACACCACACACTCATATAATTGATTCGCCTCCATGGGCTATAAATCTACAATGTTCAGTGAAGATGCGTACGTACCTTCAGCCTCCAGTGTGAATCTAAATTTAGCGAGCACAGAGGACATGGATGAGGACAGTGGTGAAGGTGGGAGTGTGGATCATCTGAGGAGCGAAGCAGGAAAGTCTGTGCATTTGTGACAAACGCTGTGTCCAGGTGGCGCCAGCAGTCAACGCAGCTGCCTAGTAAGCAGGAGATCCTGCTTGGAATCCCAGTGTGGCACACATTCTCACTCGTCACCACCAATTCCGCATAAAGTCTCGTTGCAACTGATGTCATCAGTTCCTTCCCTTTCCTTTCCCTTCTCCCCCTCCATCTTCAATTTACATAGCGTTTAAGCATCCCCAAAAGAACTTTCGGAGCAGCAGAACATTTTGGAAAAGAAGGGAACTGTCTCAAGAAAAACGGAATGAATGATCACCCTAACTTAGCACCCATCAACTGATGGGATATCCCTTAGCCTACTTGGTCTGCTGTGCCAGCCTCCCACCCTGCTGGTGTACAGTTCAAATCTGCAACTGTGCAGCTGCTCAGCCGCCATTACCTGTGTGGGCATCCTTCCTGCTCACTTCTACTTGTGTGGGCAGACATTTCAGCTGTGAGACATCTTATCCATGCTGGGTCCATCTTGTGCTTCTGCATGCCTCAGTGTGCCCTCTCCTGAGCATTTAGTCAGTTAGTTAGTTTGTTACGTGTTCCATTGTTCAATCTCATGGTAACTATTATGATGTGGGACTTATCCAGTGCATAAGAAATACTCGCATGAATCAAGGTTTATTTTAAAAAAGCTTAAAATTTTTATTACTTACCCTACTCCCTTAAATGGCACAAAATGCACATATTATACCTATAGATTTATTTACTCTTATTGTAGAATTCATCTGTGGTCTAGAACGAGTTGTCGGGTAGATATGATTTCAATTTATTTTTAAAACTATTACTGCTGTCTGTCAGACATTTTATTGCATTTGGTAATTTATCGAAAAGTCTTACAGCAGAATGTCTAACTCCTTTTTGTGCCAAAGATAGGTTAAGTAAAGGATCATGTAAGTCTTTCTTTCTTCTTGTATTATAATCACGAATGTCACTGTTATTTTTAAACTGGTCCCTATTGTTGAGAACAAACTTCATTACTGAGTAAATGTACTGTGAGGCTGTTGTAAGAATTCCTAACCTTTCAAACAGATGCCTATAAGATGTGTGACTAGGAGCCCCATAAATTATTCTAGTCACTTTTTTTTGAGCAGTGAATATTTTTGGCTGAGTGTTGAGTTACCCCAAAATATTATTCTGTATGATATCAAAAAGTGAAAGTAAGCAAAGTGTGTTAGCTTACTAATTTCTATATTCTCAAAATTAGCAATTATTCTGATTGCAAAAGTTGCATAACCTAGTCGTTTTAGGAGATCCAAAATATGAATTTTGCAATTAAGATTCTCATAATATGTACACCCAAAAACTTACTATGCTCTACCCTGGCTACGACTTCTGTTGATGTGTTATATTTATCGAAGGAACTGTACTCCTTGCAGCAGAAAACTGAATGTACTGTGTTTTTTCAAAGTTCAAAGCAAGCCCATTTGCAGAAAATCAATTACTATCTTTCCCAAAGACATTATTTGCATAATTTTCTATTGGAATTTTTTTTACTGGATTACTAATGAAGCTTGTATCATCAGCAAACAGTCAGTTTAGCTTCTTGCTTCATTTAAGAATGGAGGTCATTCACATATATCAAGAACAGAAGGGAATCTATGTTCAAGCCCTGTCGAACACCTAATGTAATTGCACTCCAGTTAGATAAAGTGGCAAACTTCCTTAAATCACTTAAACCATATAAAGAAACTTTTTGCTTCCTGTTCTGCAGATATGACTTAAACCATTCACAAGGTGTTCCATTTATACTATAGAATTGTAATTTCTGTAACATAATGTCATGGTTCACACAATCATATGCTTTGGATAAGTTACAGAAAATTCCTATTGGTGTCACTTTCCTAATTAAAATCTCTCTTATTTGAGCAGTGAAACTGTATGTTGCTGTCTCAGTGGAACAGCATTTTTGAAATCTGAACTGTGATTTACTAAATATCGCATCACTATTGAGATGGCTATCCACTCTTGAGTACATTACTCTTTCCACGATTTTTGAAAATGCTGTAAGTAAGGATACTGGTCAGTCTGTGGCGTCCTCTTTTTTTTTATAGAGGCCTGATAATAGAATATTTTAAGCTTTCTGGTAAAATACCTTGCGTTGGTGATGCATTACATATGTGACTCAGAACATCAGCTGTAACTGCTACACATTGTTTTAATATCTTGTTAGAGGCGTCATAGACACCAACAGAACATTTATTTTTCAAAGATTTAATGATTTTCCTAAGTTCACAAGAGGTTGGTAGGTGAAAATTAATATAAGATTTCTCAAGACTGGCTTTTCCATGTACTGCTTGGCTTTTTCTTTCGAACTATTCTCACCAATTTTTTCATCTACACTTAAGAAATGGTTGTTAAATACATTACTTTTTTACTGTTGGTTAATATAGTCTCATTATCTTTAATAGTAATACTATTTATGCCAGTGGTTACTTTTCCTGTCTCCCTTCTAACAACATTCCATACTGATTCGATTCTATTGCCTGATTTTCTGACAACTTTTCTCAGTATGTTACAATACTTTTTACTGTATAAAATTACTTCTGGGTCTTTTCTAATTCTTGCTGTTTCATACAGTTTTCTTCTTCTTTCTGAAGACACTTTAATACCTGTAGAAGTCCAAGGTTTCTTTGAATATTGTTTGGTGTTACAATGGGTAATTTTTTTGGGCAACAATGTTCAAAAGTGGATATAAATTTATCAAGAAATATGCCGCATTTATCATTGGCATTTGGCTCATTATATAAATCTCCCCAATTAAGATTTATTAAACTTTCTGTGGAGTGCTCTATAGGTACAAGGTTGAGCAAACTTACACTTTTACTTAATGGCTTCTGAACTGTACACATTGCTAAGTTTTGTAAGTTAATCAATTGTGCATCATGGTCCTATAATCTATTTATCACAGGGAAAACATCCTTTTGTTGTACAAATACGCCTACATTATCTATTAGAGTGTTACTGTCTTGAGCTACACATACAGGGAAACTGATCACTGATTCTAAATTATATGTCATTGATAATGCTTCTAGTTCACTTTTCCTATAAGAATTGTTTAGGAAGTTTACATTGAAATCACCACAGATTAATAACTTCTAGTTTTTGTCTGACAGACAGCATAATAGGGAATCATACTTTTTATGAATAGCTCCCAATCTCCTAATGGGGGCCTATACACTGTTGCTAACATAAGCACTACATTATCTAGCTGTAGCTCAGATGCACAAACTTCAAATTGCTGATCGACACAAAGTTTGCTTACTTCTACAACTTTGTGTTTATATCCTTGTTTTGTGTAAATGGTAACCCCTCCTTTATCCATGCTAGATCTGCACATGTAAGATGCTAAATTATACTCATTTATACCGACACTTTCCGTCCCCACAGTGACATGGTTTTCAGACAGACAAAGTATATCAGTCTCATTCTTATTTTTGAGATCATCTAAGCACACTAACAGTTCATCTACTTTATTTTTAATTCCCCTGATATTTTGATGAAGTAAGTTGATACTATCCTTAGCTTTATCCCTGTCTATTGTACATGAAGCTTCTTTTATTCTATTTTTCTTGATTGTTGTCTGCCTTGACTTTTGCTTTAACCTAAAAAACTTGTCTGTCTGGGGCCATTAACCACAGGGATCATCCCTTTTGTGATTGTGCCCCCCCCCCACCCCCTTAAAGTATTTGCTAATAGAGAAGCTAAAATATCTTCCACCTTCCTATTTAGGTGCAGGCCATATGTAGTTTGTACCCATCTACCAATAGCAGCAACTCGAACAACACCTAGGCTGTCTCTAGACTGTGTAACGAGCAGTCTGGGCTGTCGCTCTCTGCTGGAGTCAGCGACCCTGCCAAGTTGTTGCTGTCACCGTTTCATTGGCTGTGCGACGCCACAAGCTGATGGGCCACCTGCTGGCGGACGCAGCACTTCCGCAGGCCACATACAGCTTAAGTTCTGCTGACGTTTGCGTCTTCGTGCATCGTCACGACTGCTATAGTTTACTGAAAAATAAATGTATGTTTTACCAATGATGTTTTCCTGGCGATATGCCGGATGCTATCAGGCACCTACTCACTGCTTTACTGGTACCCTGTATTTGACACGGTGCCCCACTGTATGCTGTTAATGAAGGTACGTGTATATCAGACAGGTTCTCAGATATGTGAGCGGTTCGAAGACTTCTGAAGTAATAGCACCCAGTATGTTGTCTTCAACGGAGACTGCTCATCAGAGACAAGGATATCGACAGGAATACCCCAGGGAAACGTCACAGGACCGCTATTAATACACAAGGACCACAAAGATACGATAAATTATGGCTTATATGGAGGCATACAGAGTGTCGTCCTTCCTTTCGCTATATTTGCGAGTGAAACAGGTAGGGAAATGAGTAGTAGTGGTAGAGGATACCCTCCCCCACGCACCGTAAGGTGTTTTGCGGAGTATGTGGGTAGATGCAGATGTACATGCCCAGGATGGTGAACTACTGGCCTAGTGACCTCTGTGGAGCCACTTCCATACGCACCATAGAGGCCCTCTATCACAATCCACCATGGTATATTTCAGAGATTCGATTAAAGTTGTCTCTCCTCTAGGCTTTCTTTTTGCGAAGTTTCATAAATTCTTATCTAGGGGTGCTCTTCAAAAAGTAAGTTACACATTGTTAAGGTAGACCAAGTATTTTGTATTAAATGTTGCACTACTAAGTGTTACAGATAAATGACACTGTTGTTTAACGTAAGTCAGCAAGTCTCTATAAACTGCGATCGGAACTTAGTGCCAATAGTTCAGCTCCTTGACGATAGAAATTCGCTCCTTGGTCACGGAGTCATCTGAGAAGTGCTATGTGAGCATGCTCATCGTCAGAAAATCTGCGACAGCTTCGAATCAGTCTGTAGATTGCCTGGACATTGTCGTCAGTATCCGTTGTCGATGGCTTTCCTTCCTGATAAGGATCAACACATCTGTGAGGCCTTGGTCAAGTTCTTGGCACCATTTCACTACAGCTGGACGCGACGTTGCATTTGGTCCACATACAGCCAGAATTTCGTGGTGAATATATGTGTAATTTAGACGTGTTGCCCGTAAGAATCGTACTATGATGCGACTGCTAATTATACAGGAGCAGAACTGCAGCTGTGGGAAACCGAGAACATACACTGAGGTGACAAAAGTCATGGGATACCTCCTAATATGGTGCCGGACCGCCTTTTGCCCGGCGTAGTGAATGATCTTGACGTGGTACGAACTCAATTAGTCGTTGGAAGTACACTACTAAAATATTGAGCCATGCTGCCCCTACAGCCTAACATAATTGCGAAAGTGTTGCAGGTGCAGAATTTTATACACGAACCGGCCTCTCGATTATGTCCCATAAATGTTCGATGAGATTCGTTACGAGCGATCTGGGTGGCCAACTCATTCACTCGAACTCTCCAGAATGTTCTTCAAACCAATCGCGAACAATTCTGGCCCAGTGACATGGCGCACTGTCATCCATAAGAAATCAGTCATTGTTTAGAAACGTGAAGTCCACGAATGGTTGCAAACGGTCTCCAAGTAGTCGAACATAACCATTTCCAGTCAGTGATCGGTTCAGTTGGACCTGAGGGTCCAGTCCACATTATTTATGGAGCCAGCACCAGCTTGCACAGTACTTCGTTGACAACTTGGTCCATGGCTTCGTGGATCTGCGCTACACTCAAACCCTGCTACCAGCTTTTAATAACTGAAATCGGGATTCATCTGACCAAGGCACGGTTTTCCAGTCGTCTAGGATCGAACCGATGTGGTCACGAGCCCAGGAGATGCGCTACAGGCGATGTTGTGCTATTGTCAAAGGTATTCGTGTCGGACGTCTGCTGCCAAAGCCCATTAGCGCTACATGTCGCCGCTCTGTCCTAACGGAAACGTTCGTCACACGTCCCACATTGATTCCTGCGATTCTTTCACGAAATGTTGCTTGCCTGTTAACACTGATAACCCTACGGAAATGCCGCTGCTCCGGGTCGTTAAGTGAAGGCCGTTGGCCACTGCGATTTCCGTGATGAGAAGTAACGCTTGAAATTTGGTATTCTCGGCACACTCTTGACACTGTGGATCTCGGAATATTGGATTCCCTAACGATTTTCGAAACATAATAGGCCATGTGTCTAGCTCCAACTACGTTCCGCTTGAAAAGTCTGTGAATTCCCGTCGTGCGGCCATAATAACTTTGGAAACCTTTTCACATGAATCACCTGAGTGCAAATGACAGCACCGTCAATGCACTGTCTTTTTATACCTTGTGTACCGCCATCTGTATATATGCATATCGCTGTCCCTTGACTTTTGACACCTCATTATATACTCTCTTCTGACAATGCGCCACACATGTTTTGCAATGATCTTAGCGTAAGACAACATGTGTAACTTACGTTTTGAGGTCTCTTTGTCTTATCGAGTCAGAACCACAGTTTGTTATATACTATGCGTGTAATAACACTGCACTTTTCTCGAGAAATTTTTACTTGAGCAAAGTATCGTGCAAAACTTAAACGCCTTAGGGATAATAACCGTGCAGTGTGTAGTTTTCTATGTACAGCTGTATCACTCAAGCATGAAGCACTTACAAAATTCTTGTTTGATAGCTATCAATCCACACACGCATACAACAACAAATTAATACCTGAGTTTTGTATATATCTCTGTATTTATGTCATGAACTTTCTGCAAAAACAACAAACATTTTTTCGCGAATATAATGTACCCAGTATTTGAGATTGTAGTTTCTTAGTCTAGCAATTAAACAGTTGTTTACCACCGAGTTTTTTTTTTTTAAGCAAACTGTCTTGTCTGATTACATTTTCACGCTTCTTATTACTTGCTTATCTTTTTTAATTTATTTTTTACGATGAATGCGACAAACAGATTCAGAAGGATGTAGGTTGCAGTAGGTACTGGGAGATGAAGAAGCTTGCACAGGATATAATAGCATGGAGAGCTGCATCAAACCAGTCTCTGGACTGAAGACCACCACCACAACAACAACGATACACTAAACACAAGTAGCTGTCCTCTAACGAGACGTGAAAGCTTTCTAGGATGAGGAGCTGGTCGAGTTTTGTGACGTCACAGTGAGGAATAACCCGTTCGACAGCATTCCGAAGCAAGAACGACTGAATAAGACCTGTCAGATTTTTGTTACGAGGGAAGTAACGTGGCTAATGAGATACAAGATTGCGTTCTACGTCACAACCAGATCTTATAAGATTATAGCATTTGCAGCTGAAGCCCATATTTCGTGGGTTTTACATTATAACTAAAGTGCTATGAATATATGATCCTTCAAAGAACCATCACATTGGGAAACTCTCGAAAACGCGTCATTCTAAAACGACGTGTTGTAATAAAATGACAAGAAATGTCATATTTGTGGTACAATAATTTTCGTGTGATAATTTGTGTGTTATGAAAGTATGCAATTCCAACAATTGGCGCATTTAAGCTCTGTCGAAATTAAATGTCAGTTAATGATGTACATGAAAGACATAGATGTACATCATACCAGCCTACCATAGTGAAGTGAATAGAGGCATGGTGCTATGAAGTCGAATGTAGTTAGTTCGCGTTTTTTCTCAGGAGTGACTTTGTTCGAGTTTAGAATATATCAGGGAACATGGACAAACGAGTTGAAAGGTTTCTCTGTATGTCACTGCCTGATTCAATCGTAATTAAGTTTTTATTTATTTATTAACCCAAAAAACTATCCATACTGTGAGATATAGAATTCTGTTATAAATATTGTGTATATTACACAATCAGCATACAGATACGTACATTAGCACATCTGTGCACACACACACACACACACACACACACACACACACACACACACTCACACACAAACATATACATACACAAACACACACTCTCACATATGTACACACTTTTACATGAAGTACAGAAAATTCAATGGTAATATTGCACCAACTCTACCATCTGGTGAGCAAGATGTATGAGACAGGCGAAATACCCTCGGACTTCAAGAACAATGTAATAATTCCAATCCCAAAGAAAGCAGGTGTTGACAGATGTGAAAATTACCGAACTATTTGTTTAATAAGTCACAGCTGCAAAATAATAACGCAAATTCTTTACAGACGAATGGAAAAACTAGTAGAAGCCGACCTTGGAGAAGATCAGTTTGGATTCCATAGAAATATCGGAACACGTGAGGCAATACTGACCCTACGACTTATCTTAGAAGCTAGATTAAGGAAAGGCAAACCTACGTTTCTAGCATTTGTAGACTTAGAGGAAGCTTTTGACAATGTTGACTGGAATACTCTCTTTCAAATTCTGAAGGTGGCAGGGGTAAAATACAGGGAGCGAAAGGCTATTTACAATTTGTACAGAAACCAGATGGCAGTTTTAAGAGTCGAGGGGTATGAAAGGGAAGCAGTGGTTGGGAAGGGAGTGAGACAGGGTTGTAGCCTCTCCCCGACGTTATTCAATCTGTATACTGAGCAAACAGTGAAGGAAACAAAAGAAGAGTTCGGAGTAGGTATTAAAATCCATGGGGAAGAAATAAAAACTTTGAGGTTTGCCGATGACATTGTAATTCTGTCAGAGACAGCAAAGGACTTGGAAGAGTAGTTGAACGGAATGGATAGTGTCTTGAAAGGAGGATGTGAGATGAACATCAACAAAAGCAAAACGAGGATAATGGAATGTAGTCGAATAAAGTCAGGTGATGATGAGGGAATTAGATTACGAAATGAGACACTTAAAGTAGTAAAGGAGTTTTGCTATTTGGGGAGCAAAATAACTGATGATGGTCGAAGTAGAGAGGATATAAACAGTTGACTGACAATCGCAAGGAAAACGTTCCTGAAGAAGAGAAATTTGTTAACATCGAGTATAGATTTAAGTATCAGGAAGTCGTTTCTGAAAGTATTTGTATGGAGTGTAGCCATGTATGGAAGTGAAACATGGACGATAAATAGTTTAGAGAAGAAGAGAATACAAGCTTTTGAAATGTGGTGCTACAGAAGAATGCTTCAGATTAGATAGGTAGATCACATAACTAATGGGGAGGTATTGAATAGAATTGGGGAGAATTTGGCACAACTTGACTAGAAGAAGGGATCGGTTGGTAGGACAAGTTCTGGGCATCAAAGGATCACCAATTTAGTATTGGAGGGCAGCGTGGAGGGTAAAAATCGTAGAGGGAGACCAAGAGATGAATACACTAAGCAGATTCAGAAGGATATAGGTTGCAATAGGTACTGGGAGATGAAGAAGCTTGCACAGGATAGTGTAGCATGGAGAGCTGCATCAAACCAGTTTCAGGACTGAAGACCACAACAACAACAACAAATGATTTATTGGGCTTTATCATCAAAAGAACTTGCACAACTTGCAGTAAGAGATTTTGTACCTTCTTATTTAAATTTTTGTATTTCACAAAATCTAAAAATTTTTCTACTGAATAGGCGAACTTCTTCTTTTGCCTTTGTCCCACACGCACACGGAGTCAGCATAGTAATGAACGGATTTGGCATGGTTAAATAAGGGGTAGCGGAAGCCCTTCCTCTTGCTACCCTGTACCCCAGACAGGTGGCAATATGTGTACCCCAACTACCTTCGTACAGTGTTAGCTATATGTAAGTGTCTGAATGTACTTTCGAATTTTTTATGAACCATGTAACTGAGATGGGACCTGGGTACCAGCCCAGTATTCATCTAGTCCGAAGTGGGAAACCGGCTAAATATCACATCCAGGAATGCTGCCTAACCAACTCTCATCATTAATGAATGCATCAGGCGGATTCGATGTAGGGTCAAGGCACCTACCTAAAGCCAGGACGCAGTTTGCTCACATGCACAGTTACTGAATGATCAAATAGAAACAGCCTTAGGGTTTTACTAAAAATAGTGAGAATAATTAAATAATTTTTCTCAAATGGCACATTATCATAAAAGTGTTTTACAACGTTTGTAAAGGAAGCATTAAAAGCTGATGACCTTTCTGACTGGATATGTAACTTTCCTTTTTGCCTTGTATCTGGCTCATGGATAATGAAATGTATATTTATGTATATTACAGACAGAGCGGTATGGTTAGCACACTCACGAGAGAGGTAATATGCATGTTAATAGAGCTAATATAGATTAGTTTTACACAGGTTAATTTTCCTAAACAAACTGTGAGGTCTGAGGGCCAGATACAACCGACAACTGCCGCTGGAGAGCGTTGCGGTCGCAAACCAGAGTAAGGAGCGTTATTCATGTGATGTGCCAGCTCGTTTCTAGGCATGCATCAACCATGATGGAAATCATCTGTTGTACTTCACGATGAGAAGCATGTCTTGCGTGAGGACAGCTAGACGAATGGTGAAAGCAAGCAGCAAACGTCAAGAATTTAATCTTAACTGTGAAACATAATGAAGCAATACTCAGCTGGTTTTTACTTGACAGTTTGAATCATATGCAAACAAATAACAAGCAGCACATAAAGGAATTAAAGACATTAGCTGTCAGTGAGCATTGATTTATATCAATGAGGTAAGTTGAAAATTTGCCTCAGAATGATTTGAACCTGGGACTCTGGCATACTAGGCAGACACACTGACTACTACACCATCCCGACACAGCAGTCACAACAAGCGCATGGACTATGCTAGCATGCTTCCCATCAGACCCAAAATCTCAACTTCTATCACACACTTCTGATGTACTACCCTTGCTCATTAGCCTCATTACTTGAGGGATCTCACAAATTCCTCTAAGTGTTCGATATTGTTGTGAATCTGCATTGAAGGAATCATTGGTCATCACCTTACTTATATATGTGGTGTCTGCTCTTTCAGACAAAGCGAAACGGAAAATGATCCCTTCGGTGCAGATGCACAACATGCTTTAACTCTTATGGGAATCGGCGAGATGCTGTGAGTAATGAGGCTAATAAGGAGAGACACTGCATCAGTAGTGTGTTGAATGAGTTGAGAGTTTGGATCTGACAGGAGGTGTGCTAGGGTAGTCTGTGCAGTTGTGGTGACTACTTTGTCTGATGGCGTACTAGTCAGTGAATCTGTCTTCGTTAGTTCGAACCTCGGCCTGGCACAAAATTTCAGCTTGCACCATTGATATAAATCGGTGCCCATTGATAGCTAATATCTTTAATTCCCTTGTGTCTTGATTTGTAGTGGCTGCAGGATCGAAATGGTGTGTTTTTTTACATGTCCAAAAGAACAGACATCCACCCATATAGATAAAAAAGAAATTAACTTCACAGCAATATACAGCAACTTTGATAATGAATTCGTTCAAGTTAAAACACTGCAGCTGTTTGTTACATGATATACACGTCGGTGTGTCCGCAGCTCGTGGTCGTGCGGTAGCGTTCTCGCTTCCCACGCCCGGGTTCCCGGGTTCGATTCCCGGCGAGGTCAGGGATTTTCTCTGCCTCGTGATGACTGGGTGTTGTGTGATGTCCTTAGGTTAGTTAGGTTTAAGTAGTTCTAAGTTCTAGGGGACTGATGACCATAGATGTTAAGTCCCATAGTGCTCAGAGCCATTTTTTACACGTCGGTGAATGTAATAGCCGATGATAATTTACAATAATGCATAAAATCCTGCTGCATCTTTCTATTCGGCAGGAGTCTTATGAAGTTTCCCTCCCCTCTGATCTCGAGCAGTGCAGTCCGAGCACAGCCCTGTGGCTTCATTTCAGTGGCAACATCTGAAAATTCGAAACACTTCCTGCGGTACCAACGTAACAGAAGGGTCTACTGTAGGAGAAAGTGTCACGTGAGGCGACTTCAAGCCATTCACGAACCGTAGTTGGTGGCAAGCGGAGGGGATACATGACCATACCTTCTCAGCACAGAGTTTTACTCCAGTCATTTTCACATGAAATACTGACTTCACCTCTCTGAGCATGTCGTGAGAATCGTCTTCTCTGTGGTCAAACACAGCTCTCCTCTTCATTCGATGCCTCATGACAAAAGAATTGACTCCCGCTATATTGATTGATTTAAAGATTGGAAAAGTAGGTTATAATCACGCCATCCCGTAAGAATTTGCGTTCTCACTCTTAGCTGCCTGATAATTTAAATTATCGAAATATCGAATGTAGAACTGTTGCGGAGTTGTACCTAATGTTTGTAATCTGCTCTAACGGTATGTTGTTTGTGATTATTGTAGTCGTTTGAGTTTAGGATTTCCCTTTGTATAATGTTTTTGAGCTGACTTGTTGCTTGCCGAAGTATCGCTCCATTTGGACGATGCCACCCGAGTACCCGAGAACATTTCAAAATCGCTGTTTTAGTTAATCACGTTCATGTCTCAAGCAATAAACTGACATAGCATCTTATTCAGAAGGTAATCGTCGATTCTCATTGACAGTCAATAACGATTTTCATGCTAAACATCGGAAAAAGATATAACGTACTGCAAAAATAGCGGGTGATCAAAAAGTCAGTATAAATTTGAAAACAGAATAAGTCACGGAATAATGTAGATAGAAAGGTACAAATTTACACACATGCTTGGAATGACATGGGGTTTTATTAGAATCGAAAAAATACAAAGGTTCAAAAAATGTCTGACAGATGGCGCTTCATCTGATCAGAATAGCAATAATTAGCATAACAAAGTAAGACAAAGCAAAGATGATGTTCTTTACAGGAAATGCTCAATATTTCCACCATCATTCCTCAACAATAGCTGTAGTCGAGGAATAATGTTGTGAACAGCACTGTAAAGCATGTCCGGAGTTATGGTGAGGCATTGGCGTCGGATATTGTCTTTCAGCATCCCTAGAGATGTCGGTCGATGACGATACACTTGCGACTTCAGGTAACCCCAAAGCCAATAATCGCACGGACTGAGGTCTGGGGACCTGGGAGGTCAAGCATGGCGAAAGTGGCAGCTGAGTACACGATTATCACCAAACGACGCGCGCAAGAGATCTTTCACGCGTTTAGCAATACTTTTTTTTTGTTCTAATAAAACCCCATGTCATTCCAAGCATGTGTGTCAATTTTTACCTCTCTATCCACATTATTCCGTGGTTTATTAAGTTTTCAAATTTATACTGACTTTTTGATCACCCGGTATGTTCCAAAAGGTATTACAAGAAAATATTTAGCTATTTGTAAAACCATTTTAAGTAAAAAAGGTATGTTTAGAAAAACTATTGAACTGACTGGACATGGTTGTTAGCAAGAAGTTTCAGTTAAGGATAGAAGCAAACAGAGAAAAAATAATGTGGTAGTGTAGCAACTTCGGGAGCTGGGGTCATATTGTGAACAGGAGGCTACGCATGGTGTGTAGATGAGTGGTCCAGTTCACACCTGGAGACGTCAGTGACAAAGTCATATCTGTAATAACATTTATTTATCGTGTAAAGTGTATATGGTCATGTTTTCAGAGTAGTGGCCAGAGGCCGGGCGTAAATTTGCATGCCACGCAGAAGTGATGATGCTTTGTCAGCGAGTCTTGACGTCGCCCCACAGGTCGGTACAGTGACCACGTGCTGCACTGATGGCAGCATAGGGACGAGAAGGTGCCACCCACTAAACGTCCCACGATACAGTTCGGCTCCCACCACACCACTCTCAAAGAGAGCCTGTTGTGTGTTTAGGTGGGAACTGTCGACTGTGGTCCAGGATGTCGACTGTCATGACGCCTAGGTCCTGGTCATCCACTATAGATTGACCAAGACTAAAGCAGATGCTCATGAGTTGGACAGGATGCTGCACAAAAGTGTCATACTTGCTCGGTGTGGAGATGGCAGCTTGCAGATAATCCACAATGATCACCAGCGTAGATGGGCTGGCTGCACCCCAGTCTTCTCATCCACAATGACCCATTAGGTGGCAATGACAGAGCATGACTGTGTACGCATCAGGTTTGCTGGATCTCTGTGTTGAAGTCAGCAAGCAGGTAGCAGCCAGACTGTCATCGATCGGCTTGTCATGTTTTCACTGATACATAGGAAACTGTCATTCTCTCTGTTTCTAGCGACAACTATTGCTAAACAACGAACCTGGAGAAGAGGAAGTAAAAGACGTGAACTGTTTCTATTGATAAAGAAAGAATTTGTTCTGTGTAACTGAAGCAACCAGACACTGGTTGGTGCATGTTATAAAACATCTTTTCCTCGAAAGAGTTGTACTGCTATCACATATGGATGAAGATCTGGGGAACATCGCCTGGAACAGAGTATTTAATGGGAGTGAAAGAAAGACCATAATAAAAATAAAGAACGAACTGGAAACGTATGAAGCGTAGTGATACAGAAGGGTATTAAAAATTAAGAAGTCAGCATGTTGATCCACTGCTTACTGCAGAACTGAAGTCTACGTAAACATCTAGGGTAGCAGAGCAGGTGTGTTACCCTGCTACACAGTTATGGCTCTATACACTTGTGTAGGTGAAATGGCACACCCTTACAGGTAATCCTGCTAACAAACTCGATTACTGCAGTAAGTTTACTTACTTGTTTGTACTCTTAGGTTCTTTGGTGAAAAAAATGGTCCAAATGGCTCTGAGCACTATGGGACTTAACTTCTGAGGTCATCAGTCCCCTAGAACTTAGAACTACTTAAACCTAACTAACTCAGGGACATCACACACACCCATGCCCGAGGCAGGATTCGAACCTGCGACCGTTGCAGTCGCACAGTTCCGGACTGAAGCGCCTAGAACCGCTCAGCCACTGTGGGGACAGGCACAGAACTACAGTCTCATAATCGACGTAGGCTGGAACTTAAATAGTAGCAACTATTTATTCACAACATGTTTGCACCTGTTGCTGTCCTTCAGAGTAGTCACCAGCGCTGTGTAGAACCCGTTGCCAGCGGTATTGAAGGCGTAGTATATTGTTATCAGAGCGAATGCCCTGAAGTGGTTCCTTCATCTTCGGAATCAAATCAAGGTCACAAGGACTTAAGTCCATGGAGTACGGTGGATGGTACAATACTTCCCAGTTCCATCGACTGAACAGAGCAGCCATAGCTTGCGTTGAATGCGCTCGCCCATTGTAGTGCAAAATGGTGGGCGGGTTGGGCAGAAACTGTCCCAAAGCTGGTCGTTTTTGGAGCATCACCTGCGACCAGCTTTGCGAAAGAACTGTTCCAGAGATTCGACAGGCAGTAGACCGCTCCATTCGCACCATCAACAGAACAGGCTCTGCTAACAGTATACTACACCTTTCACATCGCTTGCAATGGGTTCTACACAACGCTAGTGACTACTTTGAAGGACAGTAACAGGTACAAACATGTAACTCTTTTGCATCGGTTGTGAATAAATAGTTGCCACTATTTAAGTTCCAACCCTCATAAAATTGCTTTTCCTGGTAATCATATAGTTCGATAACGAACACAACATGCTAGCAGTGGAATAATGTTCGCCCTGGTGCAGTCTGCATTATTGCCAAATGTATTCAGGTTTGCGGCTCTCCCTGAGTGATCCCTGACCTCCTTTCCTTGGGGGGCTGGATGTGGCAATGTCACATTGATGTTGGCACTATTCCCACTCCCCCACCTCCCCTGCTTCCCCTCCCCTCACTTCCCTCTCCCACCACTTCCCCCTTCCCCACTACACCTCTCCCCCCACTTGCCCCCTTCCCCACTTCCCCTATCCTCCCCCAGTTGTGAATCGGTGGGAAATCGACTCACTCTGTGCTGAGTTACTGAAGAGGAGAGACATAAGGTACTGTCTTGGAGATTGTGTTCATATACTTATGTGTGTATTACCCTGCTAGAAGAACTTCCTAAATTTTGGCAGGAAAATTGAACTGACAGTTGTCCTACAGGCCTGGTGCTTGACATTCAAATAAACACAACTTTTTAAAATTGGCGGCACAATACAAAAATGTTTTGTGAAAAAAAACTTGTTCACACATAGAAAAACACTCGAAAATCGACAACTGAAACAAAACCATAATACCTCCTACACATAAAAAAAAATGGTCTGATCATAATTCGCCAGATACCGCGAAAATCTTTGAGCTGCACTTAGAACAGGTTTAACGAAACAACAGAACAACAGTTCTTCTAATAACACACAGCTTGGTACAGATATAAAAACTTCGCCTACACAGGTATAAAAACACACACAGAAAAACTGCTTGTATTTCTCACTTGTATCCTAATGCAATATACAACGTTAAAAATGAAACTAAATATCACAGAACTCGCCCTCTTGTTCTTACCACATGCACAGAAAAGTCATACTTATCTCGGAATTCCCGCCCATGTCTTAATGCACTACACAGTGTTAAAAACGAAACTAAATATCACTAAACTTTCCTTCTTCTTCCAATTGCGTGCATGGCAAAACCATACTTAATGCGATACACAGTGATAAATATCCTTAAACCTTGGCTAAACTCACATACAGATTATATAAGGACTCGAAAACATACAGCAAAAGATCGCAATTCACGAGCGAGCTGACAGCGTACAAGTCCTCCCTACATCCGCTAGCTGCCACAGCTGTCGGTGGTTAACATGGCACACTGGACGGTGCACGCTGCTGCCACTACCAGCGCCGCCACATTGCGATCTGCGAAACTACTGTCACACATCAGTGGAGGCCACTCACACCCTAATAACTACTGCACACTGGACCCGTTTTTTGTTGCGCTGCAAGAGCCATCCTGCCAGCCTGCCCATGTACTGTTCACTTCGTTCATTGTCCATAATCTCAGGGTAGTCATGCTAACAGTTCTGCAAGCCTCCCATGGAGATGGGATGTTTCCTGCAGATGTGCTTCTAGAAATGCTTCTCCTTTGTATGTTTGTGGATGGAAAACAAGCGTATTTTACTGGAAATGTGGAACAATATAACAGGGCTACTTATCTTGTTGTCACAGATGATAGCGATCTACTGGCTCCTTCTAAGAAGGAATATGCTCATAAAGATTTCCAGAGCACCCACTAAAAATCAGCAGATCTTGGTATAATAGGAAAACAGCGATCGTAACATTCACCAAAAAAAAAGAATCACTGTCAAAGATGATACCAACTCCTTCCAGGAAGGGGCCCTCCCCCCCTCCCCTCCCTCACCTAACAAGGGAATCTGGACCATCCCAGGAGAAGAAGAAGACAATTATTTCTTCTGTGAGAATTTGCAATTTTGCCTGAAACATACCAATTTATCTCGCTAGTAATTTACCAGCTTCTTCTGAGGAGACCACCTATCAGAAGCCAGCAGGTGTTTGTTGAAGATAATGAGAACACATGCAGGTAGACCAGCTTGCTGGTCAGAGTTCCCACAATCCCATTCAATACCCCTCCACAGTAACCTTCATTCTGCTACAGTTTGCAGCTGTGGTTGTTTGCCTCTCTGTGATCGCCATGAAGTGTCCCTCATCCACTGGTACTGCGAGCGCCAGAAGCCTGAGACTGGACGATGAAGAATGGCAGCATAAGTACATATTTTCGTCTTTAGCAATTCAGATTTGGTTAAAACTGTGCAGCTGTGTGTTTGTGTACAAGTTCCTCAAAAGCTATGCACTTGTAGATAGGTAGGAGGCTACTCTTTCTACACTTTAGTGATAGTATGCTGCCCTGTAACTTCTTATTATGTATGTATTGTATACTCTCTCTCTCTCTCTCTCTCTCTCTCTCTCTCTCTCTCTATATATATATATATATATATATATATATATATATATATATATATATGTGTGTGTGTGTGTGATCAGTTTTCGTATTATATTTTTGTAGTTAATGCTCAGATTCCATTGCATATTTTCACAACAAAAATTTTCTTTGTAGTTATTACAGTATTCATTCACCAGTTTCAGGAGAAATTAATTCGAGAGTTGGAGGCTGAAAAAGGGCTGGTTGATGAGAGTATGCTGTGAAGGCGACCTCACTTACATTCTTCACAGAAAAACATATGCAGCAGCATATTAATTCATATCTGCATATGTTTCGAGTGTTAACTATCACAAATCATATTTCAGGGATAATCCTAGGATTTGGTTGCTCAAAGAGCTCGAGAAACTTTCACAGGAGGCTGATAAACTTTCTGACGTATTTGTGGCCAAAACTCCTCGCAGGGGCCACTGTCATCTTACAAGGAAGTTCCGTGGTGCTAGCCGTAACACATGGAGTCTGAAGTATCAATGACAGATACCTGACTTTTTCCACAATATATGCAGGTATGGTGCTCACGTTGTCATTGAGCATTTGGCTAAGTTCGGTATGGAGAAGGATCAGGTAAGTGTCCTGCCTGAATGTGTCGAGAAATCTGTCTCATTCGTAAAACGAATGGCTCCAAGAATTGTGCTCCTCTTCCTAGACTCGCTACGATTTATGCAGGCACTAGTCGAGACTTGTTGAAACTGTGCTTCAGAAGGATATGCATATCATAAGAGGTACGCATTCCTATGACGCCAAGTTTCTGCTTGTGACAAGGAAAGGGGTATTCCCATATGCATATCTGGACTGTATGGAGAAGCTCAATGGAATCAGACTACCCGACATATCTGCATTCTCCAGTAACCTTACAGGTGATGCCATAATAGATGCAGAGTATGAGCATGCTGTGAATGTTGGACAGGAGTTTAACATCCGAAATTTGGGAGAGTATGCAAGACTTTTAGGACACAGAATGGCGTTTGCTAGCCGATGTTTTCGAGAAAATCTGGCATGTCTGCATGATCACATATTATACAAATCCTGCCCTTTATTACACAGCACCAGGGTTGCCTTGGAACGCCATGCTCAGTAAAACGTAAGTCAACATGCTTTTGACTGATGCTGACAAGCTTCTTTTCTTTGAGCGAGGGATCCGTGGGGGACTTGATGATTCTGGTGTACTGCATGTTGTGGAGACAGACATTGCATACCCTAACAGTTTGAATGACGTGTAAAGCGATTTTCCATTATGTGCAAGCAATTAGTTCCATGGGGCGGGACCCCCCAGGTTATGACAATGCTGGGGAATAAGCAGAGATATGTCATAGATATGTCATGCATTACATAAACCTCCAGCAATGTCTCAGTTTAAGGACAGAGGTAACTGCAGTTAGCCACCCTCTCTCACTCAAGCAGTCAGCATGCTTGAAGGAATATGTTGATTTAAATACCGAAAAGACGACATTCACAAAAAACGATTCCGAAAAAGACTTTTATAACTGATGAATAATGCAGTTTTCGGCAACACGATGTAAATGTGAGAAAATATCGTGAAATTCTTATCAGGTCGTGCTGGTATGGGCTTTGGGGCACAAGGAAGTGTACTGCCAGACCAAATTTCAAACAGGTCTCTATCTTCAACGAGAACTTGTTTGCTGTGTAAATGTCGAAGACTGCAGTAGAGTTCATGAAACCTGTCTACGTTGGGATGTGTATATTAGACCTGCTCAAATCCCACACGTACAGATTCCATTATGAGTTTGCAAACCTCATTTTGATGATCCTGTGTTACTTTATATGGATGCAGATAGTTTCATGTAAGGAAGAAAAACTGCCCTCCATATAAAATAATGACGTGCCATCGTGAAGAATTCGAGACATCTTCATACACAGTCGAAATCCTTATGCTATTTTTCCACGGAACATAACGGTTGTCGGTTTAATAAAAGACAAGGCGAATGGGTCATCGACTGTGGAGTTTGTGTGACTAAGATCCAAGATATATGCATGTCACACATTGGAGAGTGCCACTGAGAGACGGTCAAAGGGTGTGCATCATGTGGCATCAAGAGCCCTCAAGACTGAAAATTATTTGCAGTGCCTGTACAGAGGTGTTCATGCTGCTCCACTACAGCTGCCGCACATGGTGCAGTAAACTAGTATTCGGTCTCGAGGGCATGAGGTGTACGCTGTGCTGCAGTCAAAAATTGATTTATCAGCTCATGACGATAAACGAGTCATTAATGATGATGGGATACTTACATTATTCACTTGATAAAAGTGATCTATGAATGAGACAGAGTGAAAGCATGCTTGTATGTATTTGGATTAGTATGGCTCCTTTATCATAGTGTAAATATTTTTACTGTAAATGTGTGTGTGTTTATGTGTGTACAGTGTAAATAGTTCCTGTAAATAGTCTAGTGTTTAAGTTTCACTTGCTGCCAAACATCCAGTCTGATTAGCTTTTAGTGTAGATAGATCCTGCACCATCTGTAAAATGTTCTCTTCTTGCGATACTATGCCATGGAAGAATGTATAAATATTCTCAGTCAGCACTACTGTGTCCTGGAAAATTGTGGAAAATATTCTCAACCAGTGCTACTAAAAACTGTAAATATTCTCATGCAGAGCTACTGTAGGGTGGACTGTGGAAGGCTTTTTATAGTTACTAGTAATAGTAATAGTGTGTAAATTTAAAGCCTCTTCACATTGAAAATGTTATAACCAAACTGTATCAATCGTAGTTATTAGCATTTCTGCACAGAAATATTAGAACCAAATTGTTTCTCGAAAACCAAATTACAGCTGAAGAACTAAATTGTATCTAGGAGAACTGAATAAAGAAAAATTTTGTTTCCCTACTTCTTTGTTGTAGTTATTTACCCGAAAACTGATCCCAATTGTACATGTAAAGGAGGTGCAAGACATAAATGACATTAGTTTTAAACATCGAGTGGTATTAAGGTAGTGAAATTTAAGGTGGAGAATAACAAAATATATGTAATGGTTGCTGTGATTAATATGTGTTGTGCAGCACATCTTTCTTTATGGGAACAGTTAACACATGACCATGTCTGCTTCCAGAGACATACAGCAAGCATGTCTAAAATTATATCTCCTGCACTTGAGGAGAACCACAGATGTGTTACCTGGGTAAAGTTACAAACTAAGTAAGAGTGAAAGAGAATTATGCAGACTGTAAAGTAAAAATTCATTAATAAATGAAAAGCACCAGTTTGTTCTACAAAGCAAACTGGTGCTTTTCATTTATTATTATAATGTTCTTCTACCAAGAACCGACGGAAGATTCTGTTAATATGAAAAAATTCATTAATTTTTCATTCAAATTAAAAGTAAAAAGCAGTCACAACGCTATTTTCACACATCTTCTTCTCGAGCAAGACACTCGTAGAATTCCAGGTCTTGAATAGCAGAAAAGTTGAATACTGAACGTTTCGATGTGATCTTCTCCTCAGTGTTGACATAGGTGTCAGTGTGCTCGAATAATCGAAGCAACGTCACCATATCTTTATAAAGTATATCAGGCTCATTTCAGTGAATTGCATGGTAGTAACATGTTAACTACTATGCTCTCCTGTGTGTCTTAGCACACCTCACTACCTTAAAGACCTTGGTGATGCAAGATGGAAATTAGAAATTATTCACGTAATGTTTAACTGTCCTTTCTCTACGCATATTCTCCATGAAATAGATGGATATTCAGTGTTTCTATCAATATGATCACCATCGCTCTTATTATTATATGATCTTATAGATGTCAAGTCTATCTTAGTAGACACTCATTTTTGTAATAATCTACATTTTCCCGGGTTCGATTCCCGGCGGGGTCAGGGATTTTCTCTGCCTCGTGATGACTGGTTGTTGTGTGATGTCCTTAGGTTAGTTAGGTTTAAGTAGTTCTAAGTTCTAGGGGACTGATGACCGTAGATGTTAAGTCCCATAGTGCTCAGAGCCATTTGAACCATTTGAATCTACATTTCTATGTACATCATCCTCTATTCGCTTTGAGCTAGATTGCTTTCCACCATCATGCATTTTATTATGTTACATTGTTGTAATTTTATGAAGTGTGTGTTTGGGGTTTGACTCTTGCTCTACACATTTTTTTCGAATGAATGAACATGACTGGACGTAAGGTCAACAATAACTGATTATACACTTAAAATTTGTTATTCTGGGACGCATGTTTGTGTGTGGTACTTTCATTTCTCAGAGATGCAACTGGACTGTGTGTTGATCTCTATATTTTTTTCTTTGTGGATGTCTGTGGTGTTTTTCTTACTGGTACAAGTAGACGTTTTGATTATTGTAATTTGCTGTTTGTGCACATTAATTGTAAGCACTTCAGTCCAATCTGGCAAACTCACCTCAAACATCTTGACAGTAGTCTGGTGTCCATTTCTCCATATGAGTCGACAACTGAGTAAATAAGCTTGGTTTCCCAGAGGATGTCTCCATGTTCACTGTCTTAACTGTGATGAATGAATATAGTGTGGGGGTGGGGGGCAATTCCTAACCTCTGCTTCTTTATTTAAACCTTTGGCTCCTCCAGGCATGTTGTGAAACGTTAGAGTTAGGTGTGATTTTTTTTTGTGTTGTGCCACGTTAGCCGCCTTCCCCATTTCCAAAGTGAGGCGCACTCGCTGCACAAAAATCTAGTGTCAGCAGCAAGGTAATGTAAAATGGCAGGCCCTCTGGCCTCTTCATACATTTATTACAGAACATCAAACCAGCCTATGTTGCATTTCTAAAGTATGAATTAGCATACATGCAAATAAAGGTCACTTTGCTACCATGTTAAACTGTCATGGAAAGTAGGTAATCAGGTGCTAAGTACTGGTATGTAAACAATCAGGAGTAGGCCGCACACATATCGTAATATTGCTCATTTTATGTAGGAGGCGAGCGGGAACTTTTGGGCTATGACGAGGCCAACCGCTCACAATAGCAAGACATGGGGGACATTTGGTCACTGGGAACTGCCGACGGTCCTGAACCCTGGCTGGCGACCTAGTCTTTTGATGTTAGGCCTCAGGCGCCAGAGCAACGGATGCTCACTATTTTTACAGTAGCTGAGGGCAGATTTCTCACGAAAGCCTCATGTTTTGAACAGGAATGCGCCAGCTTGGCGTCATGGCTATGCTATCGTTTGGGAATTTTAGAGAAATGGTCGCTGAAATCCGTGGGACAGCCACGAGAACGGAGCCACGTGAAACATCCCAATTCACGCGAAGTTCTGGCGGAGGCTTGATGGGCTACTCGACTGTTACAACAGCACATGTTTGCGATCACTGTCAGGAATTGGTGGGAAGGAACGTCATTGGCGCCTAAATTGACACAGTGAGAGTCTACACGAATTTGTTGGAAGAGTATAACTGGCAAAATCTATGTTTATTGGCAACGATTGGCAGAGTTCTTGCACAGCGGAGCAGTCACTTTCTGGGTATGGGGTGGAACAGAATCGAGAAAATTTGATTCTTGTCCATCTCAGGAATCGATCGCGTACTTTGCCACTCTTGCTCCAGAGTAATTTCATCGACAGTTGCACTTATCCAGCCGCCTGGACACACACAGATTTTTTTTTCGCACGCGCTTCGATTGGCCTCTAAGGTGAAGCCCCATTTCCATGCAGCGCAGCCAACCATGAGTAGTAGCTGTCATCAGCACACCGCCTAGAGCCGTACTGTCGGTAATATATGCAGCTTCTGTATGTAGAGTTTCAGTTTGTTTTTCAGCTTTCCAAAATTCTAATTGAGCTATCTCTGGATGATCCAATGAACCACTTTGCCTCCTTAGGGGATATCGTGGTACTGCATCCGATTACCCACTTGTTTATCAACATTATGTATTTCGTCTGTTCTATTGGTTCCCCCTTCTCGTGGTAGGGAAGCACAGGATTCCCTGCAGTGTTGTTTGTGCTAGGTTCTTGCCAACACCTGTATCAAAAGAGGACTATTTAGTTGTTTGGTTTAAGTTAAACTACATGATTGATCCTTGCACAAATTTTGATCAATTTTGTGTTACCTTTAAAGAAAATAAACATAACTGTAAATTAGTTGGACTGCACTTATCTGTTGAACAGTCACACTCATCAGAACCCTACTCATCATCAGTTTTAGAGGGGAACTTTGATCAACTAATTTAATGGAGAAATTATTTGAGAGGCTGGTTACCCCCAAACAATTTATATCAGGGCCATTACAAGACTGCGTCACTCAACTTGTGCAGATTCAATATAAACCCATTTTGGTGTGATTTGCATAAAATTGTGATTCTGCTCCCCTAACTTGCACTTGGGTTAAAGGTTAAACGATAACAAACAAGTGGCTAGTTTCCAAATGCTTACTGAGAAAGTCACTGTTACACTGGCATCTTCTGTGCATGCTGCAAATGCAACATCTTTAAATATGAACTGTCTAAACCCTGAGCGTCTGCAATGATGTTCACACCTGGAGATACCGTTGTGAAATGCTCTGGGTATTGCGCAGCTCTTATTCCTTTATACAGATCATTGCACAACATCAATGAGCAGGCAACAGTTAGTCACATGGTCACGTAGAACCAAAGCATACACTGCAATGTGTTCTGGGAAATTTGCCAAAGATTCATATTCAATTCATACACCTCATTCAAGAGCAGAAGTAAATAGTGGATCAAGACAAGTTACATCTGATGATGTACCAACAGGGTACCAAATGCATGGTATATTTAATAAGACACGAAAATTAGGGATTGAAGGTGTTATTTAATTCGTACTTTCAATGTATTAAATACTATCATGTTTGCAGCTGCAAAATATGGCTAAAATTTTTAAAAAATACGTCTATAGGTCCAGATTTAATTATCTTGTTCTATTTTTAGCAGTATAGTATGATGATTGGATCCAGATACTTGAATTTCTGTAAGCTTAGCAGACATTGCTCCTCTTCGTAGTAAGAAGCACAGAACCTCGCTTATGCATGTTAAATGCTAGACTGTATACATTTTCATTGCACTACAGGTATAAATTATCATATGGGTAGAATTTGGAGTTCAGGTAGATTCTAGCACTGGTTAACCCGCGATTGTCAAATTTGGTGGAATCATTTGCTATATTTCCTCTTCTATTAGTCTGAAAGGCAAGTAGGATGAATCTGGGCGTCTCCAATAGAACAGAGGTTTTAATAGGCCACATCTGACAGCTTGCAGTCGGTAGCATCGGGTACTCGAAAATCTCTCATAATGGTGGAAATACACTGGCATTCAGAATATTTAAAAGCTTCAAACACTGCTCATCCGATATAGTGACGTGTGACATTTTTTTTTTATTGACAGTGATCTCATTCTCTTGAGCTCCTTAAATGTATTAGTTATTATTCATTGCACTCTGTACCAGAATAAGTTTCTGCTTAGCATTTATATCAATTCGCCACATGTCTTCATGGTATCTCATAAGCAGTTATAGAAGTATACATGCAGTAGATATCTTGTATTCTTCGACTGTTCTAGCCACTGGCTCTCATCTATGAACCAACCATCAGTTTCTAAATCGTTCAAATCCAAGGGAGAACAGAGAAATACATTTTACGAGTTGATGCTATGGCTGCATTGTGTATATGGTCAATCTCGACCCCGTTACGTTCATCTCGTATCTCATGGAACAGGAACTCTAAAACGTTACGTGTAAGGTTCAATACCACTGTAGCAGGACCATCCCTGATCCATTAAGATATATGAAACTCTTTCATGAGTGAGTAAAAGCGTCTTGTTGTTGGATGACAATCCTAATACCATTGTTCTTGTTAAATGTGGTTGAAACATAAGCTTTATGTGAGAAGTATTCCTGATGTATAATACGCTCGTCATATTCTACTGGTTTAGTTATATCGAATGACGACATTGCGAGATTTCAGACCTACCAATTTAAGAAACTCATAGTTCGCACATGTTACCACCTTGCTGTTCTGTTGTGAAGAGCCGCGCTGTGAGTTGTGTGTTGTGGGTTTGTACCTTACACCCATCCTGTCTCCACTGACAGTAGGTGATCGCTATGGAGCTGGAGGGTGCTGCGAGTCCTGGCTGGTTGAAGGTCACCATCTCTTTTGATTGCAGCAAGCTGAAGGTCGTCGTCGTCGCTTCTACCTTCGACAGATCCTGGCTGCTTGACAGTCGTCGTCATTGCTTCCAGTCCTTACTGGCTGAAGGTCGCTGCTGTCACTGACAGATCTCTGCATGTTCGAGATCTTTACTGGATCCACATTAGGTGTAGTCGTACAATGATTTCCACACCGCGGAAGCTGACAAGTTGATTATCCTAGTCCACAATACGCATCTCCCGATAGTCCAATGTGTGGACTGTTACTGGGAGATATATAGCGTTGGTAGGGGTCTCAATGATATTATACCCGTTCTAACTAATGGGAATAATCAGTAAATCGTATGAATCAATCTGTTGTTGAGATACGAGTTCGTTGCAATTTTACACTCGACACAGATAGTACTGACAGGAAGAGTATTCACTGTCTGGTCAGATCTGTAACATTTATTAGGTTCCTTCTTCAAATCTGTTCTTTTATGAAACCCAGTAGTCGTCCTGTTGAACCTTTCTGGTAAAAGAAAATAGTTGCATTCATTGTCTTTATTTCAAATTTAAGGGTATCGATGTTTACATGTAGCACAATTTCTTTTCCAGGCCATTTTAAAACGCCGTTTAAATCGTCAATGTCATATGCTCCAGGTCCTATTTCCACAGTTTCTTTTCGACCGTTAATTTCCAGATGAAGTTTATTGTTAGCCTCTGTGATATTCGGAATGCTGTTGTACCTCTCCAGTCCAATCAACGCAATACTCCACTCTCCATGTTTAAATCAATTGGTGAGAAATAATCCATGCGTAATACTTACAATGGTTTTTTTAAAGTCAGAATATACGAAATTGCATCTGAACCTCAAGTGACGAGTGGGGGCTTACTGAACCTCCATATATGTCCTTCTTCATAAGCGTTAGAGGGAAGATGATGTACAGATTCCCACACAGGTGAGTATTAAAGCCTTGGTACCAATGACGATTATAGAACACGTGTCATCTGTTTGTGAAGTATCATTGTAACTTTTCTGGAGGCTGCCGGTCTCCAAATGAGTCGAAATAGTATACGATACTTGTATTTTTCTTAACATACGCCGAACAATAAATTCTTTCTCCCTCGGCAGCATATAAATTCAGAATTCTACGTTCTCCAGATTTCCACATAGTCTTTGATAATGTATCCGCATAAACACATCACAGAATCTTGGAATGCTGATTTTTACCCTCACAAACTTGAGCAGATCTGTATTTGTAAGCGATCTATCCAGTATAGTAGCTAATGAGCTTTTTTTTTTTTATTTGTGAAGAGACCTGGTCCTTTCGTGTATGGCTTCAGGTGTAGTCCTTTTCCAGTGGTTGCTGCTCCCATCATGCAGTTATGTCTCCTTGCATTCTCAAGCTGCTCTTGGGAGTTCTGTGCGATCTTTACTATTCTGGCAATAGCAACAACACCACTAGCCTGTGAACCCATCACTGAGATACCTGCAAGGGCAGGAATCTGGGAGGGGTAATTCCGCCCGATTTCTTCGGTATCGGGAGAATCCAGGGTGCTTTAACTGGTCCTTTATGCTTCAGGGTGCTTTTAGCTGCGTACATCACTGTCAGGATAGAATTTTTTAAACACCTCTGACCTGGCTTCTTCTTCTTCTTCGTTGTCTCCTTCTTCATCTTCAGTGCACTAGTTGCGGCATTCATAACTTGCTTGAAATTCACACCCAAGCTCAACTTAATTTTACCACACATGGTTTTGTCAACTACAGATGCTGCAATACCAATATCCTTTCTCGCACATATTGGTTGGCTTTCCCATCTAAAATTCGATCTGCATCATGACGTCCTGGGAGATCTTTATGTTTTGTGTTGCTTTGTTCTGTTCCAAACACACTTTGCCCAGCAGGTTAATCCCCTTATCACCATGAGCCAAATATTTTTCAACCTTTGTACCAGGTCTGCAGCTGGAAATTCGTCAAGACTACCACCATGCCCTGCAATGTATTTCCTACTCTTCATTCTATGCTACTGTGCTGGCTGTGCTCTGTGCACCACATTATGTAGCAAATCGTTACTATCAATACAGCCATTTTGTTTTGCAGGGAAACTAAGCCATTTCACTAGTGCTTTATTCCATCAACATCTTATAACATGCTCTACGAAAAACATATGTGGTTCGAAGCTCTTCTGCAATTCCTCTGTGTAAAAGCATTACAGTGACACTGTTTCTTTCAGGTATAAATTCTGGAATTTGTTCTCTGCACTCTGGGAACTGTGAATATCTTACTATACAAGTTTGGGAGATATGACTTCTCAAATGCTATCTGGTGTTTTGAGATACACAGCACATCATCCGCATTAAATTTCTGTTTACATGGAGCCAACATTTTAATATAGTAGTATATGGTATCCACGAGTCCATTATCATGAACATCGACTGGTCTCACTTTATGTCTGGTTCAGTTACACTATGCAATTATTTCTGGAAGAATGTCCATTTATGTGTATGAATCAGAATGCTTCCACATTTGAGCTTTTAGTATTTTGTTTGGACATTCCATGACACTCGCCTTCGGTTGGGTGAATGTTGAGTAGTGATGCATTCCATACTGCTTCATCACGGATTTAAAATACCTGTTGTAAAACTCTCCGCCGGCCGCGGTGGTCTCGCGGTTCTAGACGCGCAGTCCGGAACCGTGGGACTGCTACGGTCGCAGGTTCGAATCCTGCCTCGGGCATTGGTGTGTGTGATGTCCTTAGGTTAGTTAGGTTTAAGTAGTTCTAAGTTCTAGGGGACTGATAACCACAGCAGTTGAGTCCCATAGTGCTCAGAGCCATTTGAACCATTTTTTTGTAAAACTCTCCACTGTGATCGTTTTGGAGGTTGTCTGGGCATCGATTTATCCCTGTCTGCAACCAATGCTCAAACACCTCTGCAACAACTCTCTCAGTTTTTGTTTTAATGGGTATGTCAAGGTGAATTTAGAGTACATATTAATGACCATTAAAATATATTTGAATCCTTTATTTGCATGTGAATATTACCACCTATCTACAAGATCAGCCTGGCATTAGTCATCAAAACCATAGCATGCATATGAGTGTATGTTTTGCATGCTGGTTTGTGCAGTTCTCAAACTATTCAGATGGCTCTGAGCACTATGGGACTTTACTTCTGAGGTCATCAGTCCCCTAGAACTTAGAACTACTTAAACCTAACTAACCCAAGGACATCACACACACCAATGCCGGAGGCAGGATTCGAACCTGCAACTGTAGTGATCGCGCGGTTCCAGACTGTAGCGCCTAGAACCGCTCGACCACCCTGGCCGGCCTCAAACTATTGCCTCCATACTTACTACATTATACCTGTCTCTCTAAGCATGGAGATTACTGAAGCAACCTCATTTGAATGAGCAGTATTACCAGCAGCAGCTGATGCCATAGTCAGTCATAGTCGATCTATTAGCTCATTTGGATCTTTGTATTATGTATATTGTGAAGGTCGATTGCTGACACTTTTATGCTGACTGTCAATATCATCACCAATGCTATATCCAGCACTAATATAGCTTTTATAATGGTTCTGTATTTCGCCATACAACGCTTTCTCAATTATCCATTTACACCAGTCAATTACAGTATTTCAACAAACACCTCCAGATCTTGGGATGAATAATTTACAGTTTTTGTAGGACTTAGGAAAATGAGGCTCATTAGACTAGTCATTCTTTGAAATTCCTTACCATCGATTAGTATTGCTTTTTTTAACTTACAGGCTGTGTGCCCTACATATACGGTTTTTCACCACTGCCACCAAATGTTTTGTCTAGTATTGCTGTCACAGTTAATCAAATTAGCAGTGGCAGAATCAGTGCATAATTTTTCTGAGAGTTCATCGAGAGATACACTAACTGCCTTAAAGGTTTCTCTCAGTGTCTGCTCTCTATCCAAATGTCCTAACCTTAGTAGTTACAACTTCTCTCGAACAGCCTTTCATGCTGTAAGACCTTATACTTGGTTGACATCTTAATATACATTAAGTGGATTCCTTCACAAGATGCACATTCCATACAATTCTATCAACCTTTACAGTTAAGTTGTTCAATTTTTTTTTTCAAGCAGAGTAAATCTAGCATCAATTCATTGATCAGTCTCAGAAGCACCTGGACATACGTTTCTAGATCCTTAGCTTTACATTAGAAAGACTGAAATTTTCCATCTATGATAGACGCTGTCTACAGACACTCATCCTCCCGTTTGGAGTGCACGGGATGTGTGCGAACTTGTCGACGGATCAAAGTATGCTAATGTACCCACCTCTTTTGTAGCATTACATATATAGAAACTCCTGGAAGTTGTGTCTATACCTAATGCCATCCAGTTTCCTTATTTTAATATTAACAAGAAACCTGTATTGTATGTGAATCCAGCAATCTCTCCATATATTTACAAATTCATTGAATGACATGTCAGTTTCCACAGGAGCTCAGTAAATGTGCTTCAAATTTAAACTATCAGGTTTGTGGGCTATAATGAAGTTGCATTATCCCTCACCAGCTGTTTCGAGATTCTGGAATATTTCTGACTGAAACTAGTAGGGTTGGAACTTAAATAGTGGCAACTAATTTTTCACAACTGACACAAAAGCGTTACAGGTTTGCACCTGTTCAAAAATGGTTCAAATGGCTCTGAGCACTATGGGACTTAACATCTATGGTCATCAGTCTCCTAGAACTTAGAACTACTTAAACCTAACTAACCTAAGGACATCACACAACACCCAGCCATCACGAGGCAGAGAAAATCCCTGACCCCGCCGGGAATCGAACCCGGGAACCCGGGCGTGGGAAGCGAGAACGCTACCGCACGACCACGAGATGCGGGCGTTTGCACCTGTTACTGTCCTTCAAAGTAGTCACCAGCGTTGTGTAGAAGCTGTTGCCAGCAATGTGAAAGGCATAGTATACCGTTAGCAGAGCCTGCTCTGTTGATGGTGCGAATGGAGCAGTCTACTTCCTGTCGAATCTCTGGAATAGTTCTGAAGAGAATGCCACGAAGTGGTTCCTTTATCTTCAGTATCAAATCAAAGTCACAAGGACTTAAGTCCGTGGAGTACGGTGGATGGCATAATACTTCCCAGTTTCATCAACCTAACAGAGCAGCCACAGCTTGCACTGTATGCACCCTTGCATTGTAGTGCAAAATGATGGATGGGTTGTCCAGAAAGTGTCGCCACTTCTTTCGCAAAGTTGGTCACAGGTTATGCTCCAAAACGAACAGTAATACAACTGAAGTCCTTGTGACTTTGCTTTGACTCCGAATATGAAGGAACCACTTCGTGGCATTCGCTTCAGAACTGTTCCAGAGATTCGACAGGCATTAGATTGCTCCATTCGCACCATCAACAGAATAGGCTCTGCTAACGGTATACTATGCCTTCCACATCGCTGGCAATGGGTTTTACACAACGCTGGTGATTACTTTGATGGATAGTAACAGGTGCAAACGTGTAACGCTTTTGTATCAGTTGTGAATAAATAGTTGCCACTGTTTAAGTTCCAACCCTCGTATATCAACACCCATATGAAGACCAAAACAGAAATATCATACACTCCTGGAAATGGAAAAAAGAACACATTGACACCGGTGTGTCAGACCCACCATACTTGCTCCGGACACTGCGATAGGGCTGTACAAGCAATGATCACACGCACGGCACAGCGGACACACCAGGAACCGCGGTGTTGGCCGTCGAATGGCGCTAGCTGCGCAGCATTTGTGCACCGCCGCCGTCAGTGTCAGCCGGTTTGCCGTGGCATACGGAGCTCCATCGCAGTCTTTAACACTGGTAGCATGCCGCGACAGCATGGACGTGAACCGTATGTGCAGTTGACGGACTTTGAGCGAGGGCGTATAGTGGGCATGCGGGAGGCCGGGTGGACGTACCGCCGAATTGCTCAACACGTGGGGCGTGAGGTCTCCACAGTACATCGATGTTGTCGCCAGTGGTCGGCGGAAGGTGCACGTGCCCGTCGACCTGGGACCGGACCGCAGCGACGCACGGATGCACGCCAAGACCGTAGGATCCTACGCAGTGCCGTAGGGGACCGCACCGCCACTTCCCAGCAAATTAGGGACACTGCTGCTCCTGGGGTATCGGCGAGGACCATTTGCAACCGTCTCCATGAAGCTGGGCTACGGTCCCGCACACCGTTAGGCCGTCTTCCGCTCACGCCCCAACATCGTGCAGCCCGCCTCCAGTGGTGTCGCGACAGGCGTGAATGGAGGGACGAATGGAGACGTGTCGTCTTCAGCGATGAGAGTCGCTTCTGCCTTGGTGCCAATGATGGTCGTATGCGTGTTTGGCGCCGTGCAGGTGAGCGCCATAATCAGGACTGCATACGACCGAGGCACACAGGACCAACACCCGGCATCATGGTGTGGGGAGCGATCTCCTACACTGGCCGTACACCACTGGTGATCGTCGAGGGGACACTGAATAGTGCACGGTACATCCAAACCGTCATCGAACCCATCGTTCTACCACTCCTAGACCGGCAAGGGAACTTGCTGTTCCAACAGGACAATGCACGTCCGCATGTATCCCGTGCCACCCAACGTGCTCTAGAAGGTGTAAGTCAACTACCCTGGCCAGCAAGATCTCCGGATCTGTCCCCCATTGAGCATGTTTGGGACTGGATGAAGCGTCGTCTCACGCGGTCTGCACGTCCGGCATGAACGCTGGTCCAAATGAGGCGCCAGGTGGAAATGGCATGGCAAGCCGTTCCACAGGACTACATCCAGCATCTCTACGATCGTCTCCATGGGAGAATAGCAGCCTGCATTGCTGCGAAAGGTGGATATACACTGTACTAGTGCCGACATTGTGTATGCTCTGTTGCCTGTGTCTATGTGCCTGTGGTTCTGTCAGTGTGATCATGTGATGTATCTGACCCCAGGAATGTGTCAATGAAGTTTCCCCTTCCTGGGACAATGAATTCACGGTGTTCGTATTTCAATTTCCAGGAGTGTAGTAATGTACGCTCATGGAACTTTAACAGTAAACCACACCACGATGCAGAATCATCTCTTGCAGCATCTGCCACTGGATTTGGTTAAGTGTAACGCTTTCGTGCTACCTGCATGAACCTGTAAAGAAATGTGCTTCTGTTCTTTGGATCTTCTCTCTGTCCTCTATCAAATCTGGCACGGATCCCAGACTGACGCGCAATATTCAAGTAATGGTCGAACGAGTGTTTTGTAAGCTATTTTCTTTGTTGATGGACTACATTTCCTGAGGATTCACCAATGATTATTGGACTGGCATTTGCCTTACACGAAAGATCTTTTATGGAAATAACTGTTTCCAGTGGGTGTTCTACAATTCTGTAATCATACGACAAAGAGCCTTTCTGTCTATTTATGCATAGTGCGTTACATTTGTTTATGTTGAGGGTCAATTGCCACTACCTGCACAAAGCGTCTATCATCTGCACATCTTCCTGCATTTCTGTCGTTGAGACTTCTCTGAATACAACAGCATCATCGGTGAAAAGTCTCACGGAACTTCCGACGTTATGTAGTAGGTCATTTATAGATATACTGTGAAAAGTAATGGTCCTACGGGATTCCCATGAGGCACGCCCGAAATTGCTTTTACATCTGAAGACTTCTGTCCATTGAGAATGAAGTGCTGTGTTCTGGTTGCTAGAAACACTTCGATCCAATCATGCAGTTGCTCTAATATTCCGTACACTCGCATTTTGTTGAATAGGTGGCAGTACGTAACTGTGTCGGACATCTGGAAGTCAGGGGACACGGCATTTACCTGGACGCCTGTATCTACTGCTTTTTGGGTCTCGTTGACGAACACAACGCGCTGAGTTTCACGTCGTTTTTGGAGCCCGTGTTGATTCCTACAGAGGACATTTTCGGTCTCCATAAAAATACGTGCACATAAAACATATTCAAAAATTCTACAACAGACCGACATCAGAGAGAGACGCCTACAGTTTTGCGCGACCGTCATACGATCCTTTTTGAAAACGGAAATGACCTGTGCTTTTTTCCAGTCATCAGGAACGCTGTGTTCCTCCAGGGACCCACGGTACATTGCTGCTAAAGAAGGTGCAAGCTCTTTCGCATGCTGTACGTAGAATCGAATCGATATCCCATCAGGCCCAGTGGCTTTTCCACTGTTGATCGATTTCGCTGGCTTCTCTATCCCTTGATCATTAATTTCGATATCCGTCGTTTTGTCGCTCGTCCGGCTATTTAAATGTGGAATTACAGAGTGGTCTTCCTCCGTGAAACAGTTTTGGAAAAAGACGTTTAGTATTTCGGTCATTTCTGTGTCATCCTCCGTTTCAAAGTCATTACATTTACAGGGTGTCTGGACAGATAGCTTCGATCCGTTTAGTAATTTAACGTAAGAACCGAACTTCTTGAGATTTTCTGTCAAGTTGGTATATAGAATTTTAGTTTCGTATTCATTGAACGCTTCACACGTAGCCCTTTTTAAGCTAATTTTGGCTTCGTTTAGTTTCTCATTGTCTGTGAGGCTTTGGTTACGTTTACATTTGCAGTGAAGCTCTCTGTGCTTTCGTAGCAGCTTTCTAACATCGTTGTCTAACCAAGATGGTTCTTTTCCATCCCTCCCAACTTTGATTCTTCACAAACCTGTCTAAAGCATGTTGCACTATACTCTTTAACTGTGTCTATTGATGCTCGACACTGTAAGTGCTGGAGATGAAATTTTCATATTGACCTGTCAAGTAATATGAAACATGCTTCTTGTCGCTCTTGCTAAACAGAAAGATACTATCCATATTTACAGCCATATTAGATGAGGCTATAACACAAGTTCAATATCTAGTGATGGGTTTCAAATCACAGTTTACCAAAATCAATACAGCAAACGAGTCCTGCTGTTCTTATTATAAATGTTAATAGAACACTGTAATAAACATTACAGTATACATTGCGTCACTGATTTTTTATTAATGCAAATGCCAAATAATATTAATATGAACAAATCATAAACTCTCTCCCATCGACATGTTAGTTTGATAATAGCGGTATGCGGACTCCCATTAGATGTTAACAGTGTGGGACCGCAGCGGACACTTTACGCATAGATATTATCGTGTGGAATGCTAGCCGCAGACGCATTATGCATAGATATTACTCGTGTGATTGCTGGACAGAGACTGAGGGTATTTGGGAGGGGAGGGTTTCTTATATATTGACGTAATGATGAGTTGTGATTTGAGAATTACATTATGGTATATAAAACCGTAGGAGGAAAAAAAAAAAAAAACGCTCTATAGGTTTCAGCAAGAACTTGCTTTAGCTAAAATATGGTTAGTTAACAAAGTGAAAGTGGATTGTAGAACTGTTTTGTATACCTCCGCTGTGAATTACCGATTTAGAAGTAAAGCTGCTATGATTCAAAGTGTGTTAGCTTCCATAAATTTTTAATTAATAACTAAAATGCATGATGAAGGGTGTCATTCGGTTCAGAAAAATTAAGACAACAAAAGTGTAAAGTTAAAGCCTGGACTCTAAGAGGCATAATGGTTCAAAAGCCAAAAGTAATTTTGGGTGTGAGCGATCTTTAACTGCTATTATCTTTCATGTTCATTATTCTTCAGGAAACTGAAACGGGTTATCGGAAAGAATAAAATAAGGACTTTCTAATGGGTGGTGTCAATTCTCTCAGAACTACTAATTGTCTAAAACTAATTTTGCCGTTACAGGCTTGTAGTGATGATTTCAGTTCTCAGTTACTATTCATTAAAGTGATTTTCAGTGAAGCTAAATATACCTTTGGATAGAAAACTACCGCCTAGAGTATAATTTAATGGAAATATTGTATGCACAGCATTTTGGCAACTTCAAGTGTATGTAGCTTCCACACAGAACATTTTGTTAGGCACAGTTGAAATATAAAGAAAAACGTTAATTATTCGACAAGAGTAGAATATAGCGACTGGAAGAGATCCATCTTGCTATGTTTCACTGTGATCTGAGCAGTACTCAAAATAATAAGTAAACAAAGTTCATTTGATCAGTATAAATGAATAAAATCACTTAGGCGCAAGATACCACAGTATTTTAGCCCGCTCCACTAAACCACATTGTTTGGATAAATTAAAACTTATTCATTAATTCAGCACTGCAAAATGAAATTGAAAGGCTGCCTTAAAAAGTCAGTTTATTACAACAACTTTGTTGGGGTGCTAAAATCAAAGTTCAACCATTCTAACTCAGCACAAAATCAAACACCTGTGTGCAGTAACAAGTGGGTACTGTGCGATAAAATGTTCAAGAGACAGCACCGTCCCTAAAATTTCACTAAGCCAGCAACATGAACCATAAATTCCTGAAAGACATTGCACGTTAATTCAACCACCTACTGAGAATGCTTGGCCGCTTCACCATCAAGAGTCTATTTCTGAAAGTCAAAGGTACAGCTACGATAAATATGGCATATTAAGTCCTCAGTCGCCTATTTAATAAGTCACCTGGGACTCAGTATACGACGGTTCGTTTCACTTTTATTTGTCAGTTAACTGGAGGTATGAAATAAAAGTAAATACTGCTACTTGCTCTTATGGTATAATCTGTTGTATACAGGGTTTAAAACCTCTACATCTACATGACTGACCTACAATTCACACTTAAGGATCTGGACGAAGGTTCATCGAACCAATTTCACACACTTTATCTTTCGTTCCACTCTCTAGCAGCGCGCGGGAAAAAGCGTCTGCGCTTTGATTTCTTTTACTATATTGCAATGATGATTTCTCCCTATGTAGGATGGTGTCAACAAAATATTTTCACATTTGGAGGAGAACGTTGGAGATTGAAATTTCGGGTAAAGATCTCGGCTCAACATTAAACACTTTTCTTTTAATGACTGCCATCTGAAGCAGTCTGTCCCCTATTTTGCGATAAAAAAAAAACCGGACTGCCCTTCTTTGAACTTTTTCGGTGTCCCCTGTCAATCCAATCTGGGAAGGATTTCATCTGCACAGCAGGAGTACTCTAGCAGAGGACAAGAACCGAAGTGTAGGCAGACCCCGTTGCACTTTATAAGTGTTCTGCCAACGAAACGCAGTCTTTGGTTGGCTTCACCCACAACATA
The DNA here is from genome assembly GCF_023898315.1 of Schistocerca nitens. Lineage (NCBI taxonomy): Eukaryota > Metazoa > Arthropoda > Insecta > Orthoptera > Acrididae > Schistocerca > Schistocerca nitens. The sequence continues at coordinate 333,369,920 of NC_064620.1, read as the reverse complement.
AGCTATGTGATCGTTCCAGTTCAGGTTGTTTGTAATTGTAATTCCTAGGTATTCAGTTGAATTAGCAGCCTTTCAATTTGTGTGGTTTATCGTATAACCGAAATTAAGTGCTTATACAGCCCGAAATAATTGTCATAAAGGAGTGTGACTGTAAGATATGTTTAATGTTTATCTGACACTACAATAGTGAAGCCATAGTCACAGTCCATAAAGTTTTTCTTTAAAAACAAAGGGGTTACATTACCCGTTTCAGCGAACTACGTCATTTTCAGATGTAAAACACCAGTTGGAGGATATATAATGAAAATTGTGACCAAACCTCTGACAACAATTACGAGAAATAATGACACTAGGTAACCGAGGCAGTGGTGGCACAATCAAGTCACTACAAGTTATGCCCATGCTTGCCCAACCGTTCATTCCATGTCCTAATGTAGAATAGATGAAAACTACACCAGGGTAGAAACTGCCAAAGATTCTTGCAATGTGTCTTGCTGTAACACAGCAATCATATGGCTGTTATAAATTCACAAGTCGTAATTGTAGCAAGCACAGCAAGCTTCCATATGCAACGCAGCAATAATTTTACTATGTTCAAGAGTACAACGTTTTTTGAGGTTCTTTTATCGGAAAATAGTAAAATTGTGTGCTGCATTCCATATGGAAGATTGCTGTGCTTGATGCACTTACGACTTGTGAACTTATATCAGCCATATGATTATTGTGTCATAGCAGGACACAACACGCTGTACTCTCATGTGGAGCCGATGTAACTGCGTATGTGTCACCAGTTCAGGCAGCAACTCATGATGTCAAACCATCTACACAGACAAGTTCACATCCATTACAATGCCTTTGCACCAAACCAGTGCTGCGTATGATGTTACGCTATCCGTTGCAGCCACACAAACAAGACATTTGTCACAATGCGCTGTGGTTATACTACATGATCAACCAATTTCCCATTGGTGCATACTGTCCCCTTCTATCTACCGGTTCCACTCATGAATCAATTTTGCATCATGTCCAGGACGAGCCAAAACGTCATGACATGACAAATCCATTTCCCGGCGATTGTCCCGGTTGAACTCATTGGCATGCTGATACTGCAACTCTGGGCAACAACAACAGTACTAATACTTTACGTTTTCACTTCGCTTGACTGCTGATCATTGGACGAGCTTGGCAAAACACTCACTTCTCTGGGGTCGATATTGCTTGTCGCCGTCGAAATATCCGGTAAGCTACCAATTCTCTAGAACTCATAACAAATGGAGAACACCTCAGCGAAGAATATTGACTGGAAAGCGGCGTGACTTACCTAGGGTTCTCAAGCCCTGGCTGGTCAGCTGTGCCAGTCCTCTATAACAGCGACCACCGTCTGGCGCGGCAGTGTAACGTTGTGTGCCGCGGAACGGTCTCAGCTCAACGGCACGGATCGGGAGGTTGTTAGAAAACAAAATAAAAAATGGTTCATGAAACACATTTTTATTTTTACATACAGAGTAATAAAAAAAAGTTTATGATCTGATATGGCACACCGGGCACATAACGAGGATCAGTAGCCACATAGGAACCAGGGGTCGCAAAGGCTTTCCGAGGCTACTCAATGGCGTTACAGTTACTTATTCACATTCTACAAATGGACGCTCACTACAGGAGATGCTCAAAGTTTTGTCCAGGTGCATAGAGACACGCCTCCCAACGAAACTACACTGAACGGCGTATCCTCTCAAAGATACCTGGCCGGCCGGAGTGGCCGTGTGGTTCTAGGCGCTACAGTCTGGAGCCGAGCGATGGCTACGGTCGCCGGTTCGAATCCTGCCTCGGGCGTGGATATGTGTGATGTCCTTAGGTTAGTTAGGTTTAATTAGTTCTAAGTTCTAGGCGACTGATGGCCTCAGAAGATAAGTCGCATAGTGCTCAGAGCCATTTGAACCAAAGATACCTGGCGTATCTCGAAAACGTCCTGTGCCGCAACAAATCTGTCCACTAGGTACTACGTCAATGTAACAGGTGTTTCATACAAAAGGCCCTTCGGATACCCTCGCAGGTTCAAAATGGTTCAAATCGCTCTAAGCACTATGGGACTTAACATCTGAGGTTATCAGTCCCCTTGACTTGTTGTTGTTGTGGTCTTCAGTCCTGAGACTGGTTTGATGCAGTTCTCCATGTTACCCTACCCTGTGCAAGCTTATTCATCTCCCAGTACTTACTGCAACCTACATCCTTCTGAATCTGCTTAATGTATTCATCTCTTGGTCTCCCTCTACGATTTTTACCCTCCACGCTGCCCTCCAATGCTAAATTTGTGATCCCTTGATGCCTCAGAACATGTCCGACGAACCGGTCCCTTCTTTTTGTCAAGCTGTACCACAAACTCCTCTTCTCCCCAATTCTATTCATTACTTCATCATTAGTTCTGTGATCTACCCATCTAATCTTCAACATTCTTCTGTAGCACCACATTTCGAAAGCTTCTATTCTCTTCTTGTCCAAACTATTTATCGTCCATGTTTCACTTCCATACATGGCTACACTCCATACAAATACTTTCAGAAACGACTTCCTGACACTTAAATCTACACTCGATGTTAGCAAATTTCTCTTCTTCAGAAACGCTTTCCTTGCAATTGTCAGTCTACATTTTATATCTTCTCTACTTCGACCATCATCAGTTATTTTGCTCCCCAAATAGCAAAACTCCTTTACTACTTTAAGTGTTGAGAGGTGGCATGAGCCCCCTCTCATATTTCTATCTTACGATTCTCCTCCCTAATTGCATGCGGTGCAAAGTTGCTGTTCCTTCACATGCGGACTTCCCACGCAGCGTCTCTCGTCTCCCGGGTGGTCCGGTGACAGGCGGGCACTCCTGAGCTGGAGAGGGTTAAGCCGACGGCTGTGAGGAAGTCGAGTGAATGCTTTGCAGACGCCGACATTGTCAAAAGACACGCCAGGAGGGGTCTGAAGTAGCGGCTGGGCTAGAGGTTCCGTTACTTCGCAGAATCTTAGCGAAAACACTTTCTGGCGGGCTACCAGCGAGGCGTGGGAATGACTTGTGTACCCAGGCAGTTGTGGCGGGAAAATCCCGCGCTTTCTGCAAAATAGTAACTGTGATTGGCTTGCTCAGGGCATAGCTCCGTGACGTAGCAAAATCAGCGCAGAAATTGGCGCCAAGAATCTCCATTGGTGGAATGGTAGTGCTCCGGCAATGGAGTGGAATTTTCCGCCGGTTTTCGAGTTGCTGATTGGAACGTTTAACCACGGCAACTGTCGTGGGGGCGGGAATGTTGGGCGTTCGGCCTGTACGGGTGCTCTAGGTAGTCGGCTGCCGCCTTTCGGTCGAGGACGTCGAAGCAACCAGCCCTCGCTTCCGGTACGCCAGATCGTGTTCTGGCAGTTAAGAAGACAGTTTGGTAATGTATGTCCGCAGCACCGGCAGATAGGGATTTTCCTAGGTGATAATCAGAGCTCAGCAGAGCGCGCCTGTTCGCCTTTTTCTAACTTTGTTCTGTCTCGAGTAGCAGCAATTACTGTTGGGTTAGCTGTGTGTCTCTCTTGAGATTTGAGTGGCAAGGAATTGGCTCCACATACCACTTCGTCTTAAACCTCACGATCTAGTTTAGGGACAACTTCACCTTTACAGTGTTCGTATGAGTCTCCAATTTGAGCCAATTCGATGTATTATAAATATTTCATGTGTTTCTTTTATTATTTTGTGTTTAGTCTTAATAAATCATATTGTTATTTTGGACAGAACTTTCATTCTGTTAATCGGTAGAGCAACCCATCATTTCTCATTATGTTAATGAAACCTTCGTTTATTTAACTTATTTATCAAATTAAATTATTGCAGGTGCCAAACTCTCTTCACTGGCAGGGTTGATTAGAGTCAGTTTGCGTGTTTTTTTTTCCTTGTGCAACAGCAAAAGTCGGAGTTAGAATAGGGGGGGCTTAGAGCATCATTTAAATATGTAGATGCTAGAAGAATTTAGTGTTAAATACACTGCTAGCCCCGGCACCTCGCAGTGTCTCATTTCCTAATCTAATTCCCTCAACATCACCCGACTTTATTCGGCTAAATTCCATTATCCTCGTTTTGCTTTTGTTGATGTTCATCTTATATCCCCCTTTCAAGACACTGTCCATTCCGTTCAACTGCTCTTCCAAGTCCTTTGCTGTCTCTGACAGAATTACAATGACATCGGTGAACCTCAAAGTTTTTATTTCTTCTCCATGGGTTTTAACACCTACTCCGAATTTTTCTTTTGTTTCCTTTACTGCTTGCTCAGTATACAGATTGAATAACATTGGGGAGAGGCTACAACCCTGTCTCATTCCCCTCCCAACCACTGCTTCCCTTTCATGCCCCTCGACTCTTATAACTGCCATCTGGTTTCTGTACAAATTGTAAATAGCCTTTCGCTCCCTGTATTTTACCCCTGCCACGTTTCGAATTTGAAAGAGAGTATTCTAGTCAACATTGTCAAAATATTTCTCTAAGTCTACAAATGCTAGAAACGTAGGTGTGCCTTTCCTTAATCTTTCTTCCAAGATAAGTCGTAAGGCCAGTATTGCCTCACGTGTTCCAATATTTCCACGGAATCCTAATTGATCTTCCCCTAGGTCGGATTCTACCAGTTTTTCCATTCGTCTGAAATGAATTCGTGTTAGTATTTTGCAGCTGTGACTTATTAAACTGATAGTTCGATAATTTTCACATCTGTCAGCACCTGCTTTCTTTTGGATTGGAATTATTATAATCTTCTAGAAGACTGACGGTATTTCGCCGGTCTCATACATCTTGCTCACCAGATGGTAGAGTTTTGTCAGGACTGGCTCTCCCAAGGCCGTCAGTAGTTCTAATGGAATGTTGTCTACTCCCGGGGCCTTGTTTCGGCTCAGGTCTTTCAGTGCTCTGTCAAACTCTTCACGCAGTATCGTATCTCCCATTTCATCTTCATCTACATCCTCTTCCATTTCCATAATATTGTCCTCAAGTACATCGTCCTTGTGTAGACCCTATACATACTCCTTCCACCTTTCTGCTTTCCCTTCTTTGCTTAGAACTGGGTTTCCATCTGAGCTCTTGATATTCATATAAGTGGTTCTATTTTCTCCAAGGGTCTCTTTAATTTTCCTGTAAGCAGTATCTATCTTACCCCTAGTGAGATAAGCCTCTACATCGTTACATTTGTCCCCTAGCCATCCCTGCTTAGCCATTTTGCACTTCCTGTCGATCTCGTTTTTGAGACGTTTGTATTCGTTTTTGCCTACTTCATTTACTACATTTTTATACTTTCTCCTTTCATCAATTAAATTCAATATTTCTTCTGTTACCGAAGGATTTCTACTAGCCCTCGTCTTTTTACCTACTTGATCCTCTGCTGCCTTCACTATTTCGTCTCTCAGAGCTACCCATACTTCTTCTACTGTATTTCTTTCCCCCATTCCTGTCAATTGTTCCCTTATGCTCTCCCTGAAACTCTCTACAACCTCTGGTTTAGTCAGTTTATCCAGGTCCTATCTCCTTAAATTCCCACCTTTTTGCAGTTTCTTCATTTTTAATCTACAGTTCATAACCAATAGATTGTAGTCTGAGTCCACATCTGCCCCTGGATATGTCTTACAATTTAAAACCTGGTTCCTAAATCTCTGTCTTACCATTATATAATCTATCTGATACCTTCTAGTATCTCCAGGATACTTCCATGTATACAACAACTTTCATCAAAACTCATATTTATTTGTTTCGGTCACACGCAACAGTTTTAATGGCGGAAGAAGTAGTGTGAGTGATTCAAGTACCCAATCTTTTGTAACATAATAAAGAAAAGGATATATCCATTTAAACGACACGAAATTTTGGTTTAACTTTTTCACACCTTTATTATACTCGAGTTCCTATTGTTTGGATGATGACCGTTTCCTTACCTTCGTACGTTAATTAGAATGAAGGTCAGTGTTGGCCGTAATTTTGATGGTTTATTGACAGCAAAATCGAATTTCGATCACATAATGATCGTTTCATAGTTTTGGTTACTGATAATAACTTGACACCAGTGTACACTAACGCACTGAAGATGATCATTATGTGATCGAAAATCGTTTTTGTTGTCAATAAATCATCAAAATTACGGCCAACGCTGACCTTCCTTCTAATTTTTAACTGCTCTTCAATCTAAACTTTTCTTTAGACCCTAATGACTACTTACATCTGATACTCATTTAAAGAACGCGCAACGGATAACTACCACATGTACAACATTAACTAGGGGACATCTAGTTTCATCAACGACTCTTTTAACTTGCGCTTCCACAAATTCATGAAGGATGGAGACTAGTAATGTAGTATTGAAGCCATAAACCGGGTAGACAATGGCAAATGCACGAAAGTCTAGAGGCAGATTTCATCAGATAAATTATAAACTTTTTGAAACTCAATTTTTATCCAGAAAACATTGTCCAAAAACCAGTAACAGCTCTGACAAGTCGCTAAACAAACTGATTAACTGGGGCACAGAACGTAGTTCATATTTGCAGGAAACATCATAGAATAAATATTGTCTCGCAGAAATTCCTAAAAGAAAGTCACACAGCATTATTTCACTCAGCACAGCCGTCAACAAACGTGATCACACTCAACAATCATTCGTTCCAGTGAAATGGTGGTCAGACCCTCCTACCAAACGCATTTCGTTTCAGTCGAATATTCGCAGACTTGAATTAAAGAAAACATTTTTAATTTATTAGGCTTCGATATTACTAAGGATTTGCTGATGCTGATACACGTATTTTGACTGACGGATTGCACATCGTTGCTGTGTGAGTGAACACCGGGAGCAGGCTGGACGTAGCTGTTATTCGTTTGCTCACTCGACCAGGACTTTTACGCTGTTACTTTCTGGTCGCTGACTGATTATTTTGGGTGGCGTACGAGCAAAGTGTTCTTTCAGAAGCTACAAGATCATTTGGAAAGGTTCTAGGTTATACACTACTGGCCATTAAAATTGCTACACCACGAAGATGACGTGCTACAGACGCGAAATTTAACCGACAGGAAGAAGATGCTGTGATTTGCAAATGATTGGCTTTTCAGAGCATTCACACAAGGTTGGCGACGCTGGCGATACTTACAATGTGCTGACATGAAGAAAGTTTCCAACCGATTTCTCATACACAAACAGCAGTTGACCGGCGTTGCCTGGTGAAACATTGTTGTGATGCCTTGTGTAAGGAGGAGAAATGCGTACCACCACGTTTCCGACTTTGATAAAGGTCGGATTGTAGCCTATGGCGATTCCGGTTTAGCGTATCGCGACATTGCTGCTCGCTTTGGTCGAGATCCAATGACCGTTAGCAGAATGTGGAATCGGTGGGTTCAGGAGGGTAATACGGAACGCCGTGCTGGATCCTAACGGCCTCGTATCTGTAGGAGTCGAGATGACAGGCATCTTATCCGCATGAGTGTAACGGATCGTGCAGCCACGTCTCGATCCATGAGTCAACAGATGGGGACGTTTACAAGACAGCAACCATCTGCACGAACAGTTCGACGACGTTTGCACCAGCATGGACTATCAGCTCGGAGACCACGGCTGCGGTTACCCTTGACGCTGCATCACAGACAGGAGCGCCTGCGATAGTGTACTCAACGACGAACCTGGGTGCACGAATGGCAAAACGTCGTTTTTTCGGATGAATCCAGGTTCTGTTTACAGCATCATGATGGTCGCATCCGTGTTGGGCGACATCGCGGTGAACGCACATTGGAAGCGTGTATTCGTTATCGCCATACTGCCCTATCACCCGGCGCGATTGTATGGGGTGCCTTTGGTTACACGTCTCGGTCACCCCTTGTTCGCATTGACGGCACTTTGAACAGTGGACGTTACATTTCAGATGTGTTACGACCCGTGGCTCTACCCTTCATTCGATCCCTGCGAAACCCTACATTTCAGCAGGATAATGCACGACCGCATGTTGCAGGTCCTGTACGGGCCTTTCTGGATACAGAAAATGTTCGACTGCTGCCCTGGCCAGCACATTCTCCAGATCTCTCATCAATTGAAAACGTCTGGTCAATGGTGGCCGAGCAACTGGCTTGTCACGATACGCCAGTCACTACTCTTCATGAACTGTGGTATCGTGTTGAAGCTGCATGGGCAGCTGTACCTGTATACGGCATCCAAGCTCTGTTTGACTCAATGCCCAGGCGTATCAAGGCCGTTATTACGGCCAGAGGTGGTTGTTCTGGGTACTGATTTCTCAGGATCTATGCTCTCAAATTGCGTGAAAATGTAATCACGTGTCAGTTCTAGTATATTTGTCCAATGAATACCCGTTTATCATCTGAATTCCTTCTTGGTGTAGCAATTTTAATGGCTAGTAGTGTATTTTGCTGCTCAAGGTGGATGATAAGAGTTAGGGGGACCGGAAAAAATGTCGTTTCTGCGCATGTCAATATTCGTTTGTCATTTAGCAACTCTTTGTGTACTTCAATGTCGTGGCAAAGATATTTCAAGGCTAGAGTGACTTGTTTGCTCTAACATTTTTTCTTTTTGCAGTTATTGGTGAAATGGCCAGCCACATGTCATAAGAGGTGCACATCCGAGTTTGGAACAGTAGTAACCCAACAACTGTGCTAGAAACATCTGCGAAGTATATCAAAGTGCATTAGAAGTTCTTAAATGACAAAGATGGTTTTCCAAGATGGTCCAAAAGAACAGACATCAAGCATTCATATAACTGATTCGCCTCGATGGGCAATGGATCACAGCCTTCAGTGTGTATGAACATTTACGTTAGACTTTCAGCGAGAATCTAAAATGAGCGTGCATGAAGGATGTGGGTGGGGACTGTGGATAAGTGGAGCTAGGTGTGAGTGCGTTGAGTGTGTGTGTCTCACCCGGAGAGCGTGCCGAGATAGTCCACGCGTTTGCGATAAACACTGGGTCCGCGTGGTACAGTGGCTAACGCAGCTGCATAGTAAGCAGTACCTCACTGGTTCGAGTCTCGGTTCGACACTCATTTTCACTTATCGCCGCTGATCCCGCATGAAGTCCCAATGCAGCTGATATCATTAATTCCTTCCCTTTGCTTCCACCCCTATCCATCTTCAATTTACATAAAGTGAGTTTTTAAAATCACATCCAGAAATTTTGAACTTTTCATCTCGTATTGATTAGGAAGACGAACTTTAGACAGTTGCATGTTAAGGGCGTAAATGTAAGCAAATCTGTGTCAGACATTACAGAAGCCCTCAAACACTCTTCACCAACCTTGGCCTACCATCCAAGAACATTTGCAGCAGATTGCTAAGCACAAACAAAGCTAATCGATCCATCACATACAGCTCATTGCTCCATCGGCACAATGCAGGAGAGTTTTCTTTATCAACTGATCACTAAAGTAACACATGGGTTCTCTACGAGAATCCAAAAAACAAAAGGCGATGGCTCTCTCCGAATGAATCGCCACGGAGCGCAGCTAAGCCACGTGTATAACGCAAAAAGGCTCTTTTTTAAGTTTGATGGAATACTTGCAGGATTGCTCATTTTGAAGTGCTGAAACATGGACGAAATGTGAATGCAGACCTTTAGTGTGAACAACAAGATCGAGTAAACGAGCCTTTAATTGAAAAGTGCCAACGATTGTCAATACAAAAGGCGTTATTCTGCTGCACAGTAATGCAAGACCACACTGCAAAACCGAACCCTGGAAAAATTGATGAATTGGGGTGGGAGGTGTTTCCTTACCCACCATACTCGTCTGATATTGTGCCAAGGGTTTCCATTTTCTAAATAGTCAAAACTTTCAAAATATGGATGATGTCCAGATTGCCTTCTCCCAATGTTTGCTTCAAAAACCAATTGATTTTTATCGATACGTCACTGAAAATTTGCACACTAAATGGCAAAAGGTTGTCGACAACGAAGATGATTACATCACTGATTACAAATGAAAACTTGTTAACAATTTATATGTTTCATTTAATGTAAAAAAGACATTAGTTTGCGGTCCCCCAAACGTTAACCATAAATTTGTTTATGATATGTGTGTTGGTCTAAAATTTCAGAAAATTTTATGAAACAGTTTTATGAATCCGCACTGGGAATACGCGTTTTACAAGTAAAAGAAACATATAGAGAATTACGGTAAATTATGCTAAATTCTTAAGTATTGTATTGATCAATTAATGTAGTATGCCACCCTGCGCAAATGAACTAAGTCAACAACAGTATAATGGCAAAGTTTGGAATCTAACAAGCACAGAGGCAGAATCTGCAATGGAAAATGTGGCTTCTTCTGAACCTTAATGTTAATTATTTTGTAAATTAAATAGTTTTGTGAAAATTGAAATATGTTGCCGGAAAGTTGGAATGTCAGTCTTTCTAAGGGTTTATGTTAACTTGTCTAAATATGCAGATTAGCTCACAAGAAATTTCTCGTGACCAACGGTAGTATTATTTTCAATTAGCCATATCTTTTGATTAAAGAATTTTCCAGTAAAACTACATGCAACGTTAAAATTGGCACAATGACAACTTTACCTTAAATAATGAATCTAGCCGGCCGGAGTGGCCGTGCGGTTCTAGGCGCTACAGTCTGGAGCCGCATGACCGCTACGGTCGCAGGTTCGAATCCTGCCTCGGGCATGGATGTGTGTGATGTCCTTAGGTTAGTTAGGTTTAAGTAGTTCCTAGTTCTAGGGGACTGATGACCTCAGAAGTTAAGTCCCATAGTGCTCAGAGCCATTTTGAACCAATAATGAATCTAAATGGGGAAAACCTTCGTTAATGTTTTGAAATATGTGAACTTCTTCCATATGTTTGTTACTTAGGAACTATACGAAAATTGAGAAATAAGCAAAGAGAAAAAAATTAATTACTATCAGGAGTTGCAATCAAACAGATGGAGTAACTCCAACTTTCATCCTACTGCATTTAGCATATTTAATGAAACTGGAAGATGCGTTTTGAACCATGGATACTCATTTTCAAGTAACGGGTGATCAAAAAGTCAGTATAAATTTGAAAACTTAGTAAACCACAGAATATTGTAGATAGAGAGGTAAAAATTGACACACATGCTTGGAATGACATGGGGTTTTATTGGAACAAACACAAAAAAAAAGAAATTCACAAAATGTCCGACAGATGGCGTCGTTTGGTGATGATCGTGTGCTCAGCCGCCATTTTCGTCATGCTTGGCCTCCCAGGTCCCCAGACCTCAGTCCGTGCGATTATTGGCTTTGGGGTTACCTGAAGTCGCAAGTGTATCGTGATCGGCCGACATTTCTAGGGATGCTGAAAGACAACATCCGACGCCAATGCCTCACCATAACTCCGGACATGCTTTACAGTGCTGTTCACAACATTATTCCTCGACTACAGCTATTGTTGAGGAATGATGGTGGACATATTAAGCATTTCCTGTAAAGAACATCATCTTTGCTTTGTCTGACTTTGTTATGCTAATTATTGCTATTCTGATCAGATGAAGCGCCATCTGTAGGACATTTTTTGAACTTTTGTATTTTTTTGGTTCTAATAAAACCTCATGTCATTCCAAGCATGTGTGTCAATTTGTAGCTCTCTATCTACATTATTCCGTGATTTATTCAGTTTTCAAATTGATACTGACTTTTTGATCACCCGGTACTTTACATCGGTTCATACAATACAAGCCTTTTGCTCCTATTATTACATACAAGCTGACTAGCTACACGGTTATACGAACAGCGCTGAAATTACTTTTTCTTCTTTCTGTTTTTTTAATCTGCACATATTTTCAAAGTAAGTAATGCGTTTGCCAACGACATAATGATGCTCACTCGTTACACACAGGCTTTGTTGGACCAGTAATGTGCACGGGAAAACTACAACGATCGTCACACGAGAAAAACTAGTTTACGAAGGCAGTTGGTTGTCGTAGCGTGGTGCCTTATAAGAGTATCAGAAACGCGGGCTGCGTATACGCGATGAAGGTACTGCTAGGGTCGTTAAACCGGAACGGAAACCGGTTGTTTTCTTCCCTTATCGGAGGGAATGCCGACTGGTGGCTTACTGCTACGTCTGTCGCCTGTCGTCGCAGAGCTGTGTCTGGGTGTTACACCAGTCGTGTTTCCCGCGCAACCACAATTCACCGCCTTCCGCTGTACCTTCATCTGTGGCATTACAGTCTTTTTCGCTTTATTGATTAGCGACACATTTTGTGTGTCGGTTTATTTATAATAGCTAATTCCTAATGAAAACAGTGACATTCTAAAAGTAATGCCAAATGAGTCGTATAAAGCCCTTCAAGGAACGAAGAAGTGACCGACACTTTGAGAAATGGATAAAGCTGGGCCGCGGTGGTCTAGCGGTTCTGGCGCTGCAGTCCGGAACCGCGGAACTGCTACGGTCGCAGGTTCGAATCCTGCCTCGGGCATGGGTGTGTGTGATGTCCTTAGGTTAGTTAGGTTTAAGTAGTTCTAAGTTCTAGGGGACTTATGACCAAGGATGTTGAGTCCCATAGTGCTCAGAGCCATTTGATAAAGCTGGGGAAAACGTGATACAAAAAAGGACTTGAAAATTTTTTTATAGGCTGCCATGAAAAGAAGACAATTTCTCAAAATAGAAGCTCGGTACCGATATTTCGGCAGACAACCTTTCAGCCATCCTCAGGGTGCGACTTTTGCAAGAATTATGGTACTGTACACTCTGGGGTAAACGCACATGTGTGAAAGATAATTCTGTTTGTAAGAAGAGCATCAGTCATAGGTAAAGCTTTACACATCTAACAGTAAAGCACATGGAGTTGGAGTTGTAAAACTACCGTCGGCTACCATTGTCAATCATAAGAAAGAGTAAATTACAGTAGTTTTCCTTGTAGCCTTGGTCAGTTAAGATCGTAATCGCGTTACCTGTACGTTAGATGTCTTGCATACCTATCAGACGTTACCTCACTTTCGATCGCTTTGTATGCATATGCGAACTGTGTCGTACCAGGTTCCCCTAGATACTCGAAGCACTGAACCGTCTCGAAACTGAGTAAGGATATATATATATATATATATATGTATATATATATATATATATATATATATATATATATCACCACAAAATAAAGTAGGTCCATGAATAAGAACAAATTGAGTAGTTTTACCAACTCCTCTTATTTCGTTCTTTTTACCCTTCGCAGATGATGTCGAAGCACCAAGAGTGCCGTCCACATTGACAAGTGATTTGTAAACCAGCATTCGCCGGCGACGACGAAAACAACGTTTACGCATCATTGTAAGAAGCAGTGCCTCAGGGCCACATAACTTATGGAACAGTTTTGTTCTATATAGTTATCCTCCTATTTGTAGGTTTAAAAACAAACGGTATTTAGAGCAAAATTGAAATTTTCAATGTTTAATTCCGGTTTTATTCGAAAATTGTTGATTTGTAACTAGAAATAGAGGGATGTTATACGGAAAAAATACCGATTTATCATATAGTGGGAGAAAACTCAATTTCCTCGAAAAAAGGTAAAATGTAAAAGAAACGCAAAACGAAAACTATCAAAAATCACTTCAATGCTTCATAGAGTTTGTACAAAACCTATCTTTGTTATTCATAAACATCTTTCGCACTTATTACTAATAACAGGATACTCTTGCTTTTGATTATGATGAAGAACGTTCTATAGAGTACAAAACTGCTGTAATAATTATGAAGATTTTTTTATGTTTGTGCACGTAAAATGTATTTACATCAAAAGCAGTTCTTTTGTTTGCATAAAAGCACAGAAGCAACTCGATCAATTAATTTTCATTATTTATAAAATGCAACATATATTAGGTATGCATATAAAATATACAGTGGTCTAACAATGAACGATGTGCAGTTGTAGTTAAGTGCAAAACAAACAAACAGAAAAACAAGAAACAGAGGGAAGTCGTCGGCTTCCAGTTTCCCCTCTCACACGCTCATTTATGTTTCTACCGAACCGTAGTCTCGGTAGAGCGTTACCCTACATGGAGGTAAAGTAGGGGCAGATGGCGCTACAGACTTACACTGTACATTCCTTTGAAGCCGAACCCCCATGTAACTTGCCACAAAACTTAAGCAATCTACTGCATGCAATTCCTTCTTGTTCTTAATTTCTATAGTGTGCACGGAACAGTTGTTTTAAAGAGAAAACTTCACGGCGCTTTCGTGAAAAACACAGCGTCAGGAAGGCATCCTGTAATACGTCAAAGTTTTGCCTCGTCGGTGTAACTACGTTTCGAATAAGACGAAAAGGCAAATTTCGTAATCCAGCATTTTGCTTACTGCGTACTGACGAAACTGATGTTCGGTCTATGTTCTCTTCCCGAATATGCTAAGAACATATTTAGCTACGTTTGTATAGTTTCCAGTAACTCCCTTTCACAGCAGTCAAAAAATGGTTCAAATGCTTCTAAGCACCATGGGACTTAACATCTGAGGTCATCAGTCCCCTAGAGTTAGTACTGCCTAAACCTAACTAATCTAAGGACATCACACACATGCATGCCCGAGGCAGGATTCGAACCTGCGACCGTAGCAGTCGCGCGGTTCTGGACTGAAGCGCCTAGAACAGCTCGGCCACAACGGTCACTGAGAGAAATTTTCTAGTTGGATAGATAGAACATCTAAAGTAAAATCACATAAATAATACAGTAACAGTAAATAGCGCAAAAAAAGCACACATGTAAAAAAAAAATGCTTGATTGAGTCCACATACATTTGAAAAACACTGTCATGGGACACTTCATACGTAACATCGTGTCGAACCTTGTTTTGCCCAGCGTAGTGCAGCAACGCGAGGTGGCATGGAATCAACAAGCCGTTTGAAGTCCCCTGCAGAGATATTGAGCCACTTTAGCCGTCCATAATTGCCAAAGTGTTGCCAGTGCAGAATATTGTGCACAAACTGAACTCTCGATTGTGTCCCATAAATGTTCGATGGGATTCATATTGGGCAATCTTGGTGTCCAAATCATACGCTGAAGTGTCCAGAATGTTCTTCAAACCCATCGCAAGTAATTGGGGCCCAGTGACTTCCGGCATCGTTACTTGCGAACATGAAGTTTATGAATGGCTGCAAGTGGTCTCCAAGTAGCCGAAAATAGCCATTTACAGTCAATGATCGATTGAGTTAGACCAGAGGACCCAGTCTCTTCCAAGTGAACACAGCCCACACCATTATGGAGGCCCCACCAGCTTCCACATAGCCTTGTTGCCAACATGGTCCATGGCTTCGTCAGGTCTGCACCACGCACGAACCGTACCACGAGCTCTTACCAACTGAAATCGTGACTTATCTGACCAGATCACAGTTTTCCAGTCGTCAAGGTTCCAACCGATATGGTCACAAGCCCAGGAAAGGTTCTGCAGGCGATGTCGTACTCGTAACAAAGGAACTCGCGTCGATCGTTTGTTCCCATAACCAATTAACGCCAAGTTTCGTAGCACTGTCCAAATCGATAAGTTCATCGTACGTTCCATATGGATTTCTGCGATTATTTCACTTAGTGTTGCTTGTATGTTAGCACTGACAACTCTACGCATACGCCACTGCTCTCGGTCGTTAAGTGAAGACCATCAACCTCTGCTTTGACCGTGGTGAGAGGTAATGTCTGATGTCTGGTATTCTCGACACGATCTTGACACCGTGGATCTCTGAATACTGAATTCCCCAACGATTTACGAAATGGAATGTCTCACGTGTCTAGCTCGAACCACCATTGCGCGTTCAGTCTGTGAATTTTCGTAGTGCGGCCGCAATCAGTAGAGATGACAGCTCCGCCCATGTTCTGCCCTTTCATTGTGAACACGATACTATCAACATTCGTATATGTGCAAATGACCTTTGTTATCTCACTGTATGTTTACAGTTTAGATTATAATCAGAATTGTTATCAGATACATAAATGATGCAAGCTGACATTTTTTACCAAAACAGTTCCACCAGGTAAAATGTTTGGAACAGCTAACATGGCGGAAGTCGGCTTGTAGTTTGTGATGGTATGACAACTTCCCTTATTAAAGGTCCATGGTAAAACAAAGCAATTTCCGAGTCAACGAATGCAGAGTGCTTAGGAAGAGATGCGTTGATTATTATGGATGGCATAAATTGGAATGCCATGCACTGAAGACCTAGAACACTATTTCCTTTGAGACCTCAGACGCGGAATGAAGGGTTTCCATGATTTGTCGACCTGGAAACCCTCGTCTCGAATGAAGAAGTTCTCTGTTAAATTTATTTCCGACTGGGATGCAGTGCTCGAGGAAGCTGTGAAAATTAAATCAGCAGACAATCTGCTCTACCGAGACGAGGGTTTCCAGCTCGACAAATCGTGGAAACTCCTCATTTCACGTCTGCGCTCTCAAAGTAAATGTTGCTCTAGGTCTTCACTGCCTGGCACTAGAAAACATGTGCCGTCATCATTGCCGGCCCGAGTGGCCGTGCGGTTCTAGGCGCTGCAGTCTGGAACCGAGCGACCGCTACGATCGCAGGTTCGAATCCTGCCTCGGGCATAGATGTTTGTGATGTCCTTAGGTTAGTTAGGTTTAATTAGTTCTAAGTTCTAGGCGACTCATGACCTCAGAAGTTAAGTCGCATAGTGCTCAGAGCCATTTGAACCATTTGAACCGTCGTCATTAATCAACCAAACACTTCGTAAGCACTGTGTAAAGTGCTATGACTGACGCCCTTGTTACCAACAGTAATATCTTTGACGCTTGCGCATTTACTCTAGAATGTAAAGTGCTATAAATATTGCAAGCCACTCATCTAGAGAATGGGAGAAAGTTTGTCAGCCGAATTATCAGTACAATGTGTAATAATACTATCCCAGATACACTCCCGAAAAATGATGGAATATTCTATCCGCCGGGAAAACTTCAAGACACAAGTCCTATAATTGCTCTGCTTCACAGAAAATGGATACTCATCACGTAAAAGAACAATAGATCTTTTCCCAAATTGTCCGTAATGTTCAATATTGCACTAAAATCATTACCAACTGCATAAAAGTAGCACTACATTTTAGGTAGGAAAAGGAAGAAGCTGACTAGTAAAGTCTATACAGCACAAATTACCGCCTAATCTTTTTAAAACTTTAATACGTTTCATGCCCCCCGCCCCAAACCCGCCCACGCCCGAACCATGGACCTAGACGAGGGAGGGTGGCTTCTGTGCTTCTGCGATGCAGACAATCATAACGTAAATGCAACCACAACGGAACCTTACCCTTATTACGCATGGCATTTTGCGAACCATTGATGAAGGTCAACAGGCAGGTTCCATATTTGTAGATTTTCGGAAAGCGTTTGACATAGTGGCATACTGCATACAGTTAAAGCGTTTGACATAGTGGCATACTGCACACAGTTAACAAAAGTCCAAGAATACAGAACAAGTTCTCTGACACGTGACTGGCTCGACGACTTTTTAAGTACCAGAATCCTGTATATTTTCCACATTGCCTTGACAACTGAAACAACCTGGTGAGGCAGATTTATGAGACAGGGTGCACACCCTAAGTGTCAAGAAGAATGTAATAATTCCAATTCCGAAGATGACAGGCGCTGGTAGGTTTTGAATTTCACCGAACCACCAGTTTAATAAGTTCTCGTTCGACAGGAATCTTCGACCCTTAATGGCTTCTTTAAGGGACCGAAGGTGTAATAATGACATGGGAAGAGATCAGGGCTATAGGGCGAGTACTCGAGTGTCTCCCACTGGAGCAGGCGTAACTTTCGCGTTACATTTTCGATATGGAGACGTGTGTTACTATCAGTTTTCTAGGGGTTTCGCCTTAACTGGAAGTCGTAATTTCTTCAGCATTGTGCAATACTGTTCCCCATCGATGGGAGACACCATGCTGGATGAAGCTGGCTTCCCTGATCCCCTGATCGACCCGGTGTCTTGAGTCGAATCGCGACCATCACGGAACAAGGCGCACCATTCCACAACACTGGTTTTCGACAGACATGTTGTCCCACACACATTCTTCATTCTACGATGGATGTCTACCGGTGTTCGTCTTTTGAGAGCCGAGAAAAGAATAACAGCACGTTGGACCTGTTTGGATGCATTTGATAATAACCTCGCCATAATTTACGTATTCGCACTTGCTCGGCATTTACCGGGCGCACACGTGCCACTGTAATCTCTTGCCTATGTTGCGTACACGCTCCAGCGACGCCTGCGCACGGAAACTTTTTGATGGCCCCTTATATAATAGGATATGTACATTCACAGAAATATTTTGACAGTTGAATGAGATTTTCACTCTGCAGCGGAGTGTGCGCTGATATGAAACTTCCTGGCAGATTAAAACTGTGTGCCCGACCGAGACTCGAACTCGGGACCTTTGCCTTTCGCGGGTAAGTGCTCTACCATCTTTTTTTTTTATTTATTTTCCATAAAGATCACTCTGTTAAAAGGAACATGTAGATCATTTCATGGTGTAGTATGTGCATTACATATGGAGCGGTGAGAGAAGCGTCAGGTTCATTATCAGCTGTCAAATGTGCACACCGACTGCACCCGGCACATCCCAACTGCGTGGGGGGTCGAGGAAGACTGCCTGAAGATAGCTGGCAAAGGTTTTCCGATAGTGTGACCATCTATGAACCTCATTGTGGGCTTGCTGCAAGAAATACAAAAAGTCGAGTCGCGACTTGTCAGCATCCCCATAGAGGTACGCGATCGTCCAACCTTTGACCCAGATGAGCGACTGTGATTTAGTCTCCGGAAAGTAGTCACTCTCCGGATGTAAGAAGGAAGCAGGTGTAATATGTTGCGGGGTCACACGGAGGTAGCAAGCCACCATCTGTCTTCCTAGGAGCCATACGTCCTCCACCGCGATACAAGTTTAACGGTGATGGTCGTCATCCACTTGGCGACATTTCGGGCATAGTGGAGTGTCCACTAGTCCAATTGCATGGAGTCGTTGGTTGGTGTTGAACTTGCCACACGTGACAGAGAACCACAGTGCCCGAACGAAGGTGGGAAGGAATTTTTGGTGCACATGTCTCCAAATCTTCGGCCAATGCAACTTGGGGTGATTGAGTTCAATGACATTACGACTTATCCGTCGTAGCAGCCAAACATAAAAATCCTTCGCGCATGGCGGTCTCGTGAGCGGAAGCTCGTCTCTGATATAACTAAGTTCCACAATAAATGTTGATACATGCGCAAAATGTGGCGTAATGTTGCCCACCGCCACCGGAGGTGTGAGGGACGCTGGACCCAGGAGATCCAGTAGGCGGGATGTGAGGGAATCACGCCTGCTACGCCATTGCTTGTACATCGTGGCTAGAAGGAGCGCCGTCGCTCGGCAGTGAACATTCGTAAGTCCGAGTCCCCCCTTGTCCGTAGGGAGCGTGAGCGTTGCGTATCGCACCTTGAGGGGCGACCCAATCATCACAAAATAGCCTAGTGCTGATTGAAGTCGACGTCCGAGTGTGAATGGTAGGGGCAGGATCTGCGAAATATGCACCATTCGAGAAACCACATAAGTGTTCAGATATTCGACTCGCTACAAAGGATCAAGGCACCGTAGGAGATGTTGTCGGAGCATGGTACGTGTTGTCTGTAAAATATGTCGGTAGTTAACTGCCGCAGTATGCTTTACAGATGAGGTAAAGTCTATGCCGAGATAGCGGAATCGTTGCACATAAGGAAACGGACTGATTTCTTCCGGCGTAAGGCCCCTTCCAACCGGCATTGCTGCCGATTTGTTCATGTTCACTGCACTACCCGCCGTCACACTGTGGTCCAACAACAGTTCAAGGACCATCTTCACCTCTTCCTCAGAACGAACGAGCAGCAGGAGGTCGTCCGCATAGGTACGACATTTGAAGGCGTAGCCCCGCAGTTCCATCCCAGAAAGAGAATTTGTTAGCCTCTCGATCAATGGTTCCAACGCTATCGCGAACAACAGCATCGAAAGAGGGCAGCCCTGGCGAATGGATCGTCAAATTTGAATGGGCCCTGCTATACGCCCATTAACCTGTACCAAGGATTGTGCGCCCCCATAAATCCTACTAGTGAGACCAGTAAAACGGTCTGGAAATCCCATTTGTTCCAGTACAGCGTACAGATAGTTGTGGCGCACCTTAACAAAAGCACTGTCAAAATCAACCGCCACCATCGCCGCTCTAAGCCGGCACTCCTCCGCCAGCGCCATCACATCACGGCATTCGCCGGTAGCTGTTTGCACATTCACCGATCCACCCGGTGTCGTCTGTTCTGGAGAGAGAACGCTACGAATTAACATACGACATCGGGACGCTAGCAACCATGCAAAGATCTTATAGTCGGCATTAAGCAGGGTGATGGGGCGATAATGTGTGACCGTAATTCCTGGCTTCGGTTTATGTACTGGCACCAAGAGGCCTTCCATAAAAGCCGGTGGAATAGGCGCATCAGAATTTAACATCTCGTTGTACATTTCCGTCCATCGCGGTGCCATTTCGTTGCGAAATTCTCGATAAAATTCAGCAGGAAGTACATCAATGCCTGGGGACCGATTCACCGCACCCTTTGCGATCGCATCATGTACTTCCTCACAGCTAATGGCTTCCAGTAGGGTTCCCGCGGCTTCCACCGTCAGTGTACGGGAGACGTACGTGGCTATACGTTCGATGTCATCGACAGGGGCTGCTTCTTCCCGATAGATGTGTTGGTAATGGTCGACGAATGCAGAGACAATGTCCGCTTGACGCGTCACTCTTCGGTCTTCGCGGGTAATTAATTTCCGTACCAAAACGCGTCGTCGGTGCTTTCGTTCATTCACGACGTGGTGCATGGAAGGAATCTCGTGCATTATTGTATCGTGACATCTGGCGCGCACCATGGTTCCCTGAAGATGTTTCCGAGCTAAAGCCACTAGTTTAGCTTTTATCCTTTTGCGTTCCATCCAGACGTCCTGTCCCGGCGGACCATCGTCCAGGTCGCGCAGCGCTGCAAAATAAAAGTCGGTCGTACGGCGGCGCCATTCTGCCATCTCCCTGCTATATGAGATGAACGTACGGCGAAGCGCCGGTTTAGCACAAGTCAACCACCAATCAAGCTTCGCCACATACCTTCCAACCCTTCGCTCGCACATCGTCCATGTCTCAAGGATCCGTTGACGGTATTCAGGATCATGTAGATGTTGAATGTTTAGTTTCCACGGAGCCTTACTGTTCCACACCTCTCTACGGGGAAGAGGCACCGTACAGATGTAAGCGCTGTGATCGGAAAATGCCAATGGCCAGCGTTCCGCGTCCTGGACATCATTTGCATGAGCCTGTGAGATATAAATGCGATCTAACCTGTTCGCCGAATGACTTGTCACATAGGTGTATCCCGGTGCATCTCCATGTCGTAATTCCCACGTGTCACTAAGTACAAGGTCGTTGACAACGATTTGCAACTCTTGGCTGATGTTTGCTTGCGGCCATTGGTCTTTCTGGCTGAGAACACAGTTGAAATCTCCACCAATTATTAAACATTCATAACGTCCATGGAAAAGTGGGGCAATGTCTTCTGCATAAAATCGCGCCCTTTCCCGCCGCCGATTATTTCCCGACGGTGCATAAAGATTGATGATGCGTGTCCCAAACGTCGTGAAAGCCATTGCCCTGGCCGACGGAAGATAACACACGTTTTCCACTGGGAATCCATCTCGCACGTAAACTGCCACCCCACTCCCATTGTGATCTCCATGTGACGAATAGGACTGGTAGCCTGCGATGTATGGGAGTGCAGCTATGTGGACTTCCTGCAGCAAAGCAATATCCACATCAGATGCCCAAATCGTTTCCTTCAGTAGGTGTATTTTGGCCGGTGAACGCACGTCATTTATATTTAATGTCGCAATACGGTTCGCATGGCGTTGAATCCCACTTTGTCGAGGCGCAACAACATCTCCCTGCATCGGCGCTGGAGGCTGAGTTAGAAGACGTTCTCTCGCCCCTCCCCCTTCACCTTCAGCAATTATTAGGCCTTCTTCGTGAGTGCCGGCTGCCTCTGTATGACGTCCGGCGCCTCCTCAATATCGTCATACCACATCTTTGCAGGCAGTGATATATTCGTGTCCATAGCCACAGCATCTGCGTCTGGGGAGCCAACTGGTTGTGATACCTCTTCAGCATCACCACGTCCCGGTGCCGTCATTGTGACAGACCGCTGCGGGTCTGATCGAACAGTTTCCATTGCCTCATCCTGTTTCGTAGAGGCTGTTGTGTCGTCTTGGTCCACAGGCACATCGTCGTCGGGGCAAGGGGAGTCATCCCTAGGAGATGTCGTGCGACGACGCCGTTTCCTCTTTTTCGGGGAACGTTGTTTGCGTGATCTTCCTTCCGTGTCCTCAGATTGTAGGGAATCACGGCTGCCCGACAGAAAAGCATCCGTAGGAACTGGAAGTGTTTCGAGTCCCATCGTTGTACTTGGCGGGAGTTCGGTCGAAACTGATGTTGTCGTCACAGAGTGCGTTCCAGACGGCACAGCATCCGTAGTGGCTGGAACTGCTTCGTGCACTATCGGTGTGCTTGGTGGGAGTTCGGTCGCATCTGATGTTGTCGCCGTAGATTGTATGCACGATGGAGCAGCATCCTCTGTCATCCCGACGTCTGCTACAAGGTTTCGGAGAGTTCCATCTCGTTCTGCCACCGGGGCTGTGTCCTTTCGGTCATCAGCGGAAGCAGTGAGGGCTTTGGCATAGGTGATCGGTAGTACTGTCATCGGCGGCAACGGCTCCCGCACATCTGAAGGCAGTTGCGTAATCCGCCGTTGCATACAGTTCGACCTGAGGTGTCCCTCCTGGCCACAGCCAGAATATGTACGTGGTTGACCATCGTAAATCACCACCGCCCGACAACCACCAATTGTCAGATAGGATGGTACATGCTTCTGAAGATCAATAGTGATCTGTCGCACTCTGTTAAGAACGGGGTAAGTGACGAATTGTGTCCAGCGTTCTGCTGTGTGACCATGTACCGCGCCGTATGGCTTAAAAGCCTCGATAACTTCGTCAGCCGGGAGCTCAAATGGCAGCTCAAAAACACGTATTGTCCGTACACCCAGACCAGCATGTTCTACAGTTACCGTGCAACATTCCCGTCACTATGGCAAAATCGGTGACCTGCTTTTGTCGCCTGTAGAATTCTCTCACACGCCGCGTCATTTACAATCTTAACATACACCGTGGGACTAACGATGGACAGGTGAATTCCGACAATATCGTTTGGCGGTATCTTGACGTCCTCTCGAATGAATCGTTCCACTGCTAAAGCCTTTGGTCGTTCGTAGTCTTTGCAGAAATTGAATCGTAATGTAGTTTTCCTGTACTTGTTCGCCATGATCGTTGTTACTAGCCCGCGCGCAGACTAAGGCCACAAGTAAACAAACACTCGCACACGCCGCACAGGCGGAAGTATCGGACCTCCGCTTCGCACGGCCGCTAGCGCCGAACTGTCCATCTGAGCTACAGAAGCACGATTCACGCCCGGTCCTCACAGCTGTACTTCTGCCAGTATCTCGTCTCCTACCTTCCAAACTTTACAGAAGCTCTCCTGCGAACCTTGCAGAACCTTTGGAAGGTAGGAGACGAGATACTGGCAGAAGTAAAGCTGTGAGGACAGGCCGTGAGTCGTGCTTCGGTAGCTCAGATGGTAGAACACTTGCCCGCGAAAGGCAAAGGTCCCTAGTTCGAGTCTCGGTCGCGCACACAGTTTTAATCTGCCAGGAAGTTTCATTTTGACTGTTGTTTGGAATATAGTCTTTGAAATTATGAAGCTAGTAGGGGCAAAATACAGGGATTGAAAGGTTATACACAACATGTTCAGAAACCACACTGCAATTATAACCGAAGGAGGGCACGAAAAGGAAGTTTATGTTTAGTGTGACGAGCTGCAGCTTGTTGTAAGTGTGGAAAAATGTTAGTTAACACAGATGAGTCGGGAAAACAACTTTGTAATGTTCGAAGACGGCGTTAGTGGTGTGAAGCTCGACACAGTCACGTCGACCGATTATCTCAGCGCAATGTTGCAAAGCTATGTGAAATGGAAGAGCACATACAGTTGGTTGTAGAGCACGAGAACGGTTGACTTCGGTTTACTGTGAGAATTCTAGGCAAGTGTAGTTTATTTGTAATGAAGATCGTGTACAGAACACTTCGACGCTTTCTCGAGTACTGCTCCAGCGTTTGGGATCCCAACAGCTCCTCTTAAAGGAAGACGTAGATGTTATTCGAGGGCGTGATGCTAGATTTGCTATCAGTAAGTTTGATCGACAAGCAGATATTAGAGAAATGCTCTGTGAACTCAAATGGGATTTTCTGCAGGAAAGAAGTCGTTCTATTGAGAATATTTAGAGCATCGGTATTTCGCGTAAGGTTTGCGAAGACAAGGGTAATCAAGGCTTGCCGCGCGGGATAGCCGCACGGTCTATAGCGCCTTGTCACGGTCCGCGGGGTTCCCCCCGACGGAGGTTCGAGTCCTCCCTCGGGCATGGGTGTGTGTGTTGTCCTTAGTGTAAGTTAGTTTAAGTTAGATTGAGTAGTGCGTAGGCTTAGGGACCGATGACCTCAGCAAAAATTCAAGCACTACGGGACTTAACTTCTGAGGTCATTAGTCCCCTAGAACTCAGAACTACTTAAACCTAACTAACCTAAGGACATCACACACATACATGCCCGAGGCAGGAATCAAACCTGCGACCGTAACGGTCGCGCGGTTCCAGACTGTAGCGCCTAGAACCGCTCGGCCACTCCGGCCGGCTGGCCTCAGTAGTTTGGTCCCATAAGATCTTAGCACAAATTTCCAAATTCCCTAAGGCTCGTACGGCAGCATACAGTCGCTTCTCCCTTGTTTTATTTGTGAGTAGAACAGGAATCGAAATGACTGACAGTGACACAAGGTACCCTCTGCTATGCGCTGTACGTCGGCATGTGGAGTACGTATGTAAATGTAGATACTCGATCTGGCCTTGTAACAATTGCTATGTTGGTGTTGCGCACGGCCGAAAACAAGGGGTCGCTACATTTGCCGATTTCATGAAGCTCTACCCCTACAGTTATAGCTTTTTGACCGATTTATGACCGATAGTTTCTGTGACGAGTGTTAAACGTGGATCAAACATGGTAATCGAATGCTTTTACAGAGCATCAGCATCAGCAGAGGCAAAACACTTTTGGGACAAATTTGAGAATGTTGCTCATAAATTCAGTGATCATGTGATAGTATTAGAGGGATATTTCAACACGCCATCTACAGACTTATAATCTCAAATGATTAGGCGTGTAAGTCGAACAGGGATTCGTGTGTAATTGTTTTAAATTCTTTATAGGAAATTTACCTTGAGCAATTAATTAGAGAACAGACTTATGAAGGTAACATCTCAAATGTCTTAGTTACAAACAGGCTCGAACTTTTCGACTCCATTAACACAGAACAAGGAATCAGTGATCATAATACGTTTTAGCATCACTGATGCAAATATGAATGGACAGAAAAGTAGGAATTTTTTTGCTTAACAGGTACGACAATGGTAAAAAACAAACTTTCATTCTTGAGACTAAAAAGGGTGTTTAAAAGTAATGTACAGCATGCTATAGGCAGGTATGCCCCGAGCAAAGCTGTGCATAAAGGGTATGACCCGCCGTAGTTCGACAGCCGTGTTAGAATGCTGCTCCTAAAGCAAAGAGAGCTTCAGATTTAAACTAGATGAGGCCTGATAGACAAACGGAAACTTCAGAGAAAAACCTCAGTTCACTTGTACGTAAGTTCCCCAATCATACTGTAATCATCGGTGGAGGCTTTAGTCATCCAACAATTAATTGGGAAAATTACAGCTTTCTTCACATCCTGTGAAGCTTTGCTAAATTCCTTCTCTGAAAACTACCTAGAACTGATATTTAGGAACACCACTCATGATGGAAATGTATTGGATCTAATGACGACAAATAGACTGACCTCTTTGAGGATGTCCACATCGAAACTGGTATCAGAGACCATGACGCTGCTGTGGAAACAATGATAAACAAAGTATAAAGGACAACTAAAAGAAGCAGAAAGATATATATGTTCAGTAAACTAGATAAAAATCAGTAACGTCATATGTCAATGAGGAACTTGACACTTTCAGCACAGGTCAGGAGCAGGTAGAGGGACTCTGGTTCAAGTTTAAAAGAATAGTTGACCACGCACTGGATAGGTATGTACCCAATAGAACAGTTTATAATGCGAGGGAATCTCCATAGTATAAACTCTAAAGAGACAAAGATTACTGCATAATAGGTGTAAAATAAAGCGTAGGGCTATAGGTAGAGAGATGCTAAATGAAACGCGTGTGGCTGTCAAGAGAGCAATGTATGATACCTTCAATGCTTACCGTAGCAGACTGTTGTCAAATGACATTTCAGAAAACCCAACGAAATTCTGGTCGTATGTAAAGGCTGTTAGTGGCATCAAAGATAGTGCCCAGTCTCTAGCGACTGTGACAGCAACTGAAATTGAGGATAGCAAACCAAAAGCCTAAATTTTGAACTCCGTTTTCAAACGTTCCTTTACAAAGGAAAACCCAGGAGAATTGCCCCAATTTAATCCTCGTACCACTGAAAGAGATGAATTAAATACGTATTAGTGTCAATATTGTCGAGAAGCATTTGAAATCGTTAAAACTGAACAAAGCTCCACTCCCCGATGGAATCCCTGTCAGATTCTATAGTGAATCTACTTCTCACTGCAATCTAACGTAGCTCCCTAGAACAAAAAGCCATGCCCAGTTCTTGGAAAAAGGCTCAGATTACACCCGTCCACAAGAAGGATAGTACAAGTGAACCACAAAAATTACGGTCTAGTATCCTTGACACCAATTTGTTGTAGAATCTGAGAACGTAGTCTGAGCTCGAACATAATACAGTATCTTCAACAGAATGATCTCCTCAGTACCAACGAGCGTGGTTTTCTAAAATCATTGATCATGTGAAACTCAACTCGAACTTTTCACACATGACATACTGAAAGCTTTGGATCAAGGCAACCAGGCAGCTGCAGTGTTTCTTGATTTCCGAAAAGCGTTTGACTCAGTATCGCACCTATGCTCGTAGTAAAAAGTATGAGGTATCAAGTGAAATTTGTGACTAGATTGAGAACTTTCTGGTAGGGAGGACATAGCATGTTATCTTGGATGGAGAGTCACGGTCAGATCTAGAAGCAACTTCGGGTGTACCCCAGGGAAATGTGTTGGGGCCCTTGCTGTTCATGTTGTATATTAATGGCCTTGCATACAATATTAATAGTAAAATCAGGATTCCTGCAGATGATGGAGTTATCTATAATGAACTACTTTCTGAGAGAAGCTGCATAAAAATTCAGTCAGATCTTGAGAAGACCCGGCTGGAGTGGCCGTGCGGTTCTAGGCGCTACAGTCTGGAGCCGAGCGACC
This sequence comes from Schistocerca nitens, assembly GCF_023898315.1. Lineage (NCBI taxonomy): Eukaryota > Metazoa > Arthropoda > Insecta > Orthoptera > Acrididae > Schistocerca > Schistocerca nitens. The sequence goes on along the minus strand of NC_064620.1, from coordinate 333,342,482 downwards.
GCTACGGTCGCAGGTTCGAATCCTGCCTCGGGCATGGATGTGTGTGATGTCCTTAGGTTAGTTAGGTTTAATTAGTTCTAAGTGCTAGGCGACTGATGACCTCAGAAGTTAAGCCGCATAGTGCTCGGAGCCATTTGAACCATTGTGAAACATCTTGGGAAGAACATGGTGCAGAGATTGGCAACTTTCTCTAAATGTTCAGAAACGTAAAATTGTGAACTTCACAAAACGATAAAATGTAGTATCCTATGACTTTAATGTCAATGAATCACTGTTAGAATCGACCAACTTATACAAATATCTGGGTGCATCACTTTGTAGAGATATGAAATGGAAAGATCACAAATGTTCAGTCGTAGGTAAAGCAGGTTTTAGACTTAGATTTATAGGTAGAATACTGGGGAAGTGCAATCAGTTCACTAAAGAGATTGTTTACAAATCACTCGTTCGACCAGTCTAGAATATTCATGTGTGTGGGACCCATACCAGACAAGACTAACAGAGGATATTGACTGCATACGCAGAAGGGAAACATGAATGGTAATAGGTTTGTTTAATCCATGGAAGAGTATCACAGAGATACTGAAGAAACTAAAATGGTAGACTCTTGAAGACAGGCGCAAACTATCCCCAGAAAGCCTATTAACAAAGTTTCAAGAACCTGCTTTAAAAGATTACTCTAAGGATATACTACAAACCCCTATGTATCGCTCACACCGGGATCGTAAGGATAAGATTAGAATAATTACTGCACTCACGGAGGGATTCAAACAATCATTATTCCCGCGCTCAATACGTGAAAGGAACAGGAAGAAACCTTAATAACTGGCACAGTGGGACGTATCGCCTGCCATGCACCTCAAGGTGGTTTGCAGAGTGTGAATGTAGACGTAGATGTGGAGTATATGAATGATCTTTATCTTCTTTTAACTGCAGTCTACCGAAGGTCACTGGAGGAACGAAGAGTTCCGAGTGGTTGGAAAAATGAGGTCATTCCCATATTCAGCAGGGGTCGTAAAACAAACGCACCAAACTAGAGGCCTGTACAGCTGAGGTCAAGATGTAGAATTTCGGAACACGTTTCATGCTTGCGAGTTATATTTCTGAGACCGAAATTCTCCTTTGAAGAGATCGACATGTGTTCCGCAAACAACAGTGAGAGCCAGCTCACAGTTCGTCCACGAGATTCAGAACACAGCAAATACCGGCGTCCAGTTTGATGTCGCCTTCCTTGACTTTCGCAAGACGTTCGATACACTTCTGCACTGTTGCCCAAGGAACAAAATAAGGGTATGGAATATCAGACCAGCAACATCACTGTACTGACGAGTTCCTAACAAAGTCTTCTTAACACAGAGAAATGTTCACAAATGACTATAACTTCGGGAGTACCCGAAGAGAGTGTTACAGTACAATTACTCTTAGCCCGCCCATTTAGCCGATCGGTCTAATGCACGGCTTTCCGGAGTGGGAAGGATCGCCAGCCCCCGGCACGAATCCGCCCGGCGGACTTGTGTCGAAGTCCGGTGAGCCGGCCTGTCTGTGTATGGTTTTTAGGCGGTTTTCCGTCTGCCTCGGCGAATGCGGGCTGGTTCCCCTTATTCCGTCTCAGCTACACTATGTCGGCAATTGCTGCGCAAACAAGTTCTCCACGTACGCGTACACCACCATTACTCTACCACTCAAACATAGGGGTTACACTCGTCTGGTGTGAGACGTTCCCTGGGGGGCGGGTGGGGGGGGGGGAGTCCACCGGGGGCCGAACCGCACAATAACTCTGGGTTCGGTGTGGGACGGCGGAGGGGTGAATTGGACTGCGGTAGTCGTCGTAGGGTTGTGGACCACTGCGGCTGCGGCGGGGACGGAGCCTCTCCGTCGTTTCTAGGTCCCCGGTAACATACAGTACAATACAATACAATTACTCTTCACAATATACAGGGTGAGTCACCTAACATTACCGCTGGATATATTTCGTAAACCACATCAAATACTGACGAATCGATTCCACAGACCGAACGTGAGGATAGGGGCTAGTGTAGTGGGTTAATACAAACCATAAAAAAATGCACGGGAGTATGTTTTTAACACAAACATACGTTTTTTTAAATGGAACCCCGTTAGTTTTGTTAGCACATCTGAACGTATAAACAAAAACGTAATCAGTGCCGTTTGTTGCATTGTAAAATGTTAATTACATCCGGAGATATTGTAACCTAAAGTTGACGCTTGAGTACCACTCCTCCGCTGTTCGATCGTGTGTATCGGAGAGCACCGAATTACGTAGGGATCCAAAGGGAACCGTGATGGACCTTAGGTACAGAAGAGACTGGAACAGCACATTACGTCCACATGCTAATACCTTTTTATTTGTCTTTTTCACTGACGCACATGTACATTACCATGAGGGATGAGGTACACGTACACACGTGGTTTCCGTTTTCAATTACGGAGTGGAATAGATGTGTCCCGACATGTCAGGCCAATAGATGTTCAATGTGGTGGCCATCATTTGCTGCACACAATTGCAATCTCTGGCGTAATGAATGTCGTACACGCCGCAGTACATCTGGTGTAATGTCGCCGCAGGCTGCCACAATACGTTGTTTCATATCCTCTGGGGTCGTAGGCACATCACGGTACACATTCTCCTTTAACGTACCCCACAGAAAGAAGTCCAGAGGTGTAAGATCAGGAGAACGGGCTGGCCAATTTATGCGTCCTCCACGTCCTATGAAACGCCCGTCGAACATCCTGTCAAGGGTCAACCTAGTGTTAATTGCGGAATGTGCAGGTGCACAATCATGCTGATACCACATACGTCGACGCGTTTCCAGTGGGACATTTTCGAGCAACGTTGGCAGATCATTCTGTAGAAACGCGATGTATGTTGCAGCTGTTTGGGCCCCTGCAATGAAGTGAGGACCAATGAGGTGGTCGCCAATGATTCCGCATCATACATTTACAGTCCACGGTCGCTGTCGCTCTACCTGTCTGAGCCAGCGAGGATTGTTCACGGACCAGTAATGCATGTTCCGTAGATTCACTGCCCCGTGGTTTGTGAAACCCTGTTCATCGGTAAACAGGTAGAACTGCAACGCATTCTCTGTTAATGCCCATTGACAGAATTGCACTCGATGATTAAAGTCATCACGATGTAATTGCTGATGTAGCGACACATGAAACGGGTGAAATCAGTGACGATGCAGTATGCGCATGACACTACTTTGACTCAGTCCACCGGCTCTCGCAATGTCCCGTGTACTCATGTGTGGGTTCATGGCAACAGCAGCTAACACACCAACTGCACCCGCTTCTCCTGTGACGGGCCTGTTACGGACCCGTTTGCGTGCTACGACCATACCTGTTGCATACAGTTGGCGGTATATGTTTTGCAATGTGCGGCACGTTGGATGCTCTCTGTCCGGTTACCGGTCTGCATACACCCTGCAGGCTTCAGCTGCATTTCGTCGACACTCGCCATAGATGAGTATCACCCTGCAGGCTTCAGCTGCATTTCGTCGACACTCGCCATAGATGAGTATCATCTCTGCCTGTTCAGAGTTCGAATACACCATGGTCACAGTTCCTACAACACTATACTATCACAGACGTCTGGTAACACGGTGTACTACAGTTGGATCTTCGTGCGGAGACGAATGCAGAATAACAATAGCAGCAAGCGCTACATGCGGACACTGCGACAGCTAGACCAAACCACAACAGTGCACTACAAAAAATGGCTCTGAGCACTATGGGACTTAACTTCTAAGGTCATCAGTCCCCTAGAACTTAGAACTACTTAAATCTAACTAACCTAAGGACATCACACACATCCATGCCCGAGGCAGGATTCGAACCTGCGACCGTAGCGGCCACGCGGTTCCAGACTGTAGCGCCTTTAACCGCTTGGCCACACCGGCCGGCCAGTGCACTACAGCCACACTCGAAAACACGGTCGTCATCGTAAACATGTCCCTGCAGAT